>NC_059129.1:20985821-21288851 GCF_020740605.2 Lemur catta
GACATTGTAAGGTTAATTTGTGTAAAGGTCGAAGCAATTCACACTCACGAACAAGGTATGCCAGTACCCGGTTTCCCATATTCTTGCCAGCATTGGAAGTTATTGCTCTTTTAATCATTTGCTAATCTAATCCGTGAAAAAAATAGTATCTCACGATTAATTTAATTTGCGTTGCCTTGGCTGCTTGTGAGGTTGCGCGCCTCTCCCTGAGCCGGGTGGGCAGTTTTGATTTCTTCTTCTGTGAATTGTCTGTTTATACAATCTTCTTGGATTCCTTTTCTCCAGTCTCGATTTCCTCATCCATAAAATGGGGAAAGGATAGTATGTATCTCCTGAGAGTTGTGAGGATTTAATGAGTCAATGCACATAAAGAGCTTCGAGAAGCAGAGAAAATATTATTATCATTACACGCTGGGTACCAAACACAGGGTGGCTGTTTTCATCTGTGTGTGGTTTTTTTTTTTGTTTGTTTGTTTTCTTTGTTTGTTTTTTTTTGTACTCTCCATGCAGAGGGCTGTGCTTGGGAAGGGAAAAGACCAAGTTGAGAGAAGGACCATGTCTTTCGCTGGTTGAAGGCAGGAGCCAGCTGCAGAGGGACCTAGACTAGCCAGTGGAGATTGTCAGGAGATAAGCCTAAGGAACTGGAAGTGTGTGTGTGGGGTGACATTGGTGGGGTGGGGTGCTTTTTGGGGTCAAGAAAAATGGGTCTGATCCTGAGAGTAACCATGGAAATAGTGTGGATGGAACATCTCCCATATTCCAAGGACTTTGCCTCAACATCCCAGTGAGAGGGGACCAATCATTTATCTCCATCTTCAGGCCCAGAGAGGCTGAGTAATTTGCCCAAGGTCACACAGCATGTGAGTGGCAGGGCAGAAATATGAACCCAAGATTGTCTGACCCTCCAGCTCCCTGACACCCCACTATCCCATCTTAAGATATTGAAATGACTGGTTTCCCAGTGACCCTGCCCTAGGGTTGAGGGATCTCTGACCACCTGGGTCAGGCCATGAAGCCCAACCATTGCCATTTCTAGATTTGTTGGCTAGAATGTTAGGAAGAAATTTGAAAGCTCCTGAAGTCATTGGCAGCCTTGTTCGTTTCTATATCGAGCAGGAGATGCATTTGTTACCACACTAATTAGAGCAGAAATTAACTGAAATGCTGAGTTTTAGCAGAGAGCAATTCAGCTGCAGGTGTCAGTAATTAGCAAAAAATGAGTCATTTGATGTTTGTAGACACACAGCCTTCTCAACTTTTATTCAAAAATAAACTTCGTGGGCATATTGTTCTGAATTGCTCCTGCTAATGCATGTGTCTGTCTTAATGTTGTAATTCAGTATAAATATTTTAAATAAATCAGTAATGGTGGTTTTCAGTGGCAGCACACAAATGAAATTTTCTGTATAAAAATAAGAATAAAATATTTTTTAGTGAGATCGGCAGAAACCTGAAAAACAGCCATACAGAAATGACTGTTTCCTAGCTCTTTCTTTTCTTTCCCTCTTTCTTTTGGTTTCTTGGAGCATAAATAATTCACCTCCAATATCCTGTCCCAAGCAGGGACTGAGCAAATAAAATAAACAGAATGCCGATGTATACCTGCAGGCTTTGCAAACGGCATTAGAAGTCCCTCCTAAACCAGACATTCACTTGCTAGTCCTGGATTTCACTGCTTTCAGCAGCCTGAGTCCTGGGGCAGAAGGGGTAAAAAAGAGAAACTTACATAGAGACAGAGGTAGCTGTGCCTCCAAAAGCAAAATCTATTCCTTTATCAAACCAGATAAGTTGGTCAATTATGAGATACGAGAGCATCTGTGTGTATAGCAGGTGGGAACAGAAGCCTGGAAATTAGTTTTCTTCTTGAACAGCAGTTGGGTGCATGTATTGGTGTATGTGATGTGTGTACGACATGTGCATGTGTGTGTGTGTGTGTGTGTGTGTGTGTGTATGTGCATTTCAAGGCTTAGAATCAGTGCCTGCATCAACCATAGCCGAAAAGGCACATCCCCACCATGGGAAGCTGAACGCAGGTGTCTCATCCTTGACAGGGAGAGGTGCCTGGCCCTTTCCACCGCCTGGCTGGATTCTAGAGCGTTCTGCTGCTCTCTCCAGGCATCATGCGTCCGGACGTGAGCAGATCTTTGATTGACCAGGGTGAGACACTGGAGTAGATTCTCCTGCAGCCTGTGGCAAGGTGAGGGGACCCTGTCTGTCCCCAGTGAGCCTGATGGCTCTTGCACTCAGAAGCTGGCTCTTCAAGGGTGTACGGGGAGTTGGTCCAACAGATTTTCTTCAACATTTGGCATCCTTAAGAATAACTAGCACATTGGATCAAAACACTCCAAACAGGTTTAAGCCCACGAGTTCACGATATTTGAAAAAGAAGTGTCACTGACTACCTTTGGAGTATACTGGGGTATCCACTCATTATTTTGAAAATTGGTCAATAAAGGGGAAAATATCTAAACATTTATCCCACCTTTCCTATAGCAACAATATCTCAGGCCAGGTGACCTAATGGTTCACCAAGGGAAGGTTCTCATTATAGAAACGTTCCAGCTAATTAATGAAAAGAATATAGAATTCAAATACATGCAATTTTCACCCCCTAATAAACAAATAATGGATCTAAACAATGACCATTAAAGGCTACAAACACCCTCCAAAAAGACACAGACCAAATACTCTGTATCCCAGTGGAAGGACATGACACCACATAATGAAATATTCTTGCCAAACACCCAAATCTGGATCTAATCAAGACTCTAGATCCAACCACCAATTTATAGGAAGTACAGAGGACAGAGGAACATGTTAACTGACATCATGAAGACATCGTCATCAAAATTATATTATCCTGGATAGAGCTTGAGGCCATCCTCCAACGTGAGGCATCACAAGAATGGAAGAATAAGCACCACATGTACTCGCCATCAAATTGGGACCAACTGATCAACACTAAGGTGCTCACATGGTAGTAATATTCATTGGGGGTTGGTAAACTCGCAACTAATGGATGCAGTGAGCATTTTATGAGGGAAGGGCATCTCTAATCCTGGCTTGGGTGAGGCAAAGTCATAACATGTAACCAAAATGTTTGTACTCCCATAACATCCTGAAACAACAAGAAAAAACAATCCAGACTGTGGCAAATTCTATAGGACAGATGACCCAATTTCTTCAGTAAATAAATTTCAAGGAAGAGAGGCAGGGGGTATAGATCAAAGGACACATAGAGACAGATCGAACAATTGCAACGTCTGTTAAAGCGATAACAGCAAAAACATCTATGAGACAATTAGGGAACTTGAATGGTGACTGGATACTTGATATTAAGGAATTATTGTGAATATCTTTAGCGATGATAATAGCATCGTGCCTATGTTTGTGAAAGATGCATACTGAACTATTTACAGATTAAACGATGGAATGCCTGGGATTTGCTTCAAACAAATGCAGGGCTCCCCTGGAGTGAGTAGAGGAACAAAAGAAGTGGGACAGGCCCTGAGTTGAAAATTGCTGAAGCTGGGTGAGGGTCCCATGGGGGCTTGGTACCTTGCTGTCTTTGCCTTTGTGGGTGTTTCAAATTTTCCTTCATGAAAACTGTCTCTGGAAGGAGGTCGTTGTCACCTCCCAGGGCTCTCGCAGGAGGCAGCATAGCACAGTGGTCAAAAGATGGTTTTGGCTTCGGACACAGACCCAGGAATACACATCTGTAAAATGTTTGATACCGGCACTGTCTCACAGGGCTGCTGGGAAGGTCCCAGGTGCTAATGTTGGTCTGGGCTTGGCTCGGGGATCAATACATTTGCTATTACTATTTCTGGGCTCTTTCTTTCCAAAGGGTCCTGTGAACTTGATCCATTAGAGCTCACTGAAGGGAGAGAAAGGAAGTGCAAAGCAGACCCGATCAAAGGGGCTCAGATGCCAGCCCCCAGCTTTCCTGCACCCAGACCTGTCTCTGGGATCCCAGATGAGGGGGGCATGTCACTGGGTGGCAGCGGGACCTTCTTTCAGCAGCGAGAACAGACAGTGGGGACCCGGCATAGACTGAGAACAGAGAGAAAGCTGCTACAGTGGGGCAGGAGGGGCAACCACCTTTTAAATAAAAGAACTACATTTCCTTTCTGGAAATACACACACAGGCAGATGTGTTCAATTCATCCCAATAGCCAGAGGTAGGGAGAGGTGAGATTTCTGCAGTTTGGGGTCGTTCTAGGCCTCTGGGTGATACTGAGTAGAGATTTAGCATCTTATAAGAGCAGGGGTCAGCCCACTTTCCAAAGCAGACCAGACAGTGAATATTTTAGGCTTCGTGGCCATAAGGTCTCTCAGAGCTGTGCCTGCAGCATGAAGGCAGCCAAAGACAACACAGAAAGGCATGGGCGTGGCCGTGTTCCAACAAAACTTTATTTACAAAACCAGGCTGCCGACTGCATTTGGCCGGAGGGCCGTAGTTGGAGCAGCGCTGTTCTGTTGTTTTGTCGCAGTCCGGCAGAACTTTCTGCTATGACGGAAGTGTGCTTTCTGTGCCGTCCAACGTGGGAACCGTTAGCCACATATGGTTACTAAGCACTTTCAATGGGGCTGGTTGGACCAAGGAACTAATTTTTAATTTTTATTTAATTTGAATTAGCTTCAATTTTTAAAAAAGTCACATGTAGTTAGTTATTCCCACGCTGGACAGCCCAGCCCTGCCATGAAAGCAAGAGGAGATGCAGCACAAAGAAAGTGATTTGCTTAAGGTCTGGCTCCAACCTTTGGGTCCCTGCCTTGTCCCTCGATGATGTGAAGCAGCCCGTGCCCAAGATCTGCCTGAGCAAAGAGGCAGAGACCTGGGCTCCGAGCCTCACCCGCTGCCAAGGCCAGGGGACCTCAGGAAGGTCATTGACCTTGTTGTTCTGTTTCCGCATTTGTGCAGTGGGGACCACACCCCAACCTCAGCCCTTTGCCCATTTACCTGCGAGGGCTGCCCAGAGGCTCACACAGACCATACAAGCAAAGGCTCTTTGAATACTTCAAAGCACCCCAGGAGGGGCAGGATGTTCTGCATTAATTTATCCAACCCGAGGTAGGAGGTAGGAATGTGAAATGTTGGCTATGAAAGACAGGAGGGGAGCCACGTGATTCATCACTCGCTGAAACTCTCCCAGGTTAAATCTCTCTTTCAGTGAATTTCCTGGGGAGAATTCAGGGCTGTGTTCCAGCTAACAAATTCATCCCTTTGCTTTGACTCTGTACCAAATTCTGGGAAAGCATCAAAGCCAGCCTCTCAGGAGTCACCTGGGAGCTGTCTGGGCCCCGCACCCTCCAAGCCCTCCCCACTGTGTGCTGCAGACGGTCCTGCCCGCCTCCTCCTCAGACCACACTGTGTCCCTGGCCCTGCCCTGCCGGCCTCCCTGCGGCTGGTCCCACTCATTAAATCAGTGCCCACTGGGTCCTGCCAGGGGAGGGAACTCCCAGGCCCATTCTTGTTTCCAGAAGAGGACGTGGGGAAGGTGGGGAGGGGCACAGCATCACATCCTGAATTGGTTCCCCTGTGGGGAGAGAAGAGTGTTGGGGAGAAAACGAGGTGAACTGGGGAGAAGGAAACATGTCCCTAAAGGGGACATTAAAACTCTCAGCAAGACCCTTGGACTGAGATTCCTCCCTTGCCAATGGTCAGGCCCAGGCCAAGGAAGTATTTCAAAGACCCAAGACCCCGAGTGAAAGACCCCCCAGTGCAGGGCTTCTTCCAAGAAACAGATGATTCCAGAAGGAACAGGGAGGGGCCTTGGGAAGGGGGGGTTACCTGGCCGTGGGAACAAATCTGGGCCTTTTACACTCTGTTGGTTCATTTTTAAAAGGAAGAGCCTCTGAATCCCACCATTCCTCTCTTGCCTAGTGGTGTCATTTAAGAGAGATAATCAGAACTTTAAAAGGGACCAACTGGGCGATGCGGTCACAGGTGGTGGCCTGGAAATGCTTTTGCCAGAACCGGAGACCCTAGGCAGGGTCTCCCCCAGCTTCCATGACGCTTCCACTTCTAACTGGTCACCGAGAGGTCACTGACCTCTCCCTGGGGCAAAGGAGGTTGATGAACTCACCTGCGGGAGAGATAGGGGAGCCTCCCTCAAGGGCTTGGTGGTCTCTGGGCGAAGGCCTTTCTGGCTTTTCCTTCCCGGCAACAGGAGGCCAGGATCACAGAGGGAAGGGTCCAGCCCAGGCTTGGGGCTGGCCAGGTCCAAAGGGCACTGGTGGGCGTCCAGGTAAACAGAGTCAGGAGTGTCTCCGTCATGGGCTTCCTGGCTCAGAACCCGAACCTGCTGCCTTTGGCTCCCCTGCCAAGGGGCTGTGACCAGCGAGCTGTGACAGCAGCTCAGACAGGAGAGTGGCTCACTTACGAACACACAGTCAGCAGGGCTCCGCAGCCAGGGGAGAGGCCTGGACGCAGGCAGCACCGCCCACGTGGGCCTGAGAGGGTGGCCGCTCCTCCCACCTTCTGCAACTTTCCTTAAGCAGCTGCTGCGGCTGTTGCTATTACGGCTTCCCTCCCTCCTTCCTTCCTTCCTTCCTTCCTTCCTTCCTTCCTTCCTTCCTTCCTTCCTTCCTTCCTTCCTTCTCTTTCTTTCCTTTTAATTTAAATTTTATGTTTTAAATTTGTTTGAGGTCACATTCCAGAAAAATAAGGATATGTGTGGCCAACATCTTTCCTTTCACAAATTTTATTTTATTTTTTAATATTAGAGATTGCAGTGCCTGCTTTTGTGCCTCATCATACCTGTTGCCTCGCAGGAAAACACTGAAGGATTTTAGTTTAGTTCAATTCAGCTAAACTAAAAAACACAGACCCCACTTATCTGAGGAACCTAGGGCTGTCGGATCCAGGGGGACGGAGGGTGGGAAACAGCTTAGCCGGGCCGGGGACGGGGAGGGGAGGTGTTCAATGGGGACAGAGTGTCAGTTTGGGAAGGCGAAGACGTGCTGGAGCTGGCTGGTGGTGATGGCTGCACATCGCTGTGAATGTGCTTAATGTCCCTCAGCTGTGCCCTTAGAAATGGTTAGAATGGTAAATTCTATGTTATGCGTATTTTACCACAATTTAAAGAAAACCGTAAACATAAAGAGCAGGCATTGGGCGTCTTATTCAGACGCGGGGCGTTCAAGCGCCTGAGAGGCTGGGGCGTGCGCATGCGTGTTCTGTGTTGCCGCTGAGCTGTGTTTGGTTTTCCCTGACTGGGGGAGCTCTTAGTTGAAAAAGTGGTCTTTTGGTGCCTGTTAGTAGTCTGTCCTTTAATTCCGAGGGGAAATTGTGTTAACATTTATAGCTTTTAAAAGAAGATTTTTCACGGCTTCCGAGATGAACAGCCGAAGTTCACAGAGCTGCTCTTTGGTTCACTCTTTTTGAAACACAGTTTTGCTCAATCCCTTTTCTCCTCTTTGAACGTTCTCTGCAAACAGGCCCCTCCCGCACCGGCTGTCCCCTCCCCTCCCTCACCCCTAACCTCCCAGGGGACAGCTCAGGCTCGGGAGCACCCACCATGTGACGTCGTCCTCCACCTGCCGGTGCTCCTCCAAAGCACCGGGTCCCAAGGCCACCGGGCAGTGGCGCTGACCGTCGGAGGCCACAGGGTCCCCATTTGCAAAATAAATGGGTCCCTCAAATCCGATGGTGGCCACAGAGCAAGCTGAGAGCAGCTCAACACTGGGGTAGCACGGAGCCCACCTTACAGGTGGCTGTGAGAATTGAATAGGGTAATATATGAAGGGCCCAGAATAATGCCTGGAACAGAGAGGTTCTCAGTAAATATGGGCTATTATTATCCTTGCCTTTGTTGTTGTTGTTGAAATTACCACTGGGTTTGACTGGACTGCACGTCATGATGCACCCCCACCCCCCCACCCCCTGCCAGTTCCCGGTGGAGCCCAGCAGGGGGCAATAGCTCAAGGTCACCACAGATGTGAGGTGGGGAGGACAGGGGACTGGATCGAGGGAGCATCTCTTTCTGTCTTGTGTCCCCACCGCTCTTGGTTTCTCTTCCGGAGGGCGTTGTCGCTCACCCAGGCTGTAGGGTACACCCCTCGCTTGAGCCTGCAAGAAGCCCAGTTCACAAAGCAGCTGTTTGTTTTCTATGGGGTCCATACCCATGATGGGGTCTTCCCCTTCTGGACGTTTCCTTCAAATTAGGCGTCACATGGTGGGTGCTCCCGAGCCTGAGCTGTCCCCTGGGAGGTTAGGGGTGAGGGAGGGGAGGGGACAGCCGGTGCGGGAGGGGGAGGGGCCTGTTTGCAGAGAACGTTCAAAGAGGAGAAAAGGGATTGAGCAAAACTGTGTTTCAAATTAGGCAGTTCTGGAGGTGGCTTCCCTTCTGCTCTCCTGGGGGGGGGGGGGTGTATTAGACCAGCCCAGGTTGCTGTGCCTCGGAGAAGTTTTTCTCAACCCACAGCGTGCACACAGATCACCCAAAGTCCTCTAAAAATTGCAGATTGTGACTCACTAGGGATGAGTTTCTACCAAGTTCCAGTGGACGCCAACACTGCTGGTGTGTGGGCCACACTTTACATAGCAAGTCCATGTCATTGGCAGTGGCCCCAGGGAACCTTGTGTGACAGGGAAGAGATAAAAGTGGGCTGGCCCCAGACACTGCCCACGGGGAGTACTGGAACACTCCAGCCTTGTCCTGGCTCCGCAGCGGAGAGACCCCTCGAGAGCCACATGAGCTGGTGTCATGGTGGGAGCCGAGCGGGTAACCAGGAGGGTGGTGTGGAAGTGTGTGCAGGGCCAATTAGGAGCTCTCGGCAGGTTCCAATCAACTTGACTTGCCTGGAGCAGCAATAAAGCCCCAGGGAGTGCTCAGGGCGATAGAAAGTTCCAGACAGACCTCACAAACACCTTTCTGCTTTCTGTTCTTGGGCATGTTCCCTCCTAACAAGGAAGCAACCCTGACCTGCCTTCTCTCTGCCCAGGCGGGGAATCTCACCAGAACTTTCTCAGGCACACACACGCCTCGCTCCCAGGAGTGAGGGGACTTCTTATTTGCAGTGGGTGAGGGGACAGGCATTGGAGCCTGACCGCATGAGGCCCACAGACCCACCTCTCTTGGCCCTAGGAGGAATGGCAGATTCACTGGGCAGGAGATTGCAGCGGGTGGAGGGTTTGGTCCCCTGCTCTCTCCCGCTGGCCGACACTTCTGTCCCCGTCAGCTCACATGCTCCCCCAGCTCTTTGAAGAGATCTCAGTAATCCACTGAGACCGGCGTCTATCCAGATAACACATTGCAGCCCGGAGCCTGTTCCAGAATGAAGGGTTAAACTCCCAAGGTAGTTAGCGGAAATCAAAGACCTGCAGAGGCTCATTATCTCATAACAAACAGATCAGGTTAATAGCTGTCGCTGCCGCTTTGAACCGCATGTGGTTGTGTTTTGCAAACGCTGACAAAGGTGTGTTTGCTTCCCGGTGTCTGCAACTTGACATTACGCTAGTGGTTCAGCACCCGAAGTTTCCTCGGTGTTTTGCATCCTCTTTCCTGCATACTGGCTGAAAGGATTTTTAATAATTACTGTGTTCAATGGGAAATCCTTCCTCCTCTCTAATCCCCTCCTGCAGAAAAGTTGGCCCGGGTGCCCGTGTCCCGGGGGCCGCCTGCCTGTCTGCCCGGCAGCTGTGGCGGTTTATGCACAACAGGAATGAACGTGGAGCCACTGCACAGACCTGCGCTTGGCCGGAGCTGGCAGGGGTGAGGGCGGGCGCATGGCTGTCTGTGACCACCCCTCTGCCCGCTTCTAGTCTCTTCTTTCTGGCAGGTGTCCTGGAGCCAGGATGGGGGTGGGGCTGACAGAGGAGGCCCCAGAAGGAAGGGACTGACCAAGGGGGCACCGAGAAGTCCTGTCAGGCCCCTCCCTTCTGGTCAAGGCTTGAGCGAGGCCAGGGCCCCCAGATGGGTGCTCCCAGGGCTCAGGACACAAGGAAGCCCATCTGATACCAACATCCTCAGGCCATGGCCGGGGAGAGCGTCACTTTGGCCCTACGCTTTGTCCAAACCAGGGACAAAGTGGACTTGGGGCCAGGTGTGAGCAAGGCAGCAAGTGGGCCTGGAGGGAGGCGGTGGTCTCCCCAGAAAGAGCCCCCTGTAAACCTTGCACGTGGAGATGTATTTACACATGCAGCAAGGCAGGAAATCCCACAAAACAATGGTGACAATAGACGGCAGCATGTCCAACCAGGAAACAAGCGCCTGAGGCTTGCTTCAGGCTCCTGGGTGTCCAGCCTGCTGTGCCTGGTCTGGGTGGCTCTGGGCCTGCCTGATATCCTGCTGGCTGTCCTACCTGGCTCCAGGATGGGGACCGTCTTGGGGGGTGGCAGAAGCCCCCCGAGCTTGAAGCCTTAAATGTACCTCCCACAGCCCAGCAGCTAGGAGCCCAGTGCTGAAACCCAGCCCCCATTCTTACCAACTGTGTGACCCAAACAACCTTCCAAATCTCTTATTGCCATTGTCATGGGTTAAATCATGTCCCCCAACAAGATAAGTCGGAGCCCCAACTCCAGTACCTGTGAATGTGACATTATTTGGAAACAGGGTCTTTACAGAGGTGATAAAGATGAGGTCATTGGGGCGGGCCCTAGTCCAATATGACTTATGAAAATAATCCTTATGAAAAGGAAGAATTTGGACAGAGACAGAGAAACATAGAGAAGTTGTGGCCACAAACCAATGAAAGTCTGGAGCCTCCAGAAGTTGGGAGAAGCAAGGAAGGACCTTCCCCCACAGGTTCAGCGGGAGATGGCACTTGATGTTGGACTTCCGGCCCCAGAACTGTGAGAAAATAGAGATCTATTGTTCTAAGCCACCCTGTTTGCGGTGCTTTGTTACGGCAGCCCTAGGAAACTAAGACAGCCAGAGCTTCATCACGGCCAAGGAGATAATACCAACGCCAAGGTTGTCGTGGGATGAGGTGAGGTTGCAGAAAACGCTTAGCAAGCTGCAGAGCCCTGGGGACAGGCTCTGCCACTGACAGCAGCTCCTGCTCCCCAGGGGCCCAGGGGCCCTCTCCCTAACCTGCTGAATATTAGCTTGACCTTGGAGTTGTGCTACTTCAATTTTATTTCATGATATTTTATTTTGCTGACTGGGAGTGGGAGAAGGGCAGGGAACTCAGAGACCCTGCATGTAAATGCATGTAAAATTTGAAATGCAATTTAGGATGTTGAACCAAGGGCCCTGAAACTCGAAGAGCTCCCTCCCTCTCTCAATCTCTCTCTCTCTCTCTCCCTTTCTCTTTCTCACTCACGGATTGCCATTCTGGGTGGAACCTGGCTATGGCTGGCAGCCAAAGCTCATAAGAGGCACAGGGTAGGACCAAGAAGGTGGGGTCTGACTCCTCTCCCAGCTCTCATCACAGGCAGGGGAGTGGTTGCAGATTCCTTTGTAAATAAACCATCCTGCCCTCCTTCCCTATCTCTTTTTCTGGAGCCTCTTTCCCCCTCCCCCCAGCCTCTAATCCACCTCCCCTTCCTGACAGATCCAACTTGCAAAGATCCCTGGCTCCTATGCACCTCTTGCAGCATACTAATTAAATGTTTCAAATGCTTCTTATCCACGGTTAAGTGAAGATAAAATTTTAATGATTTAATTAGCAAGCTCTAGGAAAAAAAAATCATAATGAAGAAAAGCATTTGCAACTGTCCCGGGCTTTAGACGTTTCTATGGAATGCTGCATTTGAGTTGCAGGAGGCTGGGCAAATGTTCTTTGCCACACTGCCTGGAAGCAAAGTCTTCACTCACTTCCCAGAGAGGGAGGGCTGCCTCTTGTCTGGGTGGGAGAAGGCACCCCGGAAAGGGTGGAAGCGTCCGATGCTATTTTCCAAAGGATATTCTGGAAATTGGTCCATTTTTCACATGTCCTCATGACATTTTTCCATTTTCCTTTTGGTGTTTGGCTCTCTTATTTCCAACCCGGATAACTGATTTACTTCCAGCCACATTAATGTTCAGAGTTCACTAAAAGAAAACTCTATGGCTTTGGGGAGGATGAGGTTTGAATGGAAAAATTAACTGCCTTGTTTGAACAGTTTGGAGGCATCCATCCTTCAAAGTGGATTTTTTTTTTTTTTAATGCAAAGAAGCTGACATGGAAAGCCCCATGTAGAGGGAGGCGCTACCCTGCCCAGCCCACCCCAGCTTTCGAAATTGGGGTCCTCTATGTGTCCCTCTCTGTTCATTGCCAACCGGCTTCCCATGCACATCCATAAATTCTCTGAATGGCCTTGGAAGAGGCAGAGTGAGCCTTGTTCATTTAGGAAAAAACACATGTCCCGAAAAGCCAGTGGGCGGTGTCTCCCCAGCCAGCTCTGGCGCAGCGAGCAGTGGTGTGTGTGTCCAGCTGCTTGGAGAATTGGTACCGGAAGCAGAGTCCCTGGTGCCCACTTCTGGAACTGACCAGACACGGGACCAGAAATACGCTCCCTGTCCTCCCGCCACCCCAGCTGGAATAACTCTGAGGCACGTGTCCAACAGTGACTCACTGAGCACCCGGCAGGGTTAAGCCCCCAGTTGCCTACAGTGGTGGTGACTTGGTAATGCAGCCTCGATTTGCACATCTCAAAGTAATCTCTCCTGCCTCACTTGTTCCCTGCCCTCTCTATGCCTCCTTGGGCCACCTCCCAAATAAACTACCTGCATGTGCATCATCACCTCCGGATCTGCTCCTAGGAAAATTCAAACTGAGGCAGAATGAATGCATGACCATGCATCATTCCCAGATACTTATCCTATAGCCTCTCCCCAGAAGGAAGCATGCCGCCCTGCCAGACTGGACCTACTCATCCAGAGGCTTGTCCTCTTGTATCATGTAGTTTGGCTCCAAAAACCTAAATTTGGGGCAATCGGATTCCCTCCTTCTTCGGAATTCAAACAAAGAAACGAGGACTTGATTTACCACTTGGCAGTGAGACAGAAAGCCCCAGAACCGTAGAGAGCAGCTGAGTTGTGTCAGTGGCAGAGTTGCTACAGCGACGTCTGGAGGAGCCTCAGATCCAGAGCCTTTCTCAGCACCACCTTCATGAAGACCAGCCCCAGACAGCTGTCTTGGCGTGTGCTGAAGAGCTGCGAATATGCAGGTCTGCTCTGCACCCCAGGAGGCTGATCTGCATGGACAACATCAATGGATTATCCTGTTTTTGGCTTCCCAATGGGCTCACCCAATGGGGACCCCTAGAAAGAGCCCAGAGGGACACAAGATAGCAAAGCCAGGGTGTCAGTCCCCCAGCTCCTTCCCTGTGGGATCACCTGGGGCCAGTTGTGTGTCTCCTCTGAGGTTAAGGTCATCTCAAAGTGGCTTTCTCTGTGCAACTCTGTCCACCCTGGGTCTGGTAATCAGATCATCCCTGCCCTCCTTGGGCCTGGAGGTGGTGGCCGCCTCACTGTCACTAGCCCCAATACACTGGGTTTTCCTTGCGGTTCCCTAGCAGCGTTCTCATCCTTTCTAAATACAGCCTGCCCTCGCCGTCCAAGGGTTCCGCCAACCACGGGTCCCACCAAACACGGATTGAAAATATTTTTAAAAAATAATAAAAAATAACAATAATAAAAATAACACAAATTAAAAACAATACAGTATAACAACTACTTATATAGCATTTACCCTGTATTAGGCATTGTAAGTTATCTAGACGTGACTTAAAGCGTACGGGAAGATGTGCATAGGTTATAGGCAAATACTATGCTGTTTTATGTAAGACGGTTTTGCGCATCTGCAGATTTGGTGTCCGTGGGGGTCCTGGAACCAATTCCTCCTGGATACCAAGGGACGACTGCAGTGTCTTTCTTCAGCCTTTCTTGAATTAACCTGAGTGTCCCGTCTTCCCTGCTGGGTGCGGATGGAGGCATCTCTCTCACTGGAGCTGGCCTGTGCGGGTCACTGCTCCTTGCAACCAAATGTATGAGTTTGGGGCTCACCAGACAACAAGGGCATCTGCTGCAGAGAGCCCACACTCCACGACAGCGTGGAGCCTGGGGACCCTTCCAAGGGTGTTGGATCTTGCGTCTGCCTGACCTCCCTGCACAACCCCATTCCTTTCTTTCAGAGAGAAAGACTTAGGGAGGAGATATTTCAGCCAAAAAGCCTTTTCCTGTCATTAATATGTTAGCAAATGCTGTCAAATACCCGTTGCAGTTGACAGAATTTGCCGTTGGCAGAGACTGCACACTGCCAGACAAGGTTGTGTTTATTCCACCAAGCCCAGCTTCCTCTGCCAGGAGATCTTGGCATCAGAGGTCACTGGGGCCTGCTATGCGACCTTCCTACCCTGTCGACAGTGACAAAGTCTCATGTATGAATAATGCCTACACAGAGCATTTCTGAATGCCTTCCTGCAAAGGAGGCAGCCAAGATTCCTGGGGGACGTGGGGGGTGGTAAACACAAGCCCACGCCTGGAGGCAAGGAGGGGGGAAGAGAAGGGAGGCAGAGCAGGTGTGAGCGCCAAGTGCAGGGGAGAGAGGATGAGGGCAGGATGAGCCAGGTGCAGATGCAAGACGTACTGTGGACCGAAGAAAGGCTCAAAGGAGGTGGAAACGTTGATGCAAGGGAAATGGGTGGTGCTGAGGGGTCTTAGGAAGTCAATATTAGAGTAGCATGCAGAGAAGCAGCATTGTGGAAGGTGCCACACATGTGGGATGAGCAACTCATGGGCAGGGGGTGTATTGGCTAGCTACTGCTATAAAATCGCTGCGTAACAAAACAACCCACAACTCGGTGGCTTAAAGCAGCAACTATTAAATATTTATTCTCATGGCCTGAGGGTTGGTGGAGGGTTGGATGGCCAAGACTGAGCTTAGCTGTGGTGGCTCCAATCCACACATCTCTTGTCTTCCTCCTGGAACAGGGGCTGGCCAGGCATGTTCTGCTCACGATAGTGGCAGAAGGAAAAGAGAACAAATGCAAACATGCCAGGGCTCTAGAAGCCTGGGCTCGGACGGGTGCACCATCCTGCCCTCCCCATTCCACTGGGCAAAGCAAGTCACTTGGGTGAACCCAAAGTCAGGGTGTGGGGAAATACACTCCATCGCTTTAGCAGAAGGACCGCAAAGCCACATGGCCAAGGGCAGGGATACAGGCAGGGGTGATGAATCAAGGGGGTGACGCAGTCTGTAATAGTGGGCATGCGGGAGAGAGGCAGGCATGAGAGTAGGAGTTGGCATGAAAAATTCGCACCAGAGTCTGGATTTTCCTGGTTGGCTCTATCTCTCTGCTCCCTTCTTTCCTTCTTTCTGATTCCTCATTTCTTTATTGGTTCAATTAGTATTCCGTAAGTTTGCGAATGATCAAAGTAAGGAATGACTGGGTCACAATGTTTAAATTCTTTTAAAAATCTGAGCAGCAATATTAAATTAATCTGATAGTGAACTTGTCTGAGTATTTGCCTAATTAATCTTTCTTTCTCTTTTTCTTGCCTGTGACATAGAAGGCAAAGGGCCTCCAATTTCTAAAAAAGAAAAAGAAAAAAAATTTTAAAATTGGCGTTTGTAGAAATTAGGAGGTGGGGGAAATCAATCTAATTTCAAATTTAAAGTTTCAGACTTTTCCAGAGGAGGTTAGGTTACTAAAGCTTCTTCAATTTCTCGAACACAGATATTACTCTGAGACTCTCCGCCTAAAATATTCTGTCTCTAATGTGCATTTTCCAAAAACCCCACAGTTCTGATGTTAGTGCCCTGTCTGTCGTGTCTCTCTGACTTTGCAGTTGGACTCCAAGAACCAGAATGGCTCAAGTCAGGTGAACTTCTGATGCTGGACTTCGCAGGTGCAGAGCCCAGAGGTCACAGTGACAAACACTCTCTGCCTGCCCAGGTGCACACTGAGTATGACACACCTGCACCAGAATCCTGACACGTCCCCCCAAATGCAACCCAAGTCACCCCCCATTCTCCACATGACTCTGTTCAGTATAAGGTCACATCATCAGAAACAATCTATTAAATGACACTAATGAGAAAAAAAAATTCCAATATTAGATTTTTTTCTCTTAAAATATTAAAGGAGATAAAATTGTAACCAATAACAGCCCTTTGGAAAAAAAACCTAAAGAAACCGATAAACAAAAACCTTCCTTTTCCTTTCCAGTGTGAAAAGGAATCTCGTGTTTTCTTAACTCACCCTACGTTCCTTCTCCAAACTGTCCTGCACACCTGCCACGCACATTTCTTTCTGCCCATCAGCAGGGCGGCCGCCCTTCCCACGCTCCCCCCTGCCTGGCTGGGCTGCTCCCGCAAGGCTGCAGGACAGTGTGTCGCCCCGTGCCCCTCCTCCCTCATCCCTCCCCGGGAGGAGTGGTCCTCCTGTCTGTCTGACCCACTTCTCCCTCCCCACCCTGCCCCTGGAAATCCTAACGGGAAACTTCTGGCAAACAGGATTCCTCGCCTTGGTGCGCTCCTCGGGCTCTGATGGTGAGTCCTGATTGCGTTCGGAGGAACCGTCAACACCCAGCACTAAATTCTGCTCAGGGATTTTCATCCGCGAGCAAGCAATGTATTCAGAGGATGACACCCTGTTTTCTGAGTGTCATTTGGAAGATTTTCACATGGCTTCCAATCTGTTCACCTCTCGCTTTTCAGCCCCACGCTGCTCCCCGGTGGGAAATTGACTGGGAGAAGTAAGTCAATAAATCAAGAATTGTGCACAACATTTCTGTTTGCTCCATTTAGACTGATATTTACTGGGGAGCCCAGCCCCCTCTCCGGCCCCTGCCACTGCTGCCTCCTGCACGAAGGTGGGTCTTTAAATATCACGTCAATGGTGCGAAACACTTAGGGTCCTCATCATGCGAGAGGATAATTGGGTGGAGCAGACGGGGAAATTTCCCGAAGCAAACCTGCTCAGTCCATCACAGATTTTATAGATCGGACTCAGGGGTTCTCTACGTCTCTGTCAGAGCCCCAAGGAGGGGCTTGTTTTCCTGCTTTTATAGGTCCTCAAGTCACTGTCACCATCCTTCTGCATCAGCAGGCAGGGTGGGACCAGGGAAGGTTCCCGGCAGCCCTGTTCCTTCATTTTCCCTCGTTCCGAAGGCCAAGGACACGGCCAAATTGTGGGGGCTGCCGGCCCACAGGGAACCTCTTCGCCCCCATTGATGGAGAATGGAAAGGGGGTTATAGGGCTGCCGAGAGAATCGGAGACATCCTGCCTGTCCCTGGTGGTCACTGGTTGCCTCCAGACCATTCATCTTGCTGACAGAACACAACTAGGAGTTCCACGGAGGCTGAGCCTGCACGCCCGGGAATTAGACAATTTCAGTTTCACCCACTTCCAGGCTCTGCTGGGGGAGGGGAAGGCTCTGGTTGGAGGAGGGAGGCCAGAGAGAATGGGCTTCCTCTTGCCGAGCAGAGTTCAGGGCCTGCAGGGCTTTTCGTGGTCGGGAGCCTCCTTCTCTAAACACAGGGGAGATGCGTCCCAAAGTCCTGACCCACACACAGAGGCCGACACAGAGACCCCAAGCTGGACCTTGGTGTCTGCCGCCACCCCCCACCCCCCCTAGGGAAACCTCGCCCAAATGCAAAGACAAAAGCAATGGCTGGCTGGCTCTTGAACTTCTAGAGGTCCTTTTCAAGCATAATATTGACTGTACGTGATCTTTACTTTGCAGAGACATTAGAACGTAAGCTCCAGTGAAACGTGACACCACTGTACCAGCCATGGGCAGCAGCACAGTCCCCTCAAGCGGTGCCCTGGTTTGGGAAACGTGGGAGAGCAGCTCACAATCCCCCCACCCCATCGCCCACTCCCCCACCTCCCTAACCCCCCACCCCCGCCAATGAGCGTGCTTTGAGGATTTCTGATCAGGGCTGACAAACAATATCAGGTGTCAGCAACCACTTGTGAGGCAGCCAGTGGGGTGGGAGGGAGCAGCCACTCCCTGGATTTCCACCGTTTATGTGGGGACCCTGCTACCACGTGTCTGGGGTCTCTCAGAGCAGTAAGGATCAAAACATTTGATGATACCTCTGCTGTGGGTTGAATCGTGTCTGCTCAAAGGAAAGTCGAAGTCCTAATCCCCGGTAGCTATGAATGTGATCTTATTTAGAAATAGGGTCTTTGCAGATGTAACCAATTTAAGATAAGTTTGCACTGGATCAGACGGGGCCCTAAATCCAATGACTGGTATCCTTACGAGAAGAGGGAAATTTGGACACATGGACCCACAGGGAGAACCCCTTGTGCAGATGGAGGCAGAGACTGGAGAGACATGTCTACAATGCCAAGGAACACCAAGGATCGCCAGCAACCCCCAGAGGCCAGGAAAGGGGTGTGAAACAGTTTCTCTTGCACAGGCTCGGGAGAAACCAGCCCTGCCAATGCCTGGATTTTGGACCTCTGGCCTCCAGAAAGTGTGAGAGAAGTTTCTGTTGTTAACTTGTGGTAATGACTTTCTACAGCCCTGGCAACTGCTATAATCTCCGCTTGGGGAATTACGATCCCCATACACTGGGGGTAAATAGACTCTTGGGAGGTAATTTGTGGAGACCTACCTGAATGTCACGTGCCCTGAGCTCCTGATCCAGCCGTTCCTCTGCAAGGAATCTGTCCTGCAGAAGTCCCCACACGGGCACTCAGAAGCATTTGCACAGCATATGCAGAAATTAGCAAAGGATAGAAAACAACCCCAATCAATAGCAGTGTGCTTAAATAATGATGGTATTTTCACCCCATGGAATATCATGCAATCATGAGAAAGAATAAGGAAGTTCTTTATGTGCCAAAGTGGACCAATATCCAAGACATATTTTTACGTTAAAAAAAAAATCGAGGTGCCAAACAGAGTACAGTATGTTAATCATTTTGAAATTTAAAGAATTATATACAATTGATTCTTGTTATTCATGGTAGTTATGTCCTATAAGGTCACCATGAACACCGAATGAGCAAATACTGAACCATTGCTCTCCAGGGAAATACAGGGTTGGGTTCCTGCAATTCCCTGGTCACAGTGTTTTATTCAACCTCCCAATATATAACCTTGTTTTATGTGTGTTTCTCTTTAATGACACGTATTTAATATATGTTGTTGGTTCGTTAACATTGAACACACAGCCAATAACACTATCACTCACGCCTGAACAAAGTGCGTCTGACACATGCATTCTTTCCACGAGGCACATCGCGGCCTCAGGATTAAACAGACCTGGAAAAGGACAGTTGCTCGCGGTATGAGAACCGAAACAACAAGGCAGTGTGTGACCTGCTCACCTTCAGCTGGGAACTTGCGTGGAGGCTGACTCGAGTCTGCTGCCGCTCTGGGCATGTTTGCCATTGACCTTGAAAACCTCATGAGTGTTACTTTGGGTGCTACAAATAAATGTTAGTGAGTGGGTGAATTCCCAAGTCGGGAATCCATGAACAGTGAGGGTAGACTGCACGTGCATGTGTGTATAAAAATACATAAAGGCATCGTTACAGCTGTAGCTAGGTGTAGCGATCTCTTCTGGAAGGATACACAGGCATTGGTAACAGTCTCTGCTTGAGCAGAAGGAATGGGAGTGGGGCGAGGGAGGGTGACCTACCTCTCACTGTATTCCCCCTTTGTTGTGTTTGAAATTTCTATTCTGTACAAGCAATACCTAATTTTTAAAAACCTATTTTTTTATGTTCTTGTGTTCTGCAGTTTGTAATATTATTCTCAGTTCACGAGCTAATTTTCAGTTTGCACAATGTGAAGATGAATTTGGTGATTGTTAAATGAAAAAGGAAAAAACAATTTCGTGCACGTTGCTAGCTGCAGGGAGTGGGGAGTTCAGGGTGCTTTAGCGGGACATACCTTGGTGGGAATATCACCCAAGTCATCCATCTCGTGGCACTGCCCCTGTTCAGCTTGACAACTCACAGCTCCACGCACGTTCCAGACACGGCCTTGTGCCGGGTTACCTTGGAAGCCACATCACCAGCAATGCCCCAGTCGTCTCACCTGGAGCGGCCACTGGCCTGTATCACACCCTGCTCCAGCTTGTGCGAGGGGACCTGGGGCAAGAAGTGTTGGCTTCACCCCCCAGGACTTAAGAGCCTATAAGAGCATCTTTACTCTCAAAGTTTTGCATTTCTGTAATCTTATTTCTTGCTTAACTCCAGTGAGGGAAGGAGGGTTGCTGTGACCGTCTCCATTTGAAAGATGGGGAAACTGAGGCAGGGTGTTTTTCAGGGACTTTTCCCCGGGTTACAGGCTATGGGTGTTAGAGTGAGAGCTGCCACCAGGGTCACCTGACTATGGCTTTGTGGGGTCCTAAATGGAACTTGAAAATCAGAGACTAAAGCAAGAACTCATTGAGTTGGAAAATTTTTTTTAAATGCTGTTTTAACCCTTCCCCAATACAGAATATTCTCCACCGAGCAGCAGAGTGGTCCTTTTAAAAGGGAGGGGGGGGTCAGATGGTGCATGGCTCTGCTCTGAACCCCTTAATGGCCCCTCATCTCACCCAGAGTCAAAGCCAAGGTCCTCCCCACACTCTTCAGCATCCACATGACCATCCCCCACTTGCTGGTCTGACCTTCCCTGCCCTCTCTGAACTTGGCTGTCCCATTGCTCCCACCTCTCCAGACACTTGGTCTTCCAGCTGCTCCTCAGCAGGCCTCAGTCTGCACTTCAGGTCCCTGGAGCCCCCTCCCTGGATCCCTGAGTGGCTGAGTGGCTCTGTCCACACAGGGAGCACCGCTCCGGTGGGCCCTCCCTGCTGCCCTGTGCTCCTCCGCCCCTCCCCTGCTGCTTTGTTCGTCCTGGCAGTTTGCTTCCCACATTTGATGTCACAGACTTACTATTTTGTTTGTCTCTCTGCCCGGTTCACCTCGGTTAGAACGTCAGCTCCATGGAGACAGGTGTTCCATGTCTTTTGTTGTGTTTTGTAAAACCAGCTCCAACAAGAGCGCTCAATATATATATATATGAATCTGTGAATTTGTTTCTGGCCCTCATGGGTGGGGTATGTACAGAAAGGTCTTGGGGCTTCTTAGTGTGTCTGGGCACCACGTGCAGAGTTGCTAATAGGTTGGTGACAATTGTCGCTTTTCCTGCTTCCTCCCCTGGACAGTGGTAGTGGGTCTGGCCTGTGCCCTCGTGTCCACTGCGGTGGTTCCCCTCCCTGCTTCCACCCCTGGGCAGTCAGTCCCCGAGTTTCGGAGACCAGCCTGGACTTTGCAGCTCTGTGTCACCAGATGTAACCGGTCACCTTTTAAGTGCTTCGAAGGTGAGAACTTCCGAGAGCTGCCAGTTACGGCCCCAGTGGGGGCTTGTGGCCGTGTCTGACCCCAAGGGCCCCAAGGCAGCCTGTGGTGTGCTCAGATGCAAGCCCTGGAGCAGCCGGCCTGCCTGCTTGGAGCCGGGAACCCGTTGTGCTCTGCAAAGTCAAGATGGCAAAGACAGCGCAGGTCACATCCTGCCCGACTCCTCATCGCACGCCGCCGTTTGTTTTCTGTGCACGGTGCCAAAAAGCAAGACACGTGCCATATGCCCACTTATTTCTGAAGACTGTAGGATCCCACGCACACGGGTGGCGTTCGCACACACAGGGAGGTGTGATCATTGCCGACACGCGTAGCTGCTGTGTCTGTGCGCCAGGAGGCTCCCAGATCCTTCCCGGCCACATCCAGCACGCGCATATGGTGTTGAAGGTGCCATAATTCTAGACACAGAACATATGTCCTCGGAGCAGACAGGGCGCTAAATTAATTCTAAACGCTAGTTGTAAGTTTCTTGCCGAAATGCTCCCTCACTGTATAAATAGCCTCTGCGTTGCACATTCCCTACAACAGGCTTGATGGAAGCCCAGATAACCCGATTTCACCCTTATTTTATAGCGTTGAACATTCGTTAAAAAAGCCCCTCTCCATAAAGGGAAATTGTGGAAAAAATGATTAAATGCCAAGCCCAGGGACATTAGCTGAGCCTGATGGGGGGTTCTCTCGGGCCCCTGGAGGAAACTCTTCTGAATTTTTCGAGGGGCAGCAGCTCATGATGATTCTTTCATTGTCTTTTCCATGCAAGGCTGTGTCCTCACTGTGTCCCCACCCGGGCTTCTCAGCCGACTCCTACCTCTTTCTCTACTGCCATAGGTTTGCTACATATTTATGTTGACCCCACAGGTCGCCTTGGGGCCACCTCTATGAACTTGGAATACACCAGCTTTGGGACCAGAACAAACTAGAACCCTGGCCTGAGAATGCCAAAACCAAGTGGAGAATGACTCTCTGGGATTGCGTGTTTGGGGGGGGGGGGCGGTAATACAGCAGCCAGGACCCTTGGGGGCTGAGCCTGGGTCTGGAGCCTTGGCCCCTCTCTCCCCTCTCCCCGCCTCCTGTTCCAGCTTCTAGTTCTCTGCTCATCTTCCCTAGGATGTGATCACCCAGGTCCACATGGTTATTTTATGGGTAGTAGTGAAAGGTGTTCCTCTGGGTGGGCACAGCTCTGTGGGTGCTCAGCTTAGGCAGTGGACAGTACTTTATTGCAAAGGAAAAGCCCTCTGAGCAGATGCAGCTTCATGTATGAGCACAGCACTCATGAATGGAGGACAAGCTGGATATTAGCTCCTATTTGCCTTCTTAGCTGGGTGTCTTTGTACAGTGCACAACTTGTACAACAGTCCAAGGCAGCTAGGAAACCCACTGCCTTCCCTTTAGTCTAAAATGGATACTTTCTGGCTACTTTCTGCTACTGGCCTTTGTGGCAGATTATTGTCTCAAAAAAAAAAAAATGACAGCAACAGTATCTCCCACTTCACATTATCTTCTTATAATGAAGCTCCTCTCATGTGGAGGTGGGGTCTACATTCCATCCCCTTGAATCTGGATGGGCTCATGACTACAGCAGAAACGATGCTATGTGACTTCTGAGGCTAGGTTATAAAAGCTTATGAAGCTTTCACATGGTTCTCTCAGAGGCTCACTCTTGGAGCCCGGCTGCCATGTTCTGAGGAAGCCCAACTAGCCTGTGCTGACAGATCACAGGGAGAGGCCACATTTGGGTTCCAGCTGACAGCTAGCGCCCACAGCCAGACAGGCGAGTGAAGACACCTCCAGCTACCTCCAACCCCAGCCATGGAGTTGGGCCCACCCAACTGTGGTCCCAGACACTGGGGCAGAGACAAGCCAGTATGTTGTGCTTTGTCCAAATTCCTGGTTTATGGGTCCATGAACACAATAAAATGTTTCTTTGGTGGCATTAAGTTTGGAGTTTGTGAAGTTACACAGCAGCGGTAAATAGGACAGCCTTCAAAACTGAGCTCATCGCTTCCTCCTCCAGGAAGCCCTCCCTGATGCCTGGGCAGGGTCAAAATATCCCTTTCTGTGGCTTCCCTCATCCCCTCAACCCAGGAAACTTGGTCACAGCCCTTTCCACTGTGCACCATCCTCCTTAATCCCCACGTCAGCTGTACGAGCCGGCTCTTACCAACCCCACTTCACAGACGAGGAAACAGAAGCTCAGAGGCTGGGGACGTTCCCAAGGTCCACAGCCACGGTGGCCGAGAAATGAGGAAATGCATAGAGTGAGATGCACGAAATTCCTCGGTGCCAGGCTCTGTGCCCTTCCTCCTGCACCTGTGGAACTCTCTGCGGAGACCCTGACAGGTAAGTGAGGCCTAAAGCACCTCCTGGACTCAGACCCCTCCCGCAAGGCGAGATGCCCCGCCCGTCCCCACCCCAGAGCTGCCATCAAGATGAAGGAGCAATTCGTGTGGAGCCTTAAGGACCTCCACAAACAACACAGCGAGGGGTGGGTTTCCAGCCACACAGCGGCAAGCCGGCACCGTGGCTCCAACACGTGGCCAAGGTGCTGGGACCTTCAGGTGAGGCCAGAGCTCTGAGCGACACCAGGTGGGAGTACATGGCGAGGGGGCACACGGCTGACGTTTAGACGGTGCGAGGCCTGGGGGCTATGCGGGGCTGCTGGGGCCTCCCTGTGGCTAGGCTCCTCGGGGTGCCCGGCTGAGAAACGGGTTCCTGGTCCTGGTGGCAGCCTGAGCCTCTGAGTCGCTGCAAGTCCCTCTGTGGCCGGGAAACACACACGTCTGTGACACAGCGTCGGGCGCCTGGGGAGGGGGCGGCGGCCGGGCCGAACTACCCCTCAAACAATGAAACCCTTTTTGTCCTTAACACATCCCTTTTGTGTAGTGACTTTGAATATCACGGGTGGCTTGCATTTTTTTGAAAAGTCACACAGTGCAGTCATACACTATAAAGAAAAGTTGCAAACAGAACAGAGAATAAAAAGTGAAAATTCCCCCTTTATTCCCACCTCCCCGCTCTGTCTTACAGAGACAAGCACTGTTACTGCTTTAGTCTGTACCTTTGTGGTCTTTTGTCTCTGAATTTGCATATGTATAGGCACTACGTGCACGCTCAGACAGAAGGTTTTCTGTAAGTCCAGTTACACTATCTGCAGGTCCTGGTTCCTTCCATGTTGCCACCCTGCCATCCTCAGAGACGTCCTCGTCATGGTCCAGAATGTCTGCCATGGCTCATGTCCTCGCCACCACGTCCCGAGGTGGAAAGGGGGCCTTGCCTTTCAGCGTCTCTTTGGAGGACTGAGGACAAGCTGTTCTAGAAACCTCCTTGCGCCACCCCAATCCCAGCAGATAAACAGATGGCATATCACCAATGTCACCCGACCCTCTGGCCCGCTGTGCCGACCACGCTGAACCCAGACCTCGGCACTGGGGCTGGGACCTCCCCTGAAGCCTGTGTCTTCGCAGAGGTGGGGACCTGTGCACGCGGGGACACCCCTGGGAAGGGAAGGAGGAGGAGCCGCTGCCCTTGGTACCCCACCCTGCGGCCACCATGCCCGTGACCGTGTCTCCATTGCATTGTTTGTCGTTTCTTTTTGATTTGTAGGCGCTCTTTATATATTTTCGAAAGGAATCCGTTTTCAGTGGTAAGTGTTAATGCTATTTTTCCCGGTCTGTTGCTTTGCTTTGAGTGAATTGTGTTTATTTAAGGCCAGAGCTTAGCTACAAGTCCCCCCTTTTCCTCCCCAAATCTAGATGCCATGAATAACACAGATGCTCTGTCTTGCTGAAAAACACAACTGGAGGTCACTGAGGGTGTGAGGCCACCACGACCTGTCCGGGGCTCTAAAGGCACAGGATGTGTGTAACTAGAGGCGGCTAAGCGGAGTCGTTTGGGAGGGCCACGGGGAGCGTGACACTCCTACGTCACCTGCGGGAACTTGGCGCAGGGAGAATATTGAAGTGACCGAGCCATTGCAACTCCACGAGGAGGGGCCCACACAGGAAAAGAAACTGCCCCGTCTGACCCCCAAGTGCGCTGAGATTGTTTCCACGTGGGGCTCACGGAGAAGGTGCCGATCATGGGGTTTTATGAGCGGATGACGCTGCCTCCCAGGGCCGTGGTCACAACCGCACAGACACTCTCAAACCACAGGCGCTTCCAGGAGCCGTGCAGGCCCGAGGTCGGCCCGATGGGCACAGAGTCTGCCTTTGCAGTGGGCACCAGGCCTGCCGGGGGCTGAGGGAACGGCCCTCTTGGGCCCCCTGGCCTCTCTGCATGCCCTGGGACGGGGGGAGACTTACCTGGCAGTTGCGTGGGGAGGACAAAGGGGATGCTTTGATTTCTCATTGGTCTAATTCAACTGTGCAGAGTGCAGGTGAGCTTGAGGGGTGTTACTTAACTGGGATTCCATCTGCGACCCCAAGTTCCTCTTGCCAATGCCCCAATGTCTCTGGACACGAAGGCCTCCCAACTGGTGGCTGGCAGGAGTCAGCAACAGCTCCCAGGTGTGTTGTGATCTGCCACTCCACAGACTGTCCTCTGAGCTTTGCAGATATAATGACTCTGTGAGGCTGGAACGATTACTGCCCCACTTTACAGATGGGAAAACTGAGGCACGAGGCGGCCAAGTAACCACCAAGAAGTGCTGCTGCTTTCTCCTTGAGCCCCAGGTCTCTCTTCCTGCTTGTAGACGGCAGAAGCCCTTTTGCCAAAACCCAGGGAGGGTCTCCAGAGTCACGGCCGCTCTGCAGTTGGAAGCTTTGCTTTCTCCTTCAGGCCAGTGCCCCCGTTTCCTGAGGCGAGAGGCCTGCGTGGGCCAAATTTTAGAATGAGAAGGTCACAAAAGAGGGTGTGCAGAAGGAGAACGGGGGCAGGGCCATCCTTAGGAGGAAGGTCCACTCCAGGACCTGCCCCCATGATGGTGCTGTGGTTGAAACATACGCGCCCCTCCAAAGTTCATACATTGGACCCCAGTCCCCAGTGTGATGGTGTGAAGAGGTGGCCTTTGGGGAAGCAATTCAGGCTTGAGGACGCCGCCCTCTGAAGGGACGAATGTCCCTTAGAAGAGGCTTCAGAGAGCTGCCTGTGTCCACGTGAGGACACAGCGTTTGTCCTCTCTGGAGGACGCAGCAACAAGGCAGCACCGTGGAAGCAGAGAACAGCCCTCGCCAGGCACCGAACCTGCCAGAGCCTTGATCTCAGACTTCCCAGCCTGCAGAACTGTGAGAAATAGGTCTCTATTATTTATAAATTCCCCAGCCTGAGGTACTTTCCTACAGCAGCACAAACCTACCAAGTCACAGGCAGGGATGTAGCCAGGTTCTAACGGGGACTGGGAAGGGAGGCTGGAGGAGGGCCCGTGCATTATGTTGGAGAGTGACAAGCGCATTAAACAGAGATGCCACCCTTTGATACCTTGTCCACAGGTCCTGCTACTTTTCACATCTCACGTCTGTCTACCAGCACTTTAGCCACGGACGTGTCCACATACTACCTTAAAACTTGTGTACAAGGTCCCAGGCTGGGGAGGAAGCGCCTCCCCTGCCCCCCAAGCTATAGATCCATCTGGGACATCTGCAAACACCCCAAAGTTGTGAGGCAGCACTGAGAGGTGTGTGCACACATGCAGGTGTGTGCAGAAAGAACCCACGGCTTTCATCAGCTCCTCAAAGCCATCTTCGGGGAGGTTAAGGACCACTGTTCCAGATAAATGGCTGTTTCCAAGATAGGCAAGAAGTGAGACCCTTAATCTAGAGATCACAGAGCTGCAGGCTGGGCCTGCCGGGGCCAACGGCAGGAGAACGGCCATGGGTCAAAACCACTTGTCGAAATCCTGTGTGATTTCAGGCTAGTTTCCTACCCTCTCTGAGTGCTGCATCCTCATTTGTAAAAGTGGAAGCAAATTCTAGCACCTCCTTCCAGAGTGGGTTTGGGGAATAAATGAAATTATGCACCTGGAAGCACCAGCTCAGGCCTCGTCACGCTGCTTCCTCTGCTGTCACCAGCAAAACCTCTCTCCTCTGCTAAGTCTGAGCCTCCCGCCTGTGCATTATTCCTGTGTCTTCGGTTTTTCTTCTTCCTTCCAGTGTACCCCACGCTCTGGTCAATGTCACCGCCACTAGCATTTCCACCAGGAGAGAAGAAAGTGGTGAAACTTTCTTTAGTTTTACAATCTTTGAGCAGCCACGGTTAATACTTCAGGGGAGAGAAGCTGGGGCTACCAGCTCCTTCAGGGCTGTGATTTTGGTGTTTCTGATGCTTTGCTCGCTCCTCCCCGATCCTGAGTAGCCAAGAGTCTAACCAGGCTCAAGTTGCTTAAGGCAACCACTGAAAGCAAACATCTCACAGGCTCCAGAAATGTCACACCCAAGGAGGACATTTGCCATAGAGGGTGGTAACGGACACAGATTTCCTCTTTAGCCACACCTGAGCTCAGCCAGCTGTGCCCAAACGGCTCCCACCTGCATCTGGCCCGGGAGGTGTGGGTAGGTCCGCTCTGGGGCCTGGGCCCGTGCATCTCACTCACGGCCCCAACACTGGAGGGCCATTGTGAGCCGATCGGTCCCTGTGTCTCTCTTCCTAGAGTCTCTGCTTTGTTAACATACAGCTTCCGTATTTCCTGGTGACAGACTAGTCATATCTATGGCAAAGGGGACTCCGAAATCGCATCATGCCGTATTTATGTTAAGATCAACATATATTGATCTCAGGTGGGGTGATCTGTTCTTAATTCAGATGGGAAGAATGAGACCTAGAGACAGTGACCCTGCACCCCATTCCCCAGCCACACCCCTTGTACCTAAGTGGCACCATGTGTGCCTGGTTCTGGCCAATGAGTCATGAGCAGATGTGGTTGGTGGCACTTCCGGGTGGAATTTAAGAGCTGATGCAAGACATTCCTGCCCTCTCTTCTTGCCACGGCAATTGTGGGGGCCGCCTGTTGAGGTGTTAGAGCCACACGTGAAAGCAGCCTGGGTCCCTGAGTCACTGGATGGAAGACGGATTTAAAACACAGTGTATTAACAGAAGACGTGAGGTACAGGGAGGCCGACGGATCAGGAGACAATTGAGATTGCAAAGGCAGTTTCTTACTCACAGTTTCCAAGGAAGGGGCCCCCCACACCCACAGGGGGGCCACGTGCGGAAGCACGAGCGTGGGTCATGAGACAGAAGGTGGGAGAAACTGTGGGCAAGAGCCTTTATTGTGGTTTCCATGGGAGGAGTGGAAGGGTTGGGAATGGCTGGTCTGAACAACCTCAGCAGACTGGGGCACAGGAGTGTCCCTGGTCACCTGGTGCCATGCCTGGGGTGATCAGGGTGGGCGGATAGTGGCCTGGAGGGTGAGAGGGGGTTGGGGGGTGTGGCTTCTGGATTGGTTGTTTGCATTTGCAAAGTGTGCTGTTTAGTGTCTCTAGGAATTGGTTGACCCTAGAGGGGTCAGCTCCAGATGTCAAACATCTGCACACAGGAAATAAAAAACACAGTTAACACACAGCTGCTCGGGAGGCTGCACAATTCACATCGGACTTTGAGGGAAGGGTAACTAAACTTTGTTGCGTTAAGCCACAGAGCTCTGGGGGTTAATTTACCACAACCACGTATTACTGTAGGAACATAGGAGACAGTGTGGCACACGGGTAGACGGCAGAGTCTCAGCGCAAGCACAGCATCTGCCACGTCTGCGGGGTTCATTCATTCATTCACTCATAGGTTCAGCCAATGGTCGCTGTGTACCAGCAGCTGGGGGCTAGACTCGCAGAGACCTGTCCCTGGCCCCAGGGAGTTCTCAGTCTTGCAAGTAAGTGAGACACATCAAAGGACAAGTAGCATGTGAGGACTGCAGAGCAGAAGTGGCTCTGCAGTGGGCAAACAGAGCAGGGATTCAGGGCTGGCTTCTCAGAGGAAGTGGCATTTGTGGCAGGTGTGCATGCAGTTTTGCAGGAGCTCCCCGTGCAGAGACAAGGGTGGGGGGTGATCTTAGTGGGCTGGGAAGAGCCTGTGTGAGGCACATCCGAGCTCTGGCAGAGTTCAGTGGGGCAGGAGCGGAGGTGCATCAGGGTGAGGCCAGACATGGCTAGAAAGTCAGGTGGGTGAGAGGCTTTGGGTGCGGTGACAAGGGCTCCCGCGGCAGGTCATTGAGAGCCACAGATGCTCGACAGACCAGGAGGTGACATCAGGAGATGACAGTCACAGCTGTTCCCTCCCCATCCTTCAATGTCACCTCCTGTCAAATGCACAGAGTCCAGCCAACCCCTCTTGTTATAGCCAGGAAATCCCCATCGGCTCCTCCACTCTCAGGCCAGGGCAGTAGATACTGTCCTCCTGTCCGACACCCATGGCAGACATCACCAATCAATCAACATCCTTTGCATAAGAGGCCAGATTGAGCCTCAGAGCCCTTCTCAACACAATGCTTCAGGCCACAACAACCCATGCATCCAGATTGGCATGTGTGTCAAATTATGTGTCATTTCTGTTTAAGGGATTAAGGATGTGGTGTTCTCTTTCTAGAAGAATTTTTTTACTTTTAAGAAAAAGAACCTCCAGTGGGGGATGAGGGGACAAAGTTTAGTCAAAGGAATGAATAGCTCATGGTGGAATTTTAGTCAGCAGGAGTTTGGGGGAGTCTCCAGGAGCCCTCAGCTCATACTTGCCTCACCCACTCAGAAGTTTGTCCTTTGTGGGCACTGAGGATGCTCTTTTTATTTTCACACTTTCCTGTCTCCGTTGTCACCAAAAATGTTTCTGTTGTTGATTTTCCAGGCCAAGGTAAACATCACGTGGCAGAGGAGAGTCATTTCCATGGCAAGCTCCTCCCACGTCATCTCCCGTTGTGTCCCCCCGAAAAGCCCACGACCATTCAGGCAAAGCATAGACGCTCGATAAATGTTTATTGATTGAATCTAAATTGCAATTTTATCTAACACCCTCAGGGAAGCCAACTGGAAACTAAATTCACCCCATATATTGCTAAAACACATTGATTACCGAGAAACCAATGCTGTAGGACAGCCCAGGCCGGTGAGGTATGTTTTTCCCAAAGGCACAAAAATCATGACTCACGCAGCCCCTCACCCACTCGGTGACTCGCACACCCATCGTTTGCTGTCCACACCAGCTCCGTGAGGACAGGAACTCGCTGGTTTACACTGCTCAGCGTCCTACCACAGGCTAACACCACGAATGCTGTCCGTTGGTGCTTGTGCATGAATGAGTGGGACTGTCCCTCAGCACGGCCAGACACAGGATTCCTACCCTCCTTCCCAACCTCATAGCCCAGGATGGGAGAGGAGGTGTCGACGCCCGGCGGGGCAGAAGCTGGGAGGGTCTTTGTTCCTCTGGCCGGGGTGGCAGAGTGTCTGGGTGCTGGTGGGGGTGCGGTGGGAGAGCAGTGTGGAGGGACGGGGACATGGAGTGTTCAGTTCTGGGCTTGGGGGGTGTGATGTGCTGGTGGGACCTGCTTGGGGAGCTCAGGGATAAGGGGAGCAGGACATAGGAGCCTGGTTGGGGTGGGGGACGGGGACAGAAATGACGCCATTGTCCTAGGAGGGAATAGCAGAAAATTATCCCAGGGAAAATGTAAGGAGAGGGAAGGGGGGAGGGAGATGGAATTCAGATTAGGACGAGAAGGTGCAGGCAGAGGAGTGGGGGGGACCTGGAGGGGACAGCCAGACCTCCAAGGACAGGGAGCAAAGCCACACCTTCCTCGGGAGCCGCAGGGCAGCCCAAGAGGAGCCTGGGGAGACAGGGGTCTGGTGGCTGCTGAGAGACAGGTTTGCTTAAATGGCAGGAGTGAGAGCTCACTGGCTGGTGCTTAAGAAGGGAGAGTGGAAAGGCAAGCAATCTAGAAGATTCTTTCAAGAGGTTTATCAATAAAATGAGTTCGTAGGACTCAGAAAAGTAAGTTCTTTTGTTCTTTCCTTTCCTTTCCTTTCCTTTTCTTTCTCTCTCTCCCTCAACCTCTCCATCTCTCCAGCTCTTTCTTTCTTATTTGAGGGCAGAGATGAATGGCTGAGGTAGACCCCAGTGTAAGTGAAGACCCCAAGGAAGGAGCCGTGGCGGGGGAGAGATTTTCAGCAGCGAGGAGGGGGAGGATTCACCGTAGGAAGTCATTCCTCCAACACCTGTTCGCTGAGCACCCGCTGGGTGCCGAGCACTGTGCAGGCTGCTGGAGGTGTTTGGTGAACAAACCAAGTCCCTGCTTTGTGGGATGCTCGAGGACGTGGACACTCGACTTAATGCACACGGTGTCACGTGGTGCCCTGGAGTGAGAAGTGCCAGAGACAAGGAGAGTGCAGGGCAGAGAGTGGGAGGGTATGTGCTGGGGGGGGAGGGGCTGTGCAGGGAGCCCCATGAGAAGGAGACGGGAGCAAAGGCCTGGGGGAGGCAGCCACTGGTGAGAAGATCTCAGGGCAGCGGGAAGAGCAGAGGCCCCGTGCTGGTGTCCTGGGGCTGCCACGGCAAAGCGCCACAGACTGGGCAGCTTCAACAGCACAGGTTTATTCCTCCCAGTCCCGGAGGCTGGACGTCCGAGCTCTGGATGCAGCAGGGTTGACTTCTCCCGGGGCCTCTCTCCTTGGCTTGCAGATGGCGTCTTCTCCCTGTGTCCTCACAGGTTCGTGCCTCTGTGCAGGTCTGTATCCTGATGTCTTCTCATAAGGACACCAGTCACGTGGGATTAGAGCCACCCTCGTGACCTCATTTTACATTCATCACATTTTAAAGGCCTTGGCCCTCTGTGAGTCCCATTCTGAGGTCCTGGGTCAGGGCTTCAACACATGAACGTTGCAGGGACACAGTTCCGTCCAGCACGGGCCCTGGACCGCTCTGGCATCCACCATGGGAGGAGGAGGGAGGGTGGTGTCTACGACGTGTGGACGTCAGTGTGGACATCAGGTGTCTCTGCAGTGGCCGTCCAGTCCCGTGCAACCAGTCCTCGCAGCCCTGCCTTTGCATAGCTGTATTTTGCACAGTCAAATTGCTAACACTCCACAAACAGCAGCTGCCTGGAGAGCCGAAGATTTTCTCCTGTTGATAACCTCATTCTTGGGTTGCCAGGGGCAGCACCCAGTCCCCGAGCTAAACACTCAGGCTATAATCTAATCAGAGGCGTCTGGAGCCTTCGAAAACCTACACCGGTGTGTGATCTTGACTCCTTCTTTCTCTTGGCCTGCTGAGATCTGGTCAGAGGCCCAGAGCGTTTGCAGTGACCCACGGCAGGGAGCTGGGGCCCAGAAACATTAACTCACGGAGACCAGGGCCAGTTGCAGCTGACCCAGCAGGCGGGACACTTCCTGGAACACGGGTGGGGAGGCGCCGGCATGGACATCAGGTGATCCCGGGTGTGGAGGGAGGGAGTCGTGCCCTCCCGTGGGTTTAAAAGGCTGCCTCTGGGGGAATGTACATTTCCAGATCACTCTAGTCTGCTGTTTCCCAGCAGCCCAAGGCCAGACCTCTAGCAGCCTTTGGAAACCAGGCTGCTGTGCATGGGGCAGTTGAGGACATCCAGGCACTGTGGGGACACAGACAGGGCCCAAAACTTTGCCAGGGATCCAGGACGGGTGGGCTGGAGGGAAGACATGTTGGTAGGAGGCGGCTGGAGAGGCCGGCAGGGACCAGACTACCAAGGCCTCAATCGCAGGCTAAGCCATAGGGCTTCCTCCTGTCCTTCTGGAAAACCGTGGACAGTGTCAAATTTGCCTCTTAGAAAGCTCATTCAGGCCACAGTGTGGAGGAGGAGCAGGAGGGTGCGGGGAGCCGTCTCTGCAGTTACTGGGGGTTGTCCCCAGCCAGTTCCCACCCACTCACTACGCTCTGAGTCTCCCGTTCTGAGCCTGGTGTGGCCTCTGGTGGCTTCCCTGGGTTCTCTCCTGGCAGCTCTGACATCCACCTTCTGCCCTGGGCTCTGGCTAAGCCAAGACATTTCTGGAAGCATGACCGTGATAGATCGTTTGCAAAATTGTACCCACACTTCTTTGCAGTGTGACTCTGGAGCTCTTCACATCAATAAGTGGAATCTGTTTCTCCACCCCCTGAGTCTGTGACTTGCGTTGACACGTAGAATGTGGCAGAGGTGAGGCTGTGGAGGTGCTGAGCTTAGACCCTAAGGGGTTTTGCTTCCACTCTCCTGGAACTCTGCGGCCACCACATGAGCAAGTCTGCAATAAGAGACATCGCCTCCTGTATTAGTTATCTCGTGCTGCCTAACAAATCACCCCAAAGCTAAGCAGCATAGAACAGCACACATCCTTGATCTCACTATTTCTGTGGATGGAATCCTGGTGTGGCATAGGTCCTCCAGCTCAGGTTGTCTCACAGGGCTTCTTCAGTCAAGGGGTCAGCTGGGGCTGCAGTCATTAAAAAGCTCAACTGGGGCAGAATCCGCTTCCAGGATCAGTCAGTGGTTATTGGCGGGATTTGCCAGAGGTGGCCAGAGTTCCTTATCATACAACTTTCTGTAGGGCAGCATGGCAGCCAGCTCTGTCAGCATAAGACGGAGGAACTGTCAAGATGGAAGCCACAATCTTTTGTAACCTCATCTCAGAAGAGACATCCTATCATTTTTGCTGTATTCTATTCATCAGATGCAAGTTGCTAGGAAAAGCCCCCTCGACATTGTTAAGCCTCCTCCGCGAAGCCTCCTCGGCCCCTCCTGTCCCAGGGGCTGCCTTTATCTGAACCCATAGCACTTGGCCGTCTGTGCTATCTTTAGTATTTATCAAGAACATCTTGTTGGGTATTTGGCATGGCCCCAGCGTCTACACTGGCCTTGGTGACACCCTCTGCTCCCTGCAGGATTTTCCTACCAACCCATCCAGGGTCTCACTTCCCATGAAAGACCCTGAACCCCAAGTTTCCAATTCTGCGCTCCTGGCTCACCCAGAATTGTGCCTTTCACTTAGCAAGGATTTTGGAAACGACATAACTTTGAGTCCCACTCTACCTGTTACACAGGTGTGAGCTTTTTTTTTAAGTTAAAATTTTGCACTTGGTAAGAGAAAAAAAGAAGCAGAAAAAAAGAAAATTCTACTGTGAGTTCTACCTAACGTTTAAGGAAGAAATAATGTCAATTCTACACATACTCTTCTGGAAAAGTGAAGAGTCATAATATTTCCCAAATTTCCCAACTCATTCTATGAGGCTGGCATTATCGTGATACTAAAGCCATCAAAGATATCACAAGAAAAGAAAATTACAGACTAATATTCCTCATGAACAAAGATGTAAAAATTCAAAACAAAATTCTAGGAAATCAAATCCATCAATATAAAGATAACACATCATAATAAAGTTGGGTTTATCCCAGGAACACAAGATTCAGGTTTCTTATTTTTTCAGATTTTTCCTTTTATTTGTTTTTTTAATTTTTTAAAAAATTTTAATTATTATGGGTACATAGTAATTGTATATCTTTATAGGGTGCATGTGATGTTTTGATAGAGGCATGCAATGTGAATTAATCAAATCAGGATAATTGGGGTATCCATCACCTCAGGCATTTATCATTTGTGTTAGGAACATTCTGATTCCACTCTTTTAGCTATTTTAAAGTATACCCTAAGTTATCATTGATTATAGTTGCTTTGTTGTATTATCAAATATTAGTTATTCTACCTATCTATCTACCTATATTTTTGCACCCACGAACCATGCCCGGTTTATCCTCCTACCCCCACTACCCTGCCCAGCCTCGTAACCACCATTCTCTCCTGCCATTTGCAACGACATGGTTGGAACTGGAGAACATCTGCTAAGTGGAATAAGCCAAGTGCAGAAGACAAATCTCGCATGTTCTCATTCATATGTGGTAGCTAAATATTAAAAACAATTAATCTCATGGAGACAGAGGCTAGGACAGTGTGAACTTTTAAAACACTTTTTATTTTGAGATACCTGTAGCTACGTCCACAGTGATAAGAAAGGATGCAGAGCTGGTATCCCCAGTGGTACACACTTGAGCTGGTTTCCCCAGTGGTAACAACTCACATATCTATGTTACAAGAGCACAACCAGGAAACGGACATGATATGATCCACTGTTATTTGGATTTCATCGGTTTCCCATGAGCTCATTTGCCTATGTGTTACTGGTGTATATTTGGTTCTAAGCAATTTTAGAACATGTGTGGATCATGTGACCACTGCCAACCACAGTTGAGATACAGGACACATCCGTCAGAAGGGACCCTCCTGCGCCACTTTTAGCCACAGCCACCTACCTTTCTTGTGTCCCTCCCTCATCCCCTCACTAATCTGCTCACTGTCTCTATAGTTTTATCACTTCAAGAAGGTTATATAAATGGAATAAGGTGGTAAGCAATCTCTTGAGATTTGACTTTTACCAATCAACATAATTCCCTTGAGACCCATCTGAATTATTGCATCTACCAATAGTTTATTCTTTTTTCTTGCTGAATGATATTCTACGGTTTGGATGTACTATTGTCTGTGTAACCATTCAGCCTTTGAAGGACATGAGTTGTTTCCAGTTTGGGGCTATTATGAATAAAGCTGCTATGAACATTTATGTGATTTTTTTCAGTGTAAACATAAGTTTTCATTTCTCTGGGATAATGTCCAGGAGTACAATTGCTGGATCAAATGGTAAGCACGTTTGGTTTTGTAAGAGACTGCCATGCTCTTTTTCCAGAGGGGCTGTACTATTTTGGGTTCCCACCAACAATGTGTGAGTGATTCCGTTTCTCCACATCCTCATCAGCATTTGGTGTTATCACTATTTTTTATTTTAGCCGTTCTGATTGGTATGTAATAGTAGCTTGTTTTGGTCTTGATTTGGATTTCCCTACTGGCGGATGATATTGAACATCTTTTCCTGTTGTTATTTGCCTGCGGTAGTTCTCGTCAGTGAAATGTCTGTTTGTGTCTTTTGCTGATTTTCCAATGAGATTATTATTTTTTATTTACTGTTGAGATTGGAGAGTTGTTTATATACTCTAGATATGAGTCTTTTGTCAGACATGTGGTTTACAAATATTTTCTGGGCCCCAGCAATGCTATCGCGGCAAAAGTGTAGCACTGACTTCTGCTGCTTTGTTGCAGACGGGTGGGTGGCGGTGAGCTCCCTTTGCCACCTCGCTGATTCCTTCCCACTGAAAGTGGAGCATCGGCTTGCACTGTCTTGTATCGGGGCTCCCCCGCCAGGCTCTGCGACACAGGACAGGGAAAATGGGGAGCTGACGCCACTGCTTTGTTGCTGCAGAGTGGGGCAGAAGCTCTGCACCCCACTGGGCCCTACTGATGACAGGGAAGAGCAGAAGGCAACTCTTCTTACACTTGTTTCTTGTGCCATGTCCAGAGATATTTTTAGCTGTAACAGGGAGGACCACAGAAGAATGGGGCTGGAATAGCCATTCTCCACCTTGTCCAGAACTGGACATTCAGCTTTTGATCCTCTCTGTTTCTCCGTCTGTAAAATGGGTACAATAATACCTAGGCCACCTACACTACAGAATTGTTTTGGGACTTAACTAAGAAGTTCTTGTATATGAAAGTACACTGGGAAAATGTTATGCTAGTAGAGATATTATTATAATGATTGTTATTTCTGAGACTAGGGTCTGGCAAGATATAGCTGGAGAAGAGATAAGTGAAGCGGTAGGAACCGCCCATAGTCATCTATCAATTTAATGTTGGTGAAACCAAAGCTGATAGCCCAAGTCGGTCTTCTATTGTTTATTTCCCTGTTTCTTTTGAGTCTGTGGCAACCTTTCTCTCAACCAGCAATAACCCTGGAGAAAGCTCGAGGAAAGACGAAGATTAGGGTCACAGCAAGGAGAGAGCAATAAAGTAGCTTTAAAGAGCCTAATAAACCAGGATAATTGAATGTAGTAAGGACAGTGGCTGGGACAGGGGGATGTCAGCAGCACCATCTCCAGGAAAGCAATCACAGAAGAAAAATCACCTGGGAGGGAAGGAACAAGTTGCAAAGGGAACCCAAAGGTGACAGGGACAGCCTCTTGGAATGGTCAGTAGTGGCCCTGCTGTACTTGGGGGTCATGGGACAAGGCTACCCACTGGTGTGACCCCCATATCACCCATCAGGATGACACAGGTCTTGTGGGGTTGTGGCCTTCCTTCCAGGCAGGCGAAGGGCTCAGGAAGAAGGCTTGGGTAATCCCCGTAACCCCTATAAACCTCAGTTTCTCCTTCCGTAAGATGAAGCTGGGAAAGATGCCAACCCCATCCCATTGTTTGAGGGTCAAAGGTGAAATGGAATGTGGATCATCCAACCTGCCTGGAGTTGGCAATCAATATATGTATAGTAGTTCCCTTCCTGACTCCAGGCCCAGGAATTCTGACCTCAGTCTAGGCTGGACTCCGGCTGCTGGAGGCGGCTCTTAGCTTACGTGCTCTACCATCACTTCCTCCACTTGGCACCCGTGGTTGGGACAGGCAGGCCAAGTTGACCTTGCCCTAATCTCCCCTCCTAAAGCATCTCCAGCCTGTTCTCCTGGTTCCTCTTTCTCCCCTTAGTCCGAGTGGGTCTCACTGACCTCCGGGGGAGGGAGGTGGTTCTGGAAGCCTGGGCTTTGGGGGTGGCTCTGAGGAAGGGACATTCCCAGACCACAGTGGGGGCCTGGGGCAAACCACAGAGCTCGTTCCATCTCCCACCCACCACTCTTTGTCTAGGGGACATTGACGTTAAATGAAGCTCAACATGCCACACTCAAGTGCAAGCTCAGAAGACAGGAGCAACGTCTGTCCTGTTCATGGGTGTGCCACCCCCACCCCCGGCACCCCCACCACAATGCTGTGCTAGAGCCAGCTCCTACCAGCTCAGGAGAGCCAACTATTATATTTTCAGGAATTTTGCAAATTGGTTGTTAAACATAGCTGTTATTAAAAATTAGACTACGAAAGCTTATAATTAAATTAAATCTTATTGGAAATGAAGATAACGGATATTCAAAACACATCGCTCCCTAATTATTTTACTATTATCTCTGCTCTTGGGGTTATTTGCACCTATTATATCTGTGAGGTGGAAATACTGTTATTTGCACCTATTATATCTGTGAGGTAGTGATATGCCATTGTACATCTCTTCCCAAGTCTGCCTGTAATGACGTCATGTTGGTGGCTTGACATTGCCCTTGGTGGGAGTATTTATACCACAGGACTCAGCAAACATGACAAATCAGAGATTATTTATTATTTGGTTAATTGTTTAGATTTTTTTTAAAGTAATGAAAAATGTTAATAATGTAGATTAAACTTAAAAGTGTGTCATTGTTAAATTGTAAATAGCACAAAGATTTTTAAAAAAATGTTCTTCCAGTATTTGGTAACTATTATAGATTCAGTAAAGAAGTCACTCATGTGACTTAAAAAAGTGAAGTTCCAGCACTCACGTTTGTTGTTTTACTTTTGTCTTACTTGTTAACATAGGTAAAAATATTATTCATGATTCATGGTGAAATTACTCCCACAGAGCCTGTTGTTAAACATTTACCAGCACACCACCATCCCTTACGTCACTTGGCATAATACTCAGTGATAATTTTGAATGACTGAAGTCAGTGAAACAATCTATAAAGAGCATGGTGGGCCATCTTGCCCATTTTGCTATAGCGGCAGTGGCCCTGCCTGCTCTGGGTGCCGTCCCCCTCCCCTTCTGTGCTCTCTGTGGTCAATGTGCCCTGGCCATGGTCAACGTGCTCTGGCCCAGGGCCTCTCAGACTGTAACGTGCCATGAGTCACCTGGGGATCTTGTTGAAATGCAGATTCTGGCCCTACAGGTCTGCGGTGGGGACAGATATTTTGCATTTCCCACAAGCTCCCAGGTGGCGTCAATGCTGGTCATGAACCACACTTGAGTGGCAAGGTGCTGGCCACACGGACCTCCTCCCGGCACTCCGTGGTCATGTGACCTTGGAACTTGCCACAGACTTTACCTGGAGCGCTGGTCTCCCTGGTCTACACACGTCCTGCATTCATGCATCGCTCAGGTCTCTGTTCAAATGTCATCCTCTAAAAAGAAAGTTTCTTCCCCACTACTCCCTCCAACATAGCAGCTCTCAGATCTCTGCGTAAGACGGGCTGACAGTTTCTAGGTGAGTGCTGCCAGCCCCCCTCCCTGGAATGTAAGCTCCATGGGCGCCTCCTGCCCACTCTGTGACTTTAGAATAGCACACGCTCTATAAACCAGCTGGACGATAGTGGCGATGTTATAATGCTAAGGGCGGAGACAGCTGGATTGATGCTGGAGACGGAGGTGCTGCTGGAATGGGGAGGTTTACAGCCCAATTGTATGGAAACGAGTAGTTTTCCTACATAATAGCAGAAGCTTCTATTCAATCATTTTGGTTCCTCCACAGTCGTGACCTACTACCAAGAGTGCAAGCCCCCACCCGCAACACTGCCCTGTTTGCTTCCTCCTGCGGGGGGGGGGGGGGGTCCCTTGCTGTGCGCAGAGGAATCCGTGATGGGACTCAGCTGGGGCTCAGAGTCAGGGCTTGCAGGGTGCCAGCTCTCTAAATGGCTTCTCTAGAGTTTTGTACAAACACAGGAGCAGGGCCACAGACATGTAGCACCCAGAGGCACGTTCTGGCCAGGCCTCGTGCCCAAGCCACATTTCTCAGCTGTGTTTTCCTTCTGGGACTAAGCTGGGCTGTGGAGCGTGTTGCTCTCCACCTCTGACTCAGCCAGGAGATGCCTGGAGGTCTTCGGGGGTTTTTTTTTTTTGGTGGGAGAAATTAATCTCTGGAGGGTCCTGGAGTTTCTGTGTAATTACTCTTAATATTAAATCAATACCAGAAGCGTCTTTTCTTATTTTTCTCCCTATGGAACCAATGTTTTGACGAATATCAGATATCATATGTTGAATACCCCCAGCCAGGCATATGTTTCATCTCATTTAATCCTCTCAACAGTGCTATAGAACAGAATCTTTTTATACCGCTTTAGACACGAGGCCCTTGAAGCTCAGACAGGTTAGGTCATTGGCCCAAGGTTAAAAAGCAAGTGGGGTTAGTCACTACCCTAGAGGTTGCAAACACGACTGCCTAGGGCAGGGGTCAGCAAGCTTTGTCTGTGAGGGACCACATCATGGACATTGCTGGACCATGGACATGGTCAGCAAGGTTTGTCTGTGCCAGCATCCAGCTCTGCTGCTGAAGCACCGAATCAGCCACGGACAATCTGTGAGCAAACAAGTGTGTGTTCTAATAAAACTTTATTTACAAAAACAAGTGTCAGGCCAGATTGGGCCCATGGGCCATAGTTTGCCAACGCCCCTAGAGGGGCCAGCAGATACAGTCGAGGAGTAGAACAGGCCTGGAACAGGCTGGAAACACGCCTTGTTCTGGCTTCTCTTCTTCCTAGTTTAGACAGAGGCCTGGGGACACAGTGCCAGTGCCTGATGCATGGCCGTGGCAAAGGTTGGGGGGGCGGTCCTTGGGTGTCTCAGCAACAAGCAGCAGCCACTACTCAACCATAGCCGACTGCTGCCCCCACAGACCCACCAGTGCGGCCAGTTTTTAGGAGAAGCCACATGTATGGATTTAGGGGGAGGCTCTGTGTGCGCATGTGTGTGAAATATCTCCTTTCCTTGTACGTTGGCTCAGATCAATAAAACAAAAACTGAGATTCCTATGCAGCCCAAGCAGATGATGTCCAGGCATCGGTTCTGGCCCTCAGGCCACCAGTTTACAACCTCCGCACTCTGGAAACCGCCCAAACAACACTGCATGTATTAAGTAATAATTCATCTCTTCTCCCATATTTTATTTATCAAAGACCTCAGTAACTGTCAAGTAGAACTTCTTATCAGCAGGAACCGATCAGCGGACAAGTGTTACCTCCCAGACCGATTATAAATCTTGGCGAGCCGGGAAACCCTGACATTTTAATTAGCTGGAACATTTCTTATCAGCAGTCAATTCTGAAGCTGCCATCTCCCATCGCTTGTGAACCCCTAATTGGGAATCCCTGATTCGGTCCCCCCGGGGCCCCCTCGTTCACACGGGCTCCTCCTCATTATCTCACTGCCCAGCGCCCTTAGATACACAACCCACAGCACCAGGGTGAGCGTAGCTGCCTCGAAATGTGCTCACGGTGCAGCAGCCTGAGTTGCGGAAACTAAAAAAACAAAAAAGAGGCTTCTGTTTGCTGCAGCACCAGCAAAAAAATACTGAAAACATTTTCTGTTCGCAGGACAAATAATTATGCCAGACTAAGCAAGGTGGTAGACAGAAAATTTCTTATCTGGGGTCGTGGTGGAACTTCAGAGTCCTGTAGCGGGGACAGTGCCAGGCAAAGACACTTTCAGTTATTCTCAAGGCACCAAATAGCCGCAGATAAAGATGATATCTAGAAAAGTCGGGAGATGAAGGAATGAGGCGGTTGGGGTTGGCTCCCACTGGCTTCCAGATAGTCCAATTTTAGTTGATATGAACTTGTCAGCTTTCTTGGCCCTCCTTGAAGGACAGAAGCGGACATAACCATTGCTTGTCCCGGCCCTACCCCCTTTGGAGAGAAACAGCCCCCTGTGCCCCCGTGGTCTGGGCAGCCAGGTGTCTCATCGTGTGGCCTCAGCTGGCCCAGCAGAGGCAAGGGCTGGACTGAGGGCAGTCTGTCCAGAGAGTGACCCGCAAGCCGCAGTGCAGCATCAACTGGTGAGAGGACCCAGGCAGATCCCCTGTGATGGGAAACACCGAGGGACATTGTCGCCGGCACTGGGCTCGGGGCTGCAAGATCATGGGAGCGTGGGCTGTCTGGAGGCCACGTTCAAGCCAAAGTTATGGAGCAACGAGGGGGAAGTGCTGGAGTCAGGGTGAGGCAGGGAGAGAGGCTGGAGGAGCTAGGCAGGGAAGGTGGAGGTGCCCCAGGATGCAAGGAAAGAGTTGCTGTTGGTTGCCCAGAGGGCCCAGCGGCTCCTCCTTGGAGTCCCTGTCTTGAGCCTGATCAGGGTGGTGGGGGCCGGGCTGGGGGAGCGGTTTCTGTTTCTCATGAACTGAGAAAGTCCCCAGGAGCAGAGGAAAACCCAAGCCTTCTGGAGAACCACAGTTCTTGGGCGATCTGGCTCAAGTTCCCCCCACCTCAAATAAAAAACAAATTTGGATTTTGTAAGGAGAGACTTTATTCGGAAGGGTTATTGTATTGCAAGGGTGTGGGGCAGGGGAAGGGCTCTTGGGATGGATAGAGAGGGCCACGCCAATAGGGAGATTGCTCTGACCACAGTCTCGAAAAAGGGTTTTTCTTTTACAGGGAGGAATGAGGAAGCTGCAAGAGACCCAGTGTGGGGACTGGAGTGAGCACGTCAGACAGGAGGTAGGGGGGCATTGGTCCCTGAGGCCAGGCGTCCTCAGCAGGGCCCCAGGGAGGAGAGAAGTTTGACCTGAGCTTGGTTCACAGGCACTTTGTTCCCACTGAGCATCGGTGACAAGCAGACTCTGGGTCTGGCCTAGTCGCAGGTAAACAAGGGGGCATCTGCAAGCCTCACCTGCATGTCTGGTGGGGACGGGGGCTCCTGGCAGTGAGCCATTTCCCAGAACACAAAAGCGTGGGGGCACTTCTTACCCTGCTCTTTCCCGGAGGCCCAGGGCTCAGATAAAATTCAACACTGTCACTAGAATATTCCATGGCTCTTGGATATTATTGAATACTGCCACCTTCCCCTGGGGTCATCTAATGCATCCTCTAGGCCTGCTCTCTTTAAAACCCTCTCTTCTATCCCCCCAAACAAACTGGTCCCTCAAATTCTGGAAGGGTTTGGCAGGTGGAAGCAGGGGCTGAGCAAAGAGGCTTGTCTCAGGCTGCCCTGGAGTTGAGGGAGGCCCCGACTCAAGTCCCTCTGCCTCTGAGCTTCTTGTGTCGGGCCCTGCTGCAAGGAGCCTCCAGTGATCCCTCTGCCCTGCGGCCTCCACCCTTCTCCTCGCCTCCCTCACCCCTAATCTCCAACCCAACAGCAGACTCTGACCCCATCTACCAGGTTCTGTTGCCAAACCCCAAAGCTTCTCCACTGTGCAAATCAGCCTACACAAATATTGCCAGGAGCTGTGCGGCCACAGGTGTGGAGAGTTCAAACCTACTCCCGTAGGACAATAAAGTCATATTTATCATTATCATTATCCACATTGTAACTACAAAAAGTTCCACAGGCATGAACCACGCGCCAGACACCGCTAGAAGCACCTTACACATACGAACTGACATATTGGATCCACACAACCACCTGTGGAGGTAGCGAGTCTTATTCCCATTTTACAGACAAGGAAACTGAGGCCCAGAGAAGTTATTACTGGCCCGAGTCTACAGAGCTGGGATTTCGCCCAGGCAGTCTGGCCCCCGGCTGGTCTCTCCATGACCATGCCCCGCACTCTGGCTGTCGGGAAGCACCACCTGCGTCCCATAAGGGTCATTTACCACCTCTGGCAGCTGGGGTGGGAGCCGGACCCTTGCTGTGAGGTTAGTGCCAGTTTTCGCTGCAGAGGTGAGCGGGTATATCTGCTGCCTCTAATGCTGCTCACACAAGTGTCAGGCCACCCCCAAGGCACTGTTTCTTAGACCAGTGTTGGGAACAAAGGTAAAATGTTCCCCTTTCCTTCTTAGAGGTTCTCAGAGTAAATGAACTTGAGATTTCATTAAGATAGCCATTGTGTGCGACAACTGGACAGTCTGGCTGAACAGGTTTTGTGTTCTGGCGTTTTTAAAGAAGTACCTGGTTTAAAATAAGATTAGTTATCAATTTGGTTTCCCTTCTCTCTGCAAGCGAGTCACCTCTCTTGGAGCCCCCTAAACCTTGCTAAGAGGAGGTATTCCTGTGGCTGCTTGCAGAGGCTGGGATTTGGGGGTTCACCCTGGAGGTCGAACAGGGCGAGTGTGAAGACAGCCGTCACAATGGCAACGTCCACCCACACTGATCAATAAGCCCTACTATGTGCAGGGTGGTGGACACACATCACCTCTGATTCTTACGATAACCCTGGAGGCGTGTTATGATTAAAAACTTGGGTGTTGGAGTGGCCCAGAATGGGCTTAAGTCCCCACGCTACACTTAATAGCGGTATGACCTTTGGGAGGTCACAGTCCCCTCTGTGGCTTTCAGTTTCCTCATCTAAAAGTGGGTATCCTATTAGCATCTGCCTAACAGGGCCCCTGTGAGAGGGAATGAAATCATGCATATAAATAAAGCACGCATATAAAGCAATGACTAAATAAATATTAGCTTTCGAATAGTTGTAATTATCCTCATTGTACACCAGAGGAAACTGGGGTTCAGAGAGAGAAAATGACCTGCCCCCAAATTGCAAGGCTGGTAGCTGGTGGAGACAGCTGGAATTGGCAGATGTGAGTCCAAATTCTAGCACAGAGTAAGCAATTAATAAGTGGGAGATAGTATTCACGGTAAAGCTGAGATTATCACAGGCTGAGGGCTGCAGGTTCGGGAACCAGAGCTGCCACCCCATGGTGACTGACACCCCAAGGAGACTATGTGAGAAGCAGGCTTTCGGCTGACTGTGATAATGTCTGCTAATGAGGATGGGCTTGCACAGTGGTTATCAGAAGCAATGTCCTCTCGCACCCTGGTGGTCCCCTCTTTACCTGCTGGTGAAGCAGAGGGTAGCCTGACACTCACCTGCGCCCTCAGAATTCCTCTCCACTTAGAGGCGACCCTGCCACCCAGCCTGAAATTTCAAAAAAACCCAGCACACATGCTCAGGGAGACACATCAGGAATTTAAAAGACTTTTCAGGGAGGTTGTGGGATCATTTGTCTCAATAAAAGTAAAAACAATTGCAGAGAGACAGTGTGGCGTAGTGGTGAAGACAGTCAGCCCCAGTCCTGGGCCGGGAACCCAGCGCCATCACTGACTAGCGGTACAACTTTGAGCAAGTTCCTTAACTTCTCTGAGCCTCAGTTTTCCCATTCATAAAATGGGGACAATAGCAGTACCTACTTCACAGAGTTGGGGTTGGGATGAAATGAGATCATGCCTGTTAAGCACCTGGCCTGTAACAAAGCCCACAAGTAAGTTTAGCCATTATCTGCAAAGATGAGGTCCCCGCTTGGCTGGGGGAACATTTGCCAGGGGTGGGTGGGCTGACGCTGAGGCTCTACAGTCACACTGTCTTGTCTGTGTGGCAGAAACCTCAGGCCCCACTCCCAGTCTCCCAGAAGGAAGTGAATAAATGAAGACCCGACAGGCTGCACAGGAAATCAGCCAATTCCCCCAACCCTGCCCCTGCCCCACACCCTTTACCAGCCCCCAATGTACACTTGACCTTCTCTTCGGTGAGTCTGAATTCTGCTGTGTCCTGGGGAGAAAGCCAAGTTCTTAGCCATGACATTGGCCTTTCCCCCCCTTTTGTTAAAAAAAAAAAAATGGTGAGCAATGTTCTTTTCTTGCATCCCTGCACCGTCTCTTCTTTCTCTTCCTCAATTTCTTAGGAATGAAATCACCCAAGATATAAATAAAATGTTCTAAATAAAGCTCTGCTCGACTGAGGCATAAGACATATCTGTGTACGTATGTGACTGTCAGCCAAAATAAGTTAACCTCCGATGGAAGTCATTTTCATGTAATTAATTATTCTTGTCTCAGCTGAAAGAGACAGGTGCACTCAGCGCGCTCTGCCAGGACTTCTCGATGAACTTAAGAAGGCTACACTGAACACGCACCAAATGACTGCAGCCCGGTGATGGCTTTTTATTCTGATATTGTTTCTTGACTTGGAACGTTTATTTTTCAATTACTTCAAACTGAAAAAATGAAAACAAAAGAACTGACATCAAAGGCATTCTGAAGTACAGGAGGTACACACACGATGAGCTAATTAAGTGACAGGAATGCAGCCTCTCCTGCGTCAGCTGATGTTTTCATTCTCCAACTCGGGAAAGGGCTTTAGGTTGTTTGGGGTTTTGCAGAAAAACCGCTTGCATCTCGGTAAGTCTTTTATTAGCAAGAATTCTCTTTGTGTATTGGAGGTCGAAGCCCTGGCATGGTAAGATTTTTAGACGAGAAGGGAGAATAGCAAGATGAATGAGAGAATGGCCAGGTGACTTTGGAACTTGTTGAATGAAATTGTCCAAATAAGGACTGTTAGGAGTTGAGAGTCTCTGGTGGAGTGCCATAGGGGTCTGCCCTTAGGCTTCTGAACCCATTCAGGGCTGATTGAAGGGAAAAATGACATGAAGCTGGAGAAACAACAACTATACTGGGAGACAGAATCAATCAACCAACCACAAAGACTGGTATGATGTGTCTATTGAACTAGCTGTTTTCCAAAATAAATGTCAATTCTTGCAAAAAACTACAGCATACAAAGAACTAATGTAAAAGCAACCCTACAATCCTAATCTTTCTAAATCATTTGATTTTAAGTGTTCTCTTATAAGCAGTGTACAACTGTGCTCTAAATGTAATTTGGTATTTAATAGGTGAGTTTAACCCAATCAAATTTATTGTGATTACCCATATATTGAGATTTAATTCTATCATCTCATTTCCTATTTTTCTATTGGCCATGTTTCCCCTCTTCCTTTTCTTATTTCTATGGATGAAGTTTTTCCTTTATTCTCTTTTCTTTCTTCCACTGTTTTGGAAATGATAGCTTATATTTCTGTTCTTCTTCTGTTACCTATAAATTTTTTTTCACACATATGCTTTATATTTTTCTTAAAAACCTAAAGCTATAGTTATACAGTGTCTCTCTTCTTCTCCCAAGCAAGAAAAGAGCCTTAGAAGATTCTGCTCCTTCCCTCCCGTTTTCCATACTATAGAAGTTCACATCTATCTTTTGTAACAGCTTGTGCTAAAGTCAACAGTTAAGAAAATTTATCAACATATTTAATGATGTATTTGCTTACTCTTGCTTCCTACATCCCAATTCTTCATCAGAGTGTACTTTTCTTTTTGCTGAAGTGCCTCCTTTAGTAGCTTTTATGGGAGGATGGAGCCATCTGTGGACATAAACTCTCTTCATCTTTATATGTGTGAAAATATTTTTATTTCGCTCTCATACTTGAATGATAGTGTATCTGTGTATAGAATTCTAGATTGAGAATTGTTTTTCCTCAGCAGTTTTATGTTTCCTGGCATCTACTGTTGCTGGTGAGATGTCTGCTTAATTGTCTTTTCTTTGTGACTCATCAATGTCTTCTCCCTGGCAGCTCTGAGTGATAAATTCCACCAGTTTTTGTTTATCTGAGGAAGTATTTCTCTTTACTTTTAAAGGATAATTTTGCTGGATAGAGAATTATAGATTGGTGAGTTTCTTTTTTTCCCAACAGTTTAAATATATCACTTCACTCTTTTCTGCTTGGATATTTTCTAAAGAGAAGTCTGCTGTCATTCTTATCCTTGTTTCTCTATAGATAAGGTGTTTTCTTCTTCTGGCTTCTCTTATGCTTTTATCTTTGTCTTTGTTTTCTACAGTTTGAATATGATATACCTGAGTGCTGACTTTTTTTTTTTTTTTGTCCTTCCTGATATTCTGGGGTCCTTGGAACTGTGGCTTGGTGTCTGTCATTAATTTTGAAGAATTCTCATGCATTAGTACTTCAAATATTTCTTCTATTCCTTTCTCTGTTTCTTCTCCTTCTGGTATCCCCATTACATGTATTTATACCTTTTGTAATTATCCCACCACTCTTGGATATTCTACTCATTTTTTTCATTCTTTTTTTCTCTTTGCATTTTAATTTGGGAAGTTTCTATTGACATTTTTCAAGCTTCTTGATTATTTCCACAGCCAGGTCCAGCCTACTGTAGTCTTTATTTCTGTCACAGTGGTGTTGATTTCTATTAATATCATTTCCTTTTGATTCTCTATTAGTCTGCTCATCTCTCTGCTTATATAACCCATCTGCTCTTGCATGTTGTCCATTTTTTCCATTAGATCCCTTAGCACATTAGTCATAGTTATCTTGAATGCTCAGCCTGGTTATTCCGACATCTGTGTCATATCTGTCTGGTTTCGGTGCCTGCTTTGTCACGTCAGAGTGTGGGTTTTCTTGCCTTTCAGCATGCCTGAAACTTTTTGTGAAAGTCAGATACGATGTATCAGGTCATAGGAACTGAGATAAATAGGTAATGTGAGTTTTTATGTTTATCTGGCTGGAAGGGTGTGTTTAGTGTTTGCTGTAGCTGTAGGTGTCAGAGGCTTCCTTGGTTTTTTCTCACCTGTTGTCTTTGGGTTTCCCTAGAAAATTCCTTTTAAATAGAGCCTGTGTCTTGCAGCTCTCTCAGTTGTAACCCACTATTATCATCTTGGAGCCCTCTTGTTGTGGTGGTAAGATACTGAGGAGGGGAAAAGTCTATAATCTTATGGTTAATCTTAGTGTGTTTTTTTTTTTTTTTAAAGTAAGCCTAAGTCCCTGTGATGTGACCTTCAGAAGAGTTTCTCGGGCTTTTTTCTCCTCCCCTTATATGAGACAGGGAAGCTAGAGTGGGATCCAGTTATCTAATTGCCTTTGCTCTAGATCAGAGAAGGTTCTGGAAGTTTTTCTTGAGAGCAGAGCTTTGTTGCTGAGAACAGAATGCTCTGCATATATTTCAAAATGATTACTTCTTGCTTCTCCTGCCGAAAGCATGAGGGAATTTTTTCTCCCATCTTCACTGGGAGAACCTGGTAGGTCTCCTGGATGTAGAACTCATGAAAGTGTGGGGCCTTCTTCTCCATCTCGTCTTCTTATAGAGACACTTTTCACTGGATTTAGGACCCACCCTGAATATGGGGTGATTTCTTCTTGAGACCCTTAACTAATTACATCTGCAAAGACCTCATTTCCAACTAAAGTCATATTCTGAGGTTTCAGGTAGACGTGAATGTTGGGAGGATGTTTTTCAACACATTCTAGCATCTGTTGATGATTTTTTCTCATTCAAATTGAGGTTTTTTCTGGTTCTTGATATGATGAGCAATATTTGATTGAAACAGAACATTTCGGGTATTATGTTATGAGACTCTGGATTTTATTTATTTATTTTCTGAGACAGAGTCTCACTCTGTCGCCCGGGCTAGAGTGCCGTGGTGTCAGCCTAGATCACACCAACCCCAAACTCTTGGGCTCAAGCAATCCTTCTGCCTCAGCCTCCCAAGTAGCTTGGACTACAGGCATGTGCCACCATGCCCGGCTAATTTTTTCTATATATTTTTAATTGTCCAGCTAATTTCTTTCTATTTTTTTAGTAGAGACAGGATCTCACTCTTGCTCAGGCTGGTCTCGAACTCCTGAGCTCAAACGATCCGCCCACCTTGGCCTCCCAGAGTGCTAGGATTACAGGCATGAGCCATTGCACTGGCCTTGGATTTTTATTTAAATCTTCTGTTTCAGTAGACCTTTTCAGACACTTCTTCAGAGGGACAGGTGTTCCTCATTACTGCTGGGGGCGGGGGTGGCTGCAGGTTCCCCACCTGGTCTCCATGACAACACCCTGGCTAGCAGGTACATGGATACTTCCTTATTCATTCCCAGGTTAGATCCACTTTCATGGCATGGAGATAGCCTTGAACTGCTGGACAGTGGTGAATACTTTGATGTTCTACTTGGATCTTCTAATACCACTCTAACCAGGAGGTGGATGGGCATGTCATCCTAGTAGGCATGAGTGGAAGTCTGGGCTCCCATATGGTCTCCACTGACACTGTTGGGTTGGGCCTTGTTATCACTCAGTGCGGGTAAAAGTTCTGGCTCCCCAGTTGGCCTTTGCTGGTGGGAGTATGAGTGGGGCCACACTTGTCTGGTGTAGAGTGGTTACTGTCTGAAAGTTTTCTATCTTGCTAGGTTGCTCCTTTTCAGATCCTCTGTCTAGAAAAAGCAAGTTTTCCTTGTGGCTTTTTTCACTTTTGTTTGTGCCTGTTGGTACTTCTGGGTTCCCAGGTTTTCCAGCACCCAATCTGGGATATATGAGGCAAAAAGAAAACTCAAAGAGCTCACTGCTTTGTCTTTTCTTGGTTGTGATGTCCCTAGAAGGTCTGCTTTCTTCTCTCCACATCCCAGTGTCTTTCTCTTTGTTTTGGACATAATGTGTCCAGGGTTTTTAGGGAAAGTATCTCTACTTCCTCTTTCCACAAGTGGAAGTTCCTACTTTCAGGATTTTTAATTTTTTAAATCTTTCTTTTTAATTCATTCTAATCTGCCTAGGTTTTGTTCATTATCTTGGTCATGATCTATGGGTGTTATTCCCTGCTTTATCTCTGAGGATTATACTTCTACTTATTTGAAGTCTTTTTCAGATTGCTCTAATATTTGCATTTTCTTGGTAGTGACAAATTTGTTGACCATAGTCTATAACATGTGCTTTGGAATTTTAGTTTGAGCACTCATCTTGAAGACAAGTTGTGTGAGTACATGTGTGTGTGTCCCCTCCCTGGGATCACCCTTCCCTGACCAGCAGTTTTGCAGTCATCTCCATCTAGCCCACTGGGTTCCTGAGTGACCAGATCTTGTCTTGGTGGCTCAGGGGTTGTGTCCCACAGGGACAGTGATAGGATATGATTTGGCTTCAGCTTGGCTCCGTAGGTGCCTCTGCTCATTCTTGCCACCTCAGGCAATTACCCCGGGCCACTGTTGCAATGTTTTGGTCTCTAGTCATGGGTGGAAAAGTCCTCCCCAGACTGGACTCAGTCCTGGGATGCAAGGAAAAAATTCTTCCCCTTCCCCACCTTGTAAGATTTAACTCCCCGAAAGAATCTATGGGTTTTTCTAGAACAGTTAAGTCTTAAAATATATTTTTATATTTTTTCATTATTTGTATCATTTTGGAGGTAGAAGGAGGAAAGTATGGTGTGAACCCATGATTCCATTTTTATGGGAAATAATCTTCTCTTCCCACATATAGCTTTGAAAAAGAATCTCAGTTTCATGGAGCATGGGTTGCCTTGGCATTTTGGTTACTATCTTAATTAACTTATAGTCAGGCAATTCCTTGATAACAGTATTAAGTTTAGATAATGATAACAATCCTTTTGGAAGATCCTTTGCTGATATTTTAGATTTTTCAATCAAAAATCTTAAATTGCAAAATTACATATTTCGGGCCTGTATTAACTTGGGTAATAAAAGTAAAGAGGCAACATAGAATCTTTGAACATCATTGAACTTCCTGCTCTGATCCAGAATTATAGTATTTTTGTAAAATCACACAGAAAATAAGAGGATGTGATTTTTTTTTCTCTTAAAGATATTTTTTTTTTCCCAGCATAAACTTGAGTCTGTAATCTTGGAGCCAAGCAAGATTTCGGCTACCTGTTTGTCCTGATTGTTGTTCACATTCAGTCTGGGTGATCAGCCAAAATATGTTTAGACAAAAATAGCAATTTTGCCCACTCCCAACCCACTTTCTTTTTCATCCTCCCTCACCACTTCAATTTCACCATAATTGTACCGTTCCCATAACAACAGCCAAATAACTGGATCTTTGTGGAGGGCTTATAACAGGGTTGTCCACAAAGCTGCTGGCAACGCTGAACAGTCCCTGTATATCAGCACCTCACAAAAGAGACGGCCATCAGGGGGAACAGTTCTTGGTGGCTCCGAATCCAACTTGCAGCTCAGCACCCCGTATTTCTCCTACGCTCCTCCCGTGCACTTGGTCTTAGGATTGTCATTCCCTCGCAGCCTGCCTGGGACGTTAAAAAATGCACACACAGAGAAACACACAACAGAAACTCTTTCTCTGCATAGATTACGCCAAATTGCAGCAGAGATCAAGGAAAAACATTCTGGCTGAAGTCTCATGGCTGTGCTTCAGATTATGTGGTAGCACATCAGTGCCAAGAATCAAATCACCTTTACTGGTGTGTGTGTGTGTGTGTGTGTGTGTGTGTGTGTGTGTGTGTGTGTATTTCCCTTTTTGCTGAGCCACTGTGTGATTTCAGGGAGTGAATTTGTTGATCAGGGTACAAAAGCTGGCTGGATAGGAAGCTGCCTTTGTTATGGCCTGCAAGGTATGTCAAGTTAGATGTTTCCCTACCAACAGATATTTTGATCTCTTGGTAATAAAGACAGCTGCTGAGGGTAAACCTGGAGTTGAATCCTGCATTCTGTCTGAATTCAGGGCTGGGACTCTGCAAATTGACAGCTCGCATAACTTTGCTGGTGTGTTGCCAACACATAGTTCAGCTTTGGTCAAACTCTGGGGGCAGGGAGGGCAAGAGAAGAAGATGACAGGAACAAGGGGATTGTGAGTTCTGCTTGTTTTCCAACGCAGACTCCCAGGGTTTGGATGGGACTTCAGTGTCACACCTGGAGCTGCAGCTGTAAAAGCCACAGAAGGGAACTGCAAACACAGAGCCCAGTCTCCCTCCCACCCCTGGTTTCCCTCAGGGCTGGGGGGGGAACCTGCCGCCTGGCTGCAAGGTGGGCTCTGACACCTACAGGCTGCCCCTTGGAAGTGGGTTTCAAATGCATCACTCTGGATGAAAATTAAGTGTCTAACCTGACCAGGGACAATGTCAATATTTTACATTTTCAGGAACTACCGTTGTTTTCTAAACAATTCCTTGTGTTTTACTAATGATTTGCTCAATCACATACTTGTCACAGCGCGTTCTGCTGTTTGACTATGCAACGTGTGGAACACAGGCCAGCAGTGTCACGGTCACCTGGAGCTTGTGAGAGATTCAGACCCCAGGGCCCACCCTAGACGTCCTGAGTCAGAATCTGCATTTTAACAAGATGCCCAGGTGATGCAACTAGAGTTAGAGTTTGGGAAGCACTGTCCTAGGGGCATCCTTGTCAAGTCCTCAAATTGCCCTTGTTTTTGCATTTCCTTGGCAGGGATGAGTCTGTTGGTCAACTCCTATAAGACATGTTTTGGCATTTTAGTTTCAAAGCTCATCTTGAATAAGTGTGCATGTGTGTGTGTGCAGTTGTGCACGTGTGTGTATGTTTCTTTTTCCCCCAAGGCCCTAGTGAGCTCAGTTGAGAACAGCTCAATATTCATAGTCAAATCTGCCTGAGTTTGACCCATGACTCCACAACTAGCCAGCAAACTACCTCATCTCTTTGAACCTCAGTTTGCTCATCTGTTCAGTGGGCATGATGATACCAACTTCATTCACTTCTAATGAGGATAAAAATAATGTACATAAAGCCCCTAGCCTAGCACCTGGTACATAGTAAGTGTTTAATAAATCACATGTCATTATCTTTATATCATTGTCTTTAGCTTTTATGGAGATATAACGTAATACAGTCAAGTGCACAAATCTTACGTGTCAAGCTCAGCGAATATTTGCACACATGTACACCTATGAGATCCCTGCCTTGATCAAGGTGTAGAGTATTTCCAGCCCACCCACCAGAAGACACCTTTGTGCCATTATTATTTAAGAGAAGTAAAAGAGGCAGTCTTCGCCTTCAGGAAGGCTTAAAATCTCTCTGGCTGAGAAATCTAAAATATAAAAAGTCATTAGGGAATCATCAGGGAATGTATGCTCATGCTGTATATTGGGGTGGGGCGTTAGAATGAGGGAAATGTGGTTATGAGAAGACAGAGCCCAGGGAGCTTTGAGAAAAGCTATATGGGGTGGAAAATTCTGAATTACCTACCTCTTGAGGTGAGGCAGAAATTCTTCCTCTTCTTGGATAAAAAACCTTGAGTGTTAAGTTATTAATAGTTAAAAAAAAAGGGGGGACTGAGATTAGATTTTTCCTCTTCTAGAGTTCTTTTTCCCCATCCGATTTAGTATTAGATTGTCATTAGGCTTGGAGGATGGCTCCAAATTTTATGACTGCTATTCAGAAGTCCTTTGTAGCCTCATCATGAATTTGGGAGGGTGGTAGTTTCACACACGAGATCAAGGAAGGCTTCCTGGAGGAGGTGACATGGGACGTGCTTCTTGATGGATGAGGAGGTAGAAGGAAACAGGAACAGAAAACAGTTCTGGATCCTACAGAGCAGATCCATCATACCCTGTTGGAAATGTTGATTTAGATCTCCATGTGTAAATCATCTTTGGATTAAAACAAATTTAAGCAGTTTGGAACCTCGGGTGGCCATTGGATGGGATTTGAATATTGTGAGTTTGTGAATCCTAAGGGCAGTGTGTGCTTAACAGGATAACATGTCCAACCCCTCACAGCATGTCCAACTTCTGACAAAGAGATGATGGCTCAGCTGATGGAACACTTAGGCCACAGTGTTGCTGTTCCTGAGCTGGGCAAGTCCGAGACATACAAACTGCAAGAACGGGACATTTGTCTGAAGGCAAGAGAGAAACTGTCTCTTTCCTCCAGCTTCTCAAAACTGACGGAGACTGCTAGTCTGCTGGCAAGATGCAGCCTGAGTAAATGGTGGCCAATGCTTAAAACAAATTCAATGCCATGGATGCATGCTTGTTCAATTCAATCCAACGAATACTTGATAAGGGGCTGCAGGGGGGTGGGTAGCACATCAGACCCTGGGGATGCAGTGGGAACATCACATAGAGGTCCCTGACCTCAGGGAGCCTACAGACTCTTGCAAAGTCCTTGCTATAAGTCGCCACCTTGGTGGTCATTCATTCACTCTCTGGCTCCATTGTTCAAGCATTTATTGAGTTCTGGGCACTGGGCTGAATCCTGAAACTAGAGTCCGCTGCCAAATCAGGGAAGTTGGGTGACTTGCTCAAGAGGAGAATCATAAGTGAAGCCCAAATCTTCCAGAATGGTTTCTTTAAAGACCAAATAGTACATATTTTATTTATTTATTTTATTTATTTATTGAGACAGAGTCTCTGTCTCTGTTTCCCGGGCTATAGTGCCATGGCGTCAGCCTAGCTCACAGCAACCTCAAACTCCTGGGCTCAAGCGATTTAGTGATTCTTGGAAACGGAGGATAAGAAACAAGGATAAATCCAATTTGTTTTGTAAAAAGTCTAGTAACTATTTTAAGTTGCTCTTGGTTAGTTGGACATGCATAATTATTAACCTTCTCTCTATGGTGCAGTTTAACAGTGTGCCTCAGATGGCAACATTCAGTCTGCAAACAAACCACCATCACCACCTCGCAAAGGTTCTTGATTGTGTGGTGGATCAAAGAGGACTGCAGATTCTTTGACGATCCTTTCAAGGGATGGGGTCTATTTCCCTTTCCTTTCATCTGGGCTGGCCTATGACTGCTTGGACAAATAAATTGTGGGAGAAGTGATGTGCATACCTTTCAAAGCTGGATCATAAGAAGCCTTGCAGCTTCTGTCTGGGCCCCTTGGAGCACTCTCTCTGGGAGCCCTGAGCTAATGAAAGAGCTTCAACTACCCTACCATGCTTGAGAGGCCACATATAAATGCTCTGTTCAACAGTCCTCAGCTTTCAGCTGCACCCACCAAATCCCCAGACGTGTGAGAGAAGCCTTCTTGGATCCTCCAGATCAGTTCATCTGTGAGCCAAGTAACACTGAGTGACCCCAGTCAAAGCCACATGGAGCAGAAGAATCACCCAACTGAACCCTGCTCTAATACCAAACCCACAACATTATATGATAGAATAAATAATGGTTGTTGAAGGCTACTAAGTTTGAGGGTGATTTGTTAGGCAGCAATAACTGGAACACCTGCTCTTCCAAATGCAGCAACAAAATTAATGATTCCTACTCTTCCTCACCAAGTCTCTTCCTCACCCACCCTCTTCCTCACCCGCTCTGATTTGTAGCATAATGCACACGAATAAGGGTGTGTTCTGTGATGTAAAACAGAACCATTTTAGCTATTAGGGGGTGCAACTAGACAAAATAGCACCCAGTGAGGGACTTGGTGGGCTAGGCCTCTCTCGCCCCGTGCCCCTAGCTGGTACCTTATCCTCAGCCCGAGAAGTCAAGGCTCTTGTAATGAATGCTCCAACCGACAGTGTGGTCCCTGAGGGGTGCCATGATGCATTGCCTCGTCACTGAGGGTGTTTAAATTACTCACTTTGAACAGTCCTCCCCATGGAAGAGATTAAATCCCAACTAACAGAATGATGCATGAGAATTGAAGGGACAAAAATCTGTCAACAGCGCTATTTCTCATCAGACCTCCACTCTTTGGAATGAGGGCTCCTAAGTGACTGTTCAGACTGTGAGAGCATATGCAACTTCAGAGGGGCATGAAATGAGGGAAATAAATGGATGAGTGCACCTGGAAACTCTTAGAAAGCCTGTATGGTCCAGTTACATTATTCTTTTTAACATTTTCATTGTAAAATGGCATTTCTTCCCAGGACGAAAGCTCGTTGAATCGATGCCTTCCTAGAAGCATATGCACAAACTTTACACTCTGCCAATTTCATATCTGATTAAAACCTAAATGCATCAAAACATCCTTTGAAATAATTAAGGGCATTTCACCAACAGGGGCATGAAGCTAAATGTGTCCGAGTATATCCGAAGTCAGCAGATGGAGCTAAGGGAATTAATACGGTATTATGTCATTTTTATAATCATTTTTTAAAAATGGAATTTGGCTTTCAAAGGATATACTTTTTCATTTGGGGTAAAATAAGGTGCATTCTCCGCTCAAAATGAGTGCCCCATTCGTGTAAAGTTAATGTATGAAGCACCATTTATCTCCCGGTTGTTGAAGGGAAAGCAATCATTTAGTGGGGTTCTGCCTTTCCCCGGGAAGGGAGCCTCCAAGACAGTTTTGATCCATTGATGAGCGCTGTCTAATATGCTCCCTGAGGTACAGTTTCCCTAAATCTATTAGACTTTTACAGTCCTCCAGGATCTGCAGTCTGGAGATGCTCCATCACACTGTATTAACTTGACAACGTAATGTACGGCTATCTTTTATTTTCATAGGAAGTACCAGGTTTGACCTTGAAACTCTTAACCGCACTTTACAATCCTCAGCCCATCCTGGCAAAGAGGGCCCCCTGCTAGGGAAAGTGCTCTGGCTGGATCTGAATCGTGTAAAACCTTGCATGGCATCTCGGGTGAGGGGAGGTGGGAGAGCGGGGAACTGAGGAGACGCCGATTGTATCCGCAGCTACAGTTTACCAAGCTCCTGCTGTGGGCCAGGCACTGTGCTTCACATGGATGGTCTTGTTCGCTCCTCATAAGGTTGACATTATCCTTGTCTCATAGATGAGGAAACTGGGGCTCAGAGAGGTTAAGTAACTTGCCTGAGGTCACACAGCTAGTAAACAAACGGCAGAGCCTGGATTCAAACTCAGGTCTTTTTGACTCAAAAGCCAGAGCTCTTAAGCATGATGCTATGATGGCTCACTCTGAAATGAAATCTTTGCTCCTGAGAAAAAGAAGTTGGCTTGGGCAGTGCTGTCTGATTCAGTCCCTCTGGGTGACGCGGCTCAGCACTTCCCTTCACTAGCCAATGGCTGGGCGTTTCCCTCCTGGGTCCTCCCCTAGGAACAGAGTCCCTCCCTGGGGCTGAGGATTTCTCTCCTGCTCTGGAGACACCCCACATGCCCCCAGAGCAGGAAATGAACAGGGGCTGGCGTGGTGCCTCCGTGCAAGCCTGCTGGAGGGGGAGCCCCCTCAGGGCCGTCCTCGTGCCTCCTGAGACCACTGGGTCTGTACTCAAACCCCAAGGGACATCTGGAAGGGTGTGACTTCTGCAGGGAGCAGCGCTTCTGGGTGGCTGGATGGAGATCCCCAGAGACCACGTGGGTGCACAGTCACCCAGCCGATGGCAGACACAGACTCTGGCCGGGAGGAGCATTGTTCAGGTCCATGGTGGGTGCTCCCAGATTTGCTCCTTCCTGCAAGCCATAAAGGCTTTTAATTATTGAAGAATGATTCTTGCGTCTGGCCAATTTATCAGCCTCTGGCAGGAATAAAGAGTCAACCAGCCATGAATCCTATCTGATTACTAATAAGAACCACATAAAATGACACGAGTGCTGAGGAATGCTCTCGGTTGGGCTCCAGCCAAGGCAGACCCGGATTGAATGAGCCCGTGTTAAGAGAACTACTGCTCTCCCCGCTGGCTCTAAGTGGGCGCAGAAGGTTCTGTTCCCAAAAGTCAGATGCTCCCAGGTTCCAGCAGGACAGGGCCATATGCGCTCCTCCTGTCTCTTCCCAGGCAACCAGGGCTCTCCTGCCACTGCTCCAGTGCATTTCTGCACCCTCAGGCCTGGGTCCTGGCATCTTGCAAGGGGAACTTGGAGCCAGGATGCCTGGGTTCAAATCACACCTCGAACAGCCGCCTGCAAAATGTCCATCAACAGAGGAATGGATAAGCGAAATGTGGCGTATACACAGAACAGCATATCATTCATCTGTATAAAGGGACGAAGTACCCACGCATGCTACAACATGGATTAACCTCAAAAACATGCCAAGGGAGAGAAGCCAGGCGCAGAAGGCCACAGAGCGTGTGATTCCCATTATATGAAACATCCAGAACAGGCAAATCCACAGAGACAGACAGAGAGCAGATTGGTGGCTGTGAGGGGCAGGGGGAGGGGGGCAGTGAGGAGCAACTGCTTAACGGGTGTGGGGTCTGCTTTTGGGTGATGGAAATGCTTTGGGGCTAGGGGGAGGTGGTGGTTGCACAACTTCATGGATGTCCACAATGCCGCTGAATTGTTCACTTTAAAATGGTGAATTTTATGTTATGGGAATTTCACTCCAATAAAAGACAAGAACAAAAGCAAAACCAAATCGCATCACATCATAACGCTCCCTTAAACAAGCCCTTGCTGGGAAATGCTCAGAGACCCAAGAAGGGCCCGTGAGCCCTAAGGTGGGCTGCGTTCTGGGAAAGCCGGCGTCTTCCCGAGAGAAGTTCAGACGCAGCTGGCTGCACACCCCTCTGCCCTGACTGTCCTCTCGTGACCGCAGAGGCACTGTCAGGGGTCACAGGAGCCACCTTGCAGGGAAGGGACACCAGCAAGAGGGCAGAGCATGAGGGCAGAGGCTGGCCCTGCTTCCGAGCGGCCGTGACTCGGTGCCAGTGACACCCCACCTCTGGGTCTTTGTTACCGAGAAGAATAAATTCATATTTGTTTAAGCCACTCTGAAAACAAACCAACAGAAGCGATCATCTGTACAGAGCTTGCTGTGGGCCCTCAGGGGCCTCAAAACACAGTGGGAGACAGATCTAGATGCAAACTGTGGAGGTTTTGCACGAGCTAGAATCAGGGACGCAGGGGAGCCCTGACCCCCACCCAGGAGAGGGGTCTGTTCAGTTGGAGAAAGGCCTCCAACTGGGGCCTCCAACAGGGCCTCAGGGCCTGAAGGGGAGGAGTTAGCAGAGAAGAAGATGCTCAGGGCAGAGGGACGGGAAATGTCTTCAGGAGATAGAGATACCTTGGGTGGCCCATGCAGGGATGCCGTCACCTGTGCAGGAAACGTGGCACCAGCTCAGCTTTGCTCGAGTACAATGTGAATGGCATTTAAAAAATGCTAACATCTACACTTGCAGTCTTCTGACCGCCCTCCCTCATGGCCTTGGCCATGCTAATTTGCGCAGGGGGGGGAGAGGACACGGCCAGGCGGCTGGGCCGGCCACATGGCTCCACTGGGGAAGGAGAAGAGGAGGACAAGGGAGTGGCATTTAAGAATTAACGAGGGGGAAGGCAACCGGGGGTGCAGGGTAGAGGGGAGGGGAAAAAACCAACCTAACGGGTACTATGAACACTATTTGGGTGACAGGTACACCTATAGCCAGGACTCAAGCATTATAAAAATGATCCATGTAAACTAAACCATTTGTACCCCCTTAATATTGTGAATAAATAAATAAATAAATAAAAAGAACTAATGAGGGGGGAAGAGGAAATGGATGAGCAGCTCCCATGAGGACGGGGGCTTGGAGGGGAGAGGTGTGAAAGTGGGTTTTTAGGACACCCTCCGCGTGTGAAGGCCTTCCCTGAGAGATTGCCAGTGAAAACGCTCACCATAGTCCAGTGCTTTTTTGGGGTGGATTTTCTGTTGGTTGCGCTGCTGGCTGTTGGAGGCTGAATCCCCGCTGAGACAGGAAGAAGAAGGCCCCGTTCCCCTTGGGTGACAGGGAGGTGCAAGGCGAAGGACGAAGGCGGGGGGCAGATGGATACATGGGAGGTCACACCGCAGAGAATCTCCTGGGTCTGTGACCTTATCCCGCAGGCAGGAATGAGCTTTCAGATCTTGGGACGGTTGAGTCTTCCTAATGCTCGGTTGCCTGTTCTTTACAATAGAGACCAGAATGATACTTTCCCCGTAGTGTTGTTATAAGTATTGCAAAAACCACACGTGAGAATTGACCTACCCAACTTCCCAGCACTGAGCAGGCCCTTCATTAGCGCTTACTGAATCTGGACCTTTCACCCTTCCAAACTGACCTGCCCTGTGCCCTATTCATGAGGGGCCGGCACTCTCTCTGGAGCTGATCCAAAGTTACACCACAGCATCACAATGACAAGAGCAACAGGACAATATCTTGCTTCCAGCAGCCTTTGTTCCTTGCTCCAAAGGAAAGAGCAAGGTGGACATTTTAGTGGGCAGAGGAGAAGCACACACAGCTCTGCAACATGAGCTGGCTCTTTATGCAGACCAAGGTCAAGGCCTTAAACGAGGAATGAAAGGCCAAGGCACATAAATGAAATAAAAGAATAACAAACAGCTATTGCCTATTTACTCTGAGTGCCACGGTGCAGTATCTGCCTTAATCTTTACAACAGCCCTATGGTGTAAGTACCTATACGTATAGTACAGCTCCTTTGTACTAATGGAGAAATAGCCCAGAGGGAAAGTGATTTGCCCAAAGTCACACAGCTAGGAAACGGCAGATCCAAGGCTCGAACCCAGGCTGTGTGCTGTCAGTCTGAGCTCTTGAATTCTAAAATGTGCCACTTCTTGCAGGAAGACACTTTGCAAATCCTGATGAAGTGAATATCCAAAAGTACATTAAGCACAGTCATAAACTTATCTCGAAGGACCAGATAATTAGATTCTATAGAGTTAGCATCCAAAAAAAAAAAAAGGAGGTATTTATATGTATGTTCATCCTCACACTCATAACCCCATTTTGCTCAAATAAATTAACCGTGCTCAGCTAGCTATGCAGTGAGGCAGGGAGCTACCCTAAATCAGATGGCACCACACACATGCTATTTCTCTTGCAGGATCATTCCTGGAGGAGTTTCCTGCAGCCAAATGACATCGAGTGTGACCATTGCAAAGTACAAACAGGATTAAAAGGGAAACATCTGTGCTTTGCAAGGCTGTGCTAACTTAACACAAACAAGCTGTGTACACCTCCAAATGCTCAGTGACTTTTGCTGCAGAGATGGTTGGTGACCGTCTGGGCTGGGCATTGATTAGAAGAGAATTAGGCATTCCTATGACTGAATCCTTTGGGTGATCAGGGACTTGAAGACATATGTTTGATTCCATAATGTCAGTGTGACTTGGAGACCATTTTTTTTTTGTTTACAGTCGTCCACTACACTTCCCTCCGGGGATGAAGTCTTGAGTCGTAGAACAACTCCAACTATGTGCTACTGTTTTATTAACACGCCTCAGATCCCACCCGGAGCTCTGAACTTCAAACAAAGTTGGCAAAGATTTGATCCTCAAAAGAGAAGAGGCAGTCTCCTCAAGATGTCCACACGCCTAGAGCTATTTGTTTGGTCCAAAAGAAGTCTCATTTTGTCGGGGGGGGGGGGGGACTTAATTACCAGTGCATGTGGTTTTAAGTTTTGCCAAGATTCAAGGCCAATTTATTACTCTATTATTACCGTTGTTGTTAATCTTTACTTGAAAGATGAATAAAGCCACTCAGTAAGTCACTTTCTTGAGGACACCAAAGCTGGGAAATCTCTGAAAAGCAAAACCAAGTGGTGGCCCACGAATCCAAGGCTCTCTGTGAGCAACAGAGCAGCCAGAATGTTCCTGCCATGTGTCAACATGAAAGAGCGACTATAAAGTACGTCCTGTAATGGCCTTTCTCCCCCCAGCAAAGAAATAGTGCTCTCCTTTGGCAAACCTACTTTGATGCCTCAAAAACTAATTTGCTTTTCTGATTCTGCTTTTGCTCCTTTCCTTCAGCAACTGCGTTCTGCCTGCAATATTTGGAAGGAAATGTTTTTCTTTGTTTATACTTCCATGTTTCAGAGCAGACGTCATGACTAAAGGAGATGCCATTTGCGAAAAGGCCTATTCTCCAACAGCCAAGGAAAACATGCTTTTAAAATCTTGCTAACACATTAGCTTTGGCATCTTTAAAACTTGTTTTTCTCCTCTTTTTGTGCTCCCACCCCAACTCTGCTGTCAGTGGACTATGGTCTTGTGAGTGACCCGGGGCAGAGATGTGCACTGTAGCTCTGTCCCCAACTGGCAAAGGGTGTCTGTTGCAACATTATTTCCAGTATCCCAACTAGCAGGGACTATCTGAGTGGGACAGAGTGCCATCTGTGTCTGTAAAAACAGGTCTGAGTTGGGAATATTGGGATTCTATATGTATGAGACTTGTTACATATGCCCAGAGAGCGGACAAGCAGAACAGCCTACCTGGAAATGATGAGTTGGGTTCTAGGGCTGACAGACAGACAGACTAAGGGTTTTAGGAATGACCTTTTTACCTTGTTGACCTACAAGTGACTCCTGTGTCTTCTAACTGGTGCAGACCAGGCATCTTTTCTGAGTCCTAATAGTTCCTTCTATTTTATAAATGGCCAAATCGAAGCGCATTAGTGTTCTCAGGGGGCTAACTCTCTAAATGCCTCCGGTACAATGGGTCTCAAAGGCCCCTGCCTCCTTCCTAAATGGGCCTTACTGCAAAACCCTAATGCACTTCCTCACACTGGGGCCTCAGCTGGTTCCGCTGCAGGGTCCTCCCTGCAGCACGGGCCCTCTGTGAGGCCCCAGCAGTAACTGCTGAATATTTTATCAGTCGCTATGCCTCTCCATGCAGACAGCATCTGGATGTCATCTTTCCTGTTGTGACAACCCTGTCTCTTAAAGGAGCCACCAGCAATGGCGTAGCGTAGTCTGTTTAGAAACATGGACTCGGTCAGGCTCCCAGTTAAGGTGGAAAACGTTATCCTTTCTGTGGACAGATCTTTGAAAGTTTGTGCAGATGGTGGCAAAAGGGAACACTCCAAGGAGGGCTTTGCTCTCATGCAAGCCCCCAGCCTGCCCCCATCTCCCTTGCTGCTAACACAAGGGAAAAATGTTTTTCAAGAAAATGTGAACCTAGAGAATCAGAAGATTGCCTTTTCAAAAGGCACTAGTTTCCAAGCCCACTATTCTTGTTCTTTTGTTTTAGAACTTGGGTGGGTTCATTTATTCCTACAAGTGTTTATTTGGTTCCTGCTCCATCAGGCATAAGGCAAGCCACTGGGATTCAGCCCTAAGCAGGAAGAAGCTGACTTTGCCCGCAGAAAACAGAGAGCTCAGTGAAGGATTCATTTATTCATGCATTCACTCATTAACACCTGTTTATTGAGTGCCTACTATGTGCCTGGCATTGCTCTAGGGACAGGGATATACAGTGAACAAAACAAACAAAAATCATTCTGGTGGGAGATTTTACATTTTATCAGATAATCACACAACATACATAATTATAAAATGTGATAAGCACAATGAAGAAAATTCCTTAAAAGTGCCTTTCCTGGGATTCTATATCCAGCTAAACTATCATTCATCAGTAAAGACAAACCAGAGACATTTTCAGCTGTGCAGTGGCAGAGTTGATGACCCTCAGATGCTCATTATTAGAGGAGAGGCATGAAAAATAAGAGACAAGAGGCAGCAGAAAAACCCATGAAACGCCTTGAGAAATGCAATGAACTACTGCATTTACATTTTTAAATAGTATTTTAAAATACTATCTTTGTATTTTAAAAGAGAAAAAGCTAAAATGACTGAAAATAGTAAAATGGAAAACTGAGATAAAGGAGAAAGGATTTTTTAAAAGTTGTCTTTTTAATCAAACAAAACAAACAAGGCTCTAGCAAGACTGACTTTTTAAAGTGCATGAAAAAGCATAAATAAACAGTAACAAGGATAGAAGTGAGTAAATAAACACAGATATAATTGAGATTTTTTTTTTTTTTTTTTTGAGACAGAGTCTCACTCTGTTGTCCGGGCTAGAGTGAGTGCCGTGGCATCAGCCTCGCTCACTGCAACCTCAAACTCCTGGGCTCAAGCGATCCTCCTGCCTCAGCCTCCCAAGTAGCTGGGACTACAGGCATGTGCCACCATGCCTGGCTAATTTTTATATATATATATATTTTTAGTTGTCCAGCTAATTTCTTTCTATTTTTAGTAGAGACGGGGTCTCGCTCTTGCTCAGGCTCGTCTCGAACTCCTGAGCTCAAATGATCCACCCGCCTCAGCCTCCCAGAGTGCTAAGATTATAGGTGTGAGCCACTGCACCCGGCCGAGATTTTTTTTAATTGAGAGGATATAATGAATAACTTCATGCCGACAAATTTGAAAATGTAGATGAAATGAATCACTTTATAGAAAAAGATAGGCTACTCAAATGAGCTCAGGAAGATTTTAAAATACTAAATAAATCAACAACTACTAAAAAAGTTGAACTGGCAATCAAAAGGACTCCCACCACCACTCTCACCCCCATCCCCCGTCCCTTGTACACAGACAAAAGACATAGATCATCTTCCCGGTGAGTTATAACAAAACTTCAAAGAACAGAGAGCCCTCATCTTGTGCAAGCTGTTTCAGAGACTAGAAACAGAGAGGAAGGTACTGACATAATCTTATGAAGTTAGCGTAATCACGATACCCAAACTGGAGCCTTGAGGTGCCGCAAGGAGAAAAGGTGCTGCCACCTTTGTTCTATCAGCCAGTGCCCTGCCTGCTGTCCTAGAAACAGAGGCATCCGTTATTCTGCATGCAGAAAGCATCAGAAAGTCAGGTGATCGCTGGCTGTCTTTCACATCAAACTATGCGTTAAAGTGAAAACTTTGTTTACTACACACAAAAAAGTTTTCCAAAAGCATAGCTACATTATATACGAGCATACCTTGCTTTATTGTGCCTCACAGATACTGTGTTTTTTGACAAATTGAAGGTTTGTGGCAGCCCTGCTTCACTGAAGTCTACTGACATCATATTTCCAACAGCACGTGCTCACTTCCTGTCTCTGGGTCACATTTCGGTAATTCTCCAAATATTTTGAACTTTTTCATTGTAACTATATCTGTTATAGTGATCAGCGATCCTTGATGTCACTATTGTAATTGTTTGGGGCCGTCACAAGCCATGCCCATGTAAGACAGAGAACCTAAGTGTCGTGTGTGCTGACCGCTCCTCTGACCAGCCATTTCCCCATCTCTGTCCTTCTCAGCCTCCCTGTTTCCTCAGACACAATATTGAAATCAAGACAGTTAATAGCCCTACAATGGCCTCTCAGTGTTCAGGTGAAAGGAAGAGTCACACATCTCTCACTTTAAATTAAAGCCAGAAATGGTTAAGCCAGTGAGGAAGGCATGTTGAAAACCAGGATAGGCCAAAAGCTGGGCTTCTTGCACCAGTTAGCCGAGTTGTGAATGCAAAGGGAAAGTTCTTGAAGGAAATGAAAAGTTCTCCGGTGAACACACGGTAAGAAAGGGAAACAGCCTTACTACTGATAGGGAGAAAGTTTCCGTGGTCTGATTAGAAGATCAAACCAGCCACAACATTCCCTTAAGCCAAACACTAATCCAGAGTGAGGCCCTAACTGTCTCCAATTCTGGATGTTGAGAGGGGTGAGGGAGCTGCAGAAGAAAAGTTGGAAGCGAGGTTGGTTCATGAAGTTTAAGAAAAGAAACCATCTCCGTAACAAAAAAGTGCAAGGTGAAACCGCAACTGCTGATGGAGAAGCTGCAGCAAGTTAGCTAAGATCATTGATGAAGGTGGCTACACTACACTACAGAGTTTCAACACAGACAAAACAGACTTCTACTGGAAGAAGATACCATCTAGGACTTTCTTGGCTAGAGTGAATTCAATGCCTGGTTTCAAAGCTTCAAAGGACAGGCTGACTCTCTTGTCAGGGGCTACTGCAGCTGGTGACTTTAGGTTTGAAGCCAATACTCATTTACCATTCTGAAAATATTAGGGCCCTTAAGAATTATGCTAAATCTACTCTGCCTGTGCTCTGTAAATGGAACAAAGCCAGGATGACAGCACATCTGTTTATAGTGTGGTTTACTGAATATTTTAAGCCCCCTGTTGAGAACTACTGCTCAGAAAAAAAGATTCCTTCCAAAATATTACTGCTCATTGACAATGTACCTGGTACCCAGGAGCTCTGATGGGAGACACACAAGGAGATTAATGTTTCCATGCCTGCTAACACAGCATCCACCCTGCAGCCCATGGATCAAGGAGTCATTTCAAATTTCAAGTCTTCTTATTTAAGAAATACATTTTGTAAGGCTGTATCTGCCATAGACAGTGATTCCTTTGATGGACCTGAGCAAAGTAAAGTTAATACCTTCTGGAAAGGAGTCACCATTCTAGATGCCACCGAGAACATTCACGATTCATGGGAAGAGGTCAAAACAGCAAAGTTAACAGGAGGTTGGAAGGAGTTGATTCCAACCCTGATGGATGACTTTGAAGGGTTCAAGATTTTAGTGGAGGAAGTAACTACAGATGTGGTAGAAATAGCAAGAGAGCCAGAATTAGAAATAGAGCCTAAAGATGTGACTAAATTACTGGAATTTCATAATAAAACTTTAAAGGATAAGGAGTTGCTTCTTTTGGATGAGCAAAGGAAATGATTTCTTGAGATGGAAACTACTCCTGGTGAAGATGCTGTGCACATTGTTGAAATGACAACAAAGGATTTAGAATATTACATAAACTTAGTTGATAAAGCAGCAGCACGGTTTGAGAGGATTAACTCCAATTTTGAAAGCAGTTCTACTGTGGAGATAATGCTATCAAGCCGCATCACATGCTGCAGAGAAAACGTTTGTGAAAGGAAGAGCCAATCAATGAAGCAGACTTCATTGTTGTCTTGTTTTAAGAAATTTCCACAGCCACCCAATCTTCAGCAACCAGCACCCTGATCATTCATCAGCCATCAACACTGAGGCAAGATCCTCCACCAGCAAAAACATTATGACTCACTGAAGGCTCAGATGATTGTTAGCATTTTTTTGGCAACAAAATATTTTTCAACTAAGGTTAAAAATAATGTTATTGCATACTTAATACATTGTGGTATAGTGTAAAAATAACTTTTGTATGCACTAGGAAACCAAAAAATTCATGTGACTTGCATTATTGGGATATTCACTTTATTGGGGTAGTCTGGAACTGAACCTGAAATATCGCCGCTATTTGCCTGTACAAGCTTGGGACTCCTCAATATAATAAGTTTTATTCCACAATAATGTAATAATTATAAAATAATATAATATGTAATAGTGTATAATATAATAATTATGATAATAGAATATAATAATTCTCTTCCAATTAATTCATAAGTCAAATTCAATCCCAACATGGTTCCTCAAGGAACTTCCCAAGTTCATTCAAAAGAAGAACAAAAGTCTAGAAATAGCCTATTGTTAATGAAAGAAAACAAATAAGGGGGAACTTGCCCTACTAGATACCAACATTTTTACAGGGCTTTGGGGTTTTAAATAGTGTGATAATAACATAAAGATGGACTGATACATTAGTGGACTAGAATAGGAAGAACAGAAACAAACAAATGTATATGGAAACTAGTATTATGAATTAGTGGGGAAAGGGTTTGGGACAATTGATAATCTACATAAAAAATTAGTTCTCTCTCCATAATGTATGCAATAATAAATTCCAGATGGGCTAAAGACTTAAATGTAAAAAATAAGATTGGAAAACTTTTAATAGAAAATAAAGAAAAATATATTTTTGGCCTTCCTGGAGGAAAGATTGCTTAAGCAAGACAAAAAAAAGGTGCCAACTGTCAAGGAAAAGATGTATAAATTTGATTACAATATAATAAAAGTGCTGTACAACAAAAGACAAAGTAAAAATGTAAGACATCGATAAAAAAAATAAATATCTGATTAAGGTGTGGTTTCCAGAATATATGAAGAATTCGTGCACGTCAATGAGAAGAAAACAAAAAAAAACCTTGCTAGAAAAATTGGCAAAGAAAGTTAACAGATAATTCATTGACAAGGAAGCCTGCATATGGAAAAAATGTTCAGTCTCATTGGTAATCAGGCAAATGTAAATTAAAATAATTTAATTATTGCCCTGGCCTGGGCAACAGAGTGAGACCCTATCTCAAAAACAAACAAAAACAAGATCTTGTTTCGCAACCATCAGATGGGCAAAAATGTAAAATCCTGACAATACCAAGAAACAGAAACTCTCAAATATTCTCAGTATGATCTGTCCAGAAAGTATCCAGCCATGTAACCGTTCTCATTATATTAATACATAAGGGTTTATTCCCTCACATTTAAAAGAAAGTCCAGGGCTGGGAATGAAGGCTCCACAAAGCTGCCAATGACCTGGGTCTCGTCTGTCTTCCTCCTCTGTCATACCTAGCAGGTAGCCTCCCACCTCAGCACCACTGTGTGGTTTTGTACGGCTGCTGGAGCTCCAGCAATCAAATCCACATTCTGGTCAGCAGGAGAGAGGGAAGGAGGAGGAGCAAAAGGGCATGCCCAGTCTGTCCCTCTTTGAAGGCGTCTTCTCATGTCCTGCCCTGGAAGTCCTGCTTATATTGTAGTGGCCAGACTATATATGTGGCCACACCTGGTAGCAAGAAAGGTGGGGAAAGGTAGCCTTTTAACTGGGCACTTGGCAGCTTTGTATAAATGTGGGCTTCTGTTACTAACAAAGGGAGAAGGGATTTGGGAAGCAACCAACTCTCTTCCCCATACAATCTAAGTGTGTATTTTAGGAGAATGGATAAATAAATGAATAGCATGTTTGTGCAATGGAGTATCATGTAGTGGTATAGTGGTTAAAATGAAGGAAACAGAGCTACCTGGATCCTTATGGATAATTCTAAAACAAAATCTCTTGACTGAAAAAGCAAGTTGCAGAATGATTCCAACTATATGATACCATATATATAAAGTTTAAAAGTCTGCAAAACAACACAATGTGTCTTTTATGGCGCAATAAAATACATATGTTGGGAAGGTATAAACACATAAATGAGAATGAAAAATACTAAACACAGGATGATGTTTACCTCTGGAGAGGGAGGGGGAGAATAATGTGATCAGAAACAGATATGTCAAGGGTTGGATTCTATCTGCAGTAGAATTCTACATGGAATGCTTTATTTCTTCAAAAAAAAAGGGGGGGGTTGTTTGATTTTTTCTTGCTGATTTTCCTGAGTTCTAAATAGATTCTAGTTATCAGTCCTTTATTGGCTGTGTACATGCAAAATTTTTTTCCCATTCTGTAGGTTGTCTTTTTACTCTCGTGACAGTTTCTTTGGCTGTGCAGAAGCTTTTTGATTTAATCAGGTCCCATTTATTTATTTTTGTTGTTGCTGTGGATTGCCTTTGGGGTCTTCTTCATAAATTCTTTGCCTAGGCCATCACCTAAGAGCACATTTAGGAATAACATTGATCGGGTGTCGGGCAGATGTGGGTGGGGGAGGGGATGGGTGTATATATACATAATGAGTGCGATGCGCACTGTCTAAGGGATGGACACGTTTGAAGCTCTGACTCAGGGGGGTGGAGGGGCAAGGGCAATATACGTAACCTAAATTTTTGTACCCCCACAGTATGCTGAATTAAGAATTAAAAAAAAGATTTGGAGGAAACAGCAATAATTAAGAGTTGTCAGATTGTGAGTACACAGTGTGCAAGGCATCCTTCCCTATACATTTCTGCATGTTCAACATTTGTCAAGGTGTATGAGCTAGGGAGGTCAAGATCCTATAAAGGCATAACTGAATGAGGTGTAACTCACACAGAGTGAATTCCCACATCTCGAGGGTACAGCTAGATGACTCTTCACAAAGCAAACATGCACCAGAGCATGGGATAGAATCCAGCATTCCACAAGTTCCCCCTCAATGTTAGCCCCAGCAAAGACAGACCGCTCTTGGGATTTCTATCACCATCAGTTGTGTTTGTTTTTTGACTTATCTGTGAAGGAACTGTGCAGAATCATTCTCTTCAATGGCTGGCTTCATTTTCTCAACATTATGTCTACAAAGTTCCTCCTAAAAAGCTAGTTTTTAATCTCCTTCAGTGCTGACCCAATCGGAAGGCGAGATTTCCGCTTGCAACATAAGGAAGGACTTCAGGGTTAACGCGCCAAGCCCTGCAAAGCAGCTGGGAAGGAGATCTAAATTTTGGGTGGTTTTCAGAATTCTCTGTATCCGTGACTGTTCAGGGAGCTGCTGTCCCGCCGACAGCTGTAGGTGGATTTGACAATGTTCCCAAATTTCCTCCTGGCTCTCAGTTTCCCATTTCCCTCCCTCACCTGATGTCTGCTTTAAATAAAGTAACAACCAAGTGTCAGGGGCTGCCGGGAGGCTCCTGAGAATGTTCCCGTCTCAGCTCTCAGACAGCTCACCAGGGGTGTTAAAATAATTAAAGCTGAAAAGGGAGATGTAGGGATTATTTTTAGACTCGTGTCCAAGGTTTGCTTCTTCTAGGTGCCCCTCGTTTACTTATTGCCAGTGTCTTTTGTTTGTTTGTTTGTTTGTTAAATAGAACAAAAATATACTTTAATGTCGTGGCATGGCTAATTTTAAAATATTTTAAGTTGACCTCATTTCATAATGGATTTGTGGTGGGATGGCCCATTGTTTTTGTGTGTGTTTGTTTGTTTTTAATAGACTGTATTTTTTAGAGCAGTTTTAGGTTTCCAGCAGAATTGAGCAGAAGGTACAGAGAGTTCCCATATGCTCCTGACTCCCCAAAACACGCGCAGCCTCCTGCATTGTCAACGTGCCTCACCAGAATGCTACGTTCCTTACAACTGATGGACCTCTTATACACTGACTCATTATTATCACCCAAAGTTCACAGTTTACATTAGGGGTCACTCTTGGAGTTGCATGTTCTATGGGTTTGGACAGAGGTATAATGATGTATCATGTCTGCCATTATAGTAGCACACATAGAGGTTTCACCACACTTAAAAATCCTGTGTGCTCTCTGCCAGCATTTTTTAATGTTAACTCCTTCATATTGTTTTTGTCAAAAATGTTAAATTACTAAACAAAATGCTGAGATACGATATTGTAAAAGGTAAAGGCTACAGACGCATGCTGACGGGGTCTCTCAGCTGGACTGGAAGGATGCAGCACTTTTAAGGTTTCCCACATGTGATCTGTCCCCTGTGTGTTGAGTGTTGGCAGGCTGTGCTCCATCTACCTGCTCCCCTATGTGTGGGGGTCTACAATGTGGGCCACTGTCCCTGGGCAGCATCATACCCAGCCAAAGGCTTCCAGTGACTGCTCACGGTTCCCTGGAATCCGTCAGTGAAATTAATGGACTGATGGAAGTCCGAACCAAACTACAAAAATCACAGGGCTGGTATGAAACACACACACACACCCTCTCTCTTTCTTTCTCTCTCTACACAGAGCCCAGCAGAAAGTCCATCATAAATAATTCATTTTTCATGTCCATATTATCATTGTTTTATCTGTAGCAGTGCTGGTGAGGTTAATCAGAGTCTTTTATACTATCTGTGGCTTTCCTGGGAAGATGGATCACAAAAGATGACAGTCTGAATTTGACTGCCAGATCCATTTGCCCAGGCATTTCCACCCCATTCACAACTTAGCTAATGACGCTATATCATGATGATTTTGTTTTTGCATCCTACAAGAGGATGGAACCAATTCGCCAAGTAAACCAGCGCATGCCGAAGCTCCGAAAATGCTCCTTGAAACAATGCCATGAATAGTCATATCTGTGGGTGGGAAATGCAGAATTGCGGTGTTGACCCTGGAGAAAAGGGGCGAGGTTTGTTGCCTTAGTGGAGCTGACGCGCTCTCTGTGCAAGGGAAATATTGAGCTTATTTCCACAAAGAAGCAAACATGTGGTCGAGTTCATTCCCCATTCTGTTTAACCCGAACCGCGCTCAAGGATGGTGTCTATTCGCTTGTGATCCCTCTTCGACTCGAGAAGGAAGAATCACGACTCCGGCGAGAGGAAGGAGGGGAGAGCAGCGAGATGCCGATGAGATGCCAGCTGAATTATGGAGAGTCTGTCCAGAAAAGGGAGGAGTCGGTGTACTTGAGGATGCAGCCAAGGAGAACAGTGGAAACCCATAAATTATTTTGGCAGCTGAGGATAAGGACCTGTTGGTGGAAAAGGCTCAAACGGGGTGCCTGGGAAGGGAGCGTTGAGTCGGATTTCGAAGGGATGCCAGCACCTCTGAAGTTGTAAGAGACAGCTGGCACCGGGGTGAGGCTCTAATCCCCAGTCTGCAGCTCCCCGGGGCCACACAATGCAGTCCAGCTTTTGTCTTGGCCACCTGCAGTTAGGAGAGAAAAGCTTCTTGTTAAAACTTGAGCCACTTGTACATTTATCAAATTTCAGATCTGCAAGTGTGTGCCTGCACTAGGGATTAGCAAACAACAAAATGCCATTAAAAGCTAAAAAAAAAAACCCCAAAAAACGGGGGTAGGGGTTGGGGAAGCTTCTCTGCAGCATGCAGGCACCTCTGCAGAGTTCTCGTTAAACCAAAGTCCACGGATTTCCAATCTTTTCGAAATCACTACTAATTAATACCTTTTCACTTCCCACTGAAAGGAAAAACAATTTACAATTAAGTCAGGCATCCTACGCATAATCACTCTAACACCTTCTATGTATGTTTTGAAACGTGCTCTCACATTTCATGATCCGTTTATTTTATAAGATGGGTAAACTGCAGACAATTATGGCGATAATATGGCTGAGGTGTTTGGTTTTTATCTCTTTGCAGTAAATTGTGGTTGTTCAAGCCTCCTCAGTAATGATTTCTAACCCTCTCGGTTTCTTCCTACCACCTGGCAATAAATAGGATTTTTAAAAAAAAATTAGTTTATTATAATCATATCACCTATTTAACAAGCAATATAATTAAATAATTTCTTAGTAGGCATGACTCAGATTAATCACACTAACAGATATTCTATGGTACATGCCTCTGAAAATAAAATATTAAGTATATTAACTCTGTTGTGTGTCATTTTTCTCTGGATAGGCAAAAAGTGCTATCTGGATAATTGAGCAGGCAATTTTGCTTTTGAAAGTTGCTATCAAAGGACATGAGGATTTAATTTCAGATTTTTTTATTAGAAGATGGTGCATTCCACATGTAATTCTCGCTGGCTGATGCGCTTCAGAGGTGCATGAGCAGCAGCTGGCACAAAGATGAAAACTCAAAGACAGGGCTGTGGGGACAGCTGGTCCACGGAGGGTGTCTTAGCATCTTAGACCTGGGCTCTCGATTGCCTGAGTTCCTTCTGAAATGTTCTTGGGCCACTTTGGCCAGCGGCGTTCCTGGACTTAGGAAAGGCGGACACTGCTAGGCTGTTTGTTGAGGTCTAAAAGGATTAAGATTTGAAGGTGACAGGCCTGTTGGGATAATCTCCCCCAAACCTCTAAACAGTTGAGAATAATATCCTTATGCCTTTCATGTGTTCTCTCTCTCCTAGGGGTAGGCTCAAAATGGTCTTGAAAAATGTGTTTCAAAAAAATAGGCAACTTATTAGCGTGATTTAAAGATTCCTTCCCAAACTGTCACCTCCGCAGTAGAGCTTAGCAGGAAAATATGGTAATGGACAGTGAGCCCTGCTCCTCAGCGACATGAGTGGCCTCCCATTAATTAGGTTAGGGAAATGCAGAACTAAATTGCCATTTGGGGAAAGTAAAATGAAATACACTCTTTTTTCTTTTCTGCCTCCTGAATTTTGAATTCATGGAACATGGCCACAGCAAGAGCCGTTCTTTAAGACCCTCTGACATTTGAAAGTAAGAAACCTGGGGTTTGACTTTACTCTAAAGCTCTATCTCCTTCTTCCAAGTCTCCCACAACTGTCACACCAGGTCCACAACCCTAAATGGTCATTTATATGATAATAATGACAACTAAGCTCTGCCCACAGCCATCTGAACTTTACAGTGTGGCTTTGCAAGTATTAGCTCATTTATTTGTGGAACCTGAGCCCCCCAGCCCTTGGCAGAGGTGGTGGTGGGTGGGTGGGAAGTGTGCTGAGTTTGATTTATCTCTTAAAATCAAAATAGGAATCAAAGCAAAGGGAGATCTGCTCATTGTGCTTTGTAGAACTTTCTCTGCCCATCTCCCTGTCTCCCCATTAACTCCATGTCTGTATGAGCTCCGTGCACCCTCGTCAGGTTTTATTTAGGTGCTATTCTTTTTGGCTAACGTGCTTTCTGTAGCAGTTCTGAAGGTCCCCTCAGAATGCCAGGAGGTGGCCCCTTCCTGCTTCTCTTGGGATCGCCCATTGTGAAATGTGATCTAGCTCCGTTCTTCTCCGATCGTTATTACTGACCGGGGAACAGATTTACACTGTGAGGCCAGCACAGCTGTTTTGTGACTCACGGGAATATCATATTTAGCATGTTTTCCCCAGTGAAATGTATTTATTTAGATGACACATAATACTGTTTAAAAGCCAAGTCTGCCTTACTCTTAAACTCAGCCTTATGGAAGAAAACCGAGGAGTGAAAAAGGCAGCATGAGCTCATTTGGGAGAGCCAGCTGGTCAGAGTCCTTTCGGGCCATTCATACAATGAGCTCACACTGGAAATCTACACGACAGGGATGTAGACCCTGGGCACTGCACTACAGGGCACAAGAATAGGAAGTAGCCTTATAAGCAGCTCATCCTAAGTGTTTGTGGCCCACGGATATTGCCACTGGGCATGGGGGACCACTGACGGCACACAAGCATTCTAGAGAGAAAACATAGTCATCTATCACTTGAGTTGAGAGGGTGGCATCTTGGGAATTGATAACAGCATTGTGGTTTTTATCCCCTCTGTAGGTCATCCTCCAGAAAGCAACAAGGCCATTAGCACTTGAACAAGCCAGATGGCCCACTCAGCTGATGGCAGGCTCCCCCTCGCCCATCCTCCCGATTCATCTTCCCAGGCATGGCATTACTGTCCCTCACTGGGCTGGGGCTCAAAACATCTCTCCAAATATAGGGAACTGGAGGGAAACCATGCTAATGAAGTTAACATGTAAAAAATGGGCAACATTCCCACTTTGATTTTAATATTCTTCTTGGTGATGTCTGGAGCCTGGGGACTGTGCCGGGACCGCATGCTCAAAGGCTCCCATTTTATTAAGTGTATCACCTTGAACTTGCTCACCTTCCATCTCATCTCCCTCCTTCTTGCCCACCTGCACAGAGCCTTCAGATCTTACTGTTTTCCTGTCATCAATTTCCCACCCCTTGCCCTTTCATCTGCAGACCCGGAGCTTTCTCTGCTCCCCTCAACCCCGCCTCCTTCAGCTCTTGTAAAAGAATATTAAATAAAACTGGGGCTGGCATGAATCCTTCAGGAGTCTCGCTCTTTACACATCCCTATCCGAGAGAGAGCTCTGTCCCTTTATGGCATGTGTTCCCTGCTCACTAGCACTCACTGGTTTTGTCTCTGGTTGTGTCAATCGGTCAGCAGCTCAATTATTTCCCAATTCCTTGAAGTCTTGAAAGTTTAAGTAGGAATTTTTCAAACTTTTTGTAGCAGCCAAAGCCTTAGTTACCCCACTGTCATGCTCCCACCCGACATCTAGAAGAGTGTGAATGTTATAGGTTAAGACCAGAGAAGGTTCCCAATTGTCTGATAGCTGATTATCAATATCACAGGGGCCCGGGAATGGTGTAACACAGAAAACAGCCCTTTCCTGCTTGGGTTGCTTTTTAGTCTTTGCAGAACTGGCCTCAGATGTAGGCTGTAGGGGATCCTGTCTTCCACCGGTCGACTTGCATCTTCCCTGGTCTACTCATTCCCAACTCAGGGTCCTGGATGCCAGTTTCTGGTTTCCTATACAAAGTTAGGGAAACTGTGATTCTTTGTTCTATCCTGGGGGGCAAGGAAGATCGTCACAGATTTCTGTGGGTGCAGTGATGATGATGATGATGATGATGGTGGTGGTGATGAAGATGCGGCTGCTGCTGCCAATGATATTGGTGGTGATTATGACAGTGATAATGATAATGAAGAAGATGATGATGGTGATAGTGATGAGGATGGTGGTTGTGATCATGATGATGAGGATGGTGACGGTGATGCTGATAATGACCGTGGTGGTGATCGTGATGGCAGCAAGCAGTTGACGGTACAAGGTGTTGCTGTCAGTGGAACTCATTTAACCCTTATCAGCCAAGTATTACTATTACGCTCAAGCCCATTTTACAGATGAGGAAGTTGAGGCACAAAACCATTAAGTAATTAGCCTAGGGTGACCCAGCTAGAACTAGAATTTAGACCCAGACCGTCTAGCTCCAGAGCTCTAGCTCTCAGCCACTGCACTAAAGGTGCAGGTGCCTCAGAGTCTTTGGAATGGTTAATCTAGAAGCAAATGAACTTGTGTTCCTTTTAAGTAGAACTATCATTAACTATATTAAATGATCCCCACAGGCAGTGAGGATGGGATGGAAGGTGAGTGGAACAGAGAATCCCATTCTGATACACCTTTTCTTAACAGGCATCTTATGAAGAAGGTAATTACAAGCAGAACTATGTGGGGAAAAGTATGAGAGGGTCTGAGGCCCTGTTTCCTGATTTCCCCAAAGACCCTCCAGAGTGGCCCCCAAATGCTCTGCTTCCAGAGACCCCAGGGCTCCCTAGAATTCAGCTAGGATACTCATTCGTTCCAGATGTAGTAGATAATACTGGCCATCATTTGTTACCCACCTGCTACCCTGCCAGGTGCTTTTCCTTTCAGCTTTAATCCTCAAAACTGCCTTTGGAGTGAGGTGTGAATCTCTTCATTTTACAGGTGAGAAAATCGAGGCTCCAGCAAGCTTTGCAACCACCCCAAGTATAAGTTGGTGGCAAAGCTGGGATTTGAGCCAGGACAGTGTGACTCAGAAAACCTACTCTTTTCCAGATATATCGGCTGCTTGCTATACATGACCCCCATGGAAATTAGAGCCATCAGTTTCCCTTTGTATACACACAGTGACTCACCCCCCTGGGTCTTGGAAGACTCTAGTACAGTCATCAAGTATGATTTCTCTGGGCAGCACCTGTGTGGCCGCTCTTGCTCCCACACCCCGTTCGTTTCCTGCCCTGTAGGTTATTTTTAAGTCCACGGGTTTCTTTCTTTTATTCTGCCTGCCACCAGCTTGGTCCAGATGGAGGCTGAGAGCTGACTCATCTGTGCTGTAATTCCCCAGGCCCTGCTGAGGTGCTCTTACGGCCAGGGTCACATCTGTGAGCTGACATCCTCTCCACTATAGTGGCCATTTGGGCTGACAGGTCCCACACTCCTGCCAACCAACCATCCCAATTTCATCCATGAGCTCCTGCAGCTCTCTCAGGTGGACGCCATCTGCTCGCAGTGATTTATCTGCACTTACTTCTTTCCAATCTGGCTTAGAACATCCTGGTATTGACCACGGTTTGATCTAGTACCTGTCTGCTGTAGAAGCTGTTCAAATAGCCTCTGTAGACCAAGTCTAGGAGTCCATTCAATCTGTTAACTGTTTTCTTTTTACCCTTTCCCCCGGATGGGGAACATCTATTAGTCACACTATCCTTTCCAAAAATGGGGTGAGCAACTGAGTTGGTGGTTTGTGCTCTGCTGGCAGGACACTGACCTTGAGCGGTGATTGGGGAGGCCGTGTTGCTTAGTGATGGAGAACACCGGCCTTAGAGTTAGTTGGACCTGGGCTGAAGCTCTGGCTCCACCACTTCCCACCTGCGAAGCTTGTCTGGCCAGTACCACTTTCTCTCTCCTTGGGGAAATGCTGCCCCCACACTCCATCGTGGTGGTTCTGCTGCAGATCACCAACCCCAGTACACAGTCCCCTTGGCCACCATGAGTGGTCCAGGGATGGGTCCCCAGTACCTTCCCTGAGATTTTCTAAGTGCAGCCCATGGGGGATGCCCTCTCTACCCATGCAGGCCATTCCAGAGCTGCTTACGGCCCTTCTTTCAATCACCAATGAAGGAATGAAGCGTGTAAGAATGATGCCAATAAGCCCAGAGAATGGGAATCAGGAGACAGGGAGGAAGAGAGACTTACAGAGGGGTCAGCAAGATTGTCCTCCCTAGAGCTCAGTTTCTGTGCTCTCCAAGGTCAACTCCATCCCTTTCCTTTCCAGGTACCCTGAGCCATGTCATTAATGACATTAAAGGTCCCTTCGCATAGGATTGGGTTTGAGAGTCTCTTGCAAGCTACACAACAAAGTCTTGGTGGCCAATTATGTCTGGCTGTGCTCAGAGGACTCTCTACTTCTGTTTGGACAATTGTTTTGTTCTTTCAGTGATCTAAACTATTTGCAAAGCACTTTCATACCGTGTGCCTCATTAAGTGTGGTCAACCATCCTTTGAGACAGGAATCTAATGATTCAGCCAACAACCCTACTACGTGCCAGTCACTGTTCTTAGCACTGAGAATATACTGGTAAATTAGACAAAGCTTCCACCCTCATGAGCTTCATTCCAGTTGGGGGGTGTGGACAAAAAAGCAAGTGAATACAATACATAATAGAACTCCAGGCGGGAGTCAGTCCTGTGAAGAACAGGTAGAGTGACTGGAGTTTGGGTGCTATTTTAGACACAGTGCTCACAGGTGATCCTGGAAAGCTTTTCTGAAGAGTTCACATTAAATAGAGACCTGAATGAAGTCAGTGAGCCAGTGCGAAGAGCGTTATGGGCAGGTGCTACAATAAACCCAATGACCCTGCAGCAGGAACAAGATTGGCATAATCTAGATGTTATTAGCCCAGACAGTACCTTTATGTTAATTAGAAAAAGGTGCCCCGCTTGAGCCTAGCAATTAAAGGTTACAAGGAGCTATGATTGGGCCACTGCATTCCAGTCTGGGAGACAGAGTGAGACACTGTCTCTAAAAAGTTAAAAGATTTTTTTAAAAAGATAAAAAAAGGAAAAGGTACCCTTCCTGGATAGACCAATTACCACCGAACATCATTGTTCAGGACACATCTGGACAACTGTACAGGTGATCCTGAGCAAAGGCTTAGGCGACAAGGTCAGGGAGAGACAGGAACCAGGACACAGAATTTTACTGAAGTGAGTGCTGTCCGAGAGAAACGTAACACAAGCTATACATGTCATTTAAAATTTTCCAATAGCCACATTAAAGAAAAATAAAAAGAAATAGGTGACATAATTTTACACTTGATCTTAGCCAAAAGGCCGAGAAGCGATATAATTTTAATAATATCTTTTATTTAGCCAATATCTCTAGAATGTTAACATTTCAACATGTGATCAATGTAAAAAAATTATGAGATATTTAAAACTCTTTTTTATACTATTTCTTGAAAATCTAGTGCATATTTTCAAACTTACAGAACTTCCCAACTCAGGTATTGAATTTTTATCTCAAATAATTGATCCATATTTAGATTTCATAAATTTATGGTGAAAAAGTAGATGCATACACCCAGGTTGTTCCAGTCACACTTAAAAGTTTCCCAATAATAGAATTGGGCATCAGTTTTTAAATATAAACTAATTAAAATTAAAAGTAAATTAAAGATTCATTTCTTCTGTCGAGTGAACCAGTTTTCAAGTACTCCACAGCCACATGTGGCTCGTGGCTATGGTACAGGACAGGGCAGTGGAAGTGTTCTGGGAGCCATTGTAGGGCTGAGAACAGGGAATGACAGCACCTTATTACCTTCTAGAAGGATCTTTCTGGAAGCTGGGTGGCAAACAGATTTGTAGAGGGACCAGAATAAAAGTAGGGAGACGGGTTGCAACAGTGCAGGTGGGAGGTGTCGGTGACTTGCAGGAGGGCGGCAAGGCTGGTGTGAGAGTGGTCGGATTTGGGACACATTGCAAGCGTCAGGCTCACAGGCATTGCTGCTGGAGTGGATGTCTCATGTGAGAGGAAGGGGGGAATTGAGAATGACTCCCAGCTGTAGGTGGACTTGCTGGGACGCTAATGAACCTTAAGCTTCGAGCCCCCTCCCTGGCACATACCTCTCTTCAAGGCTTGGATGTTGTGCTGTGAGTGGTATTTGTGGCGATCTTTTTTTTTCTCATTCTAGATAAATATTCACTTTCATTTCTGATTTTATTAATAATTTTTTTTTCTCAAAGAGGGCTCTCTGGATTGAATAAGCCTCAAATCCCATAAGAACCTGGATCAGCCTCTACTCTGCGGTACGACTCGCTCATTTTAAAAATGAGAAAACAGAGGCTTAAAGAGGTAAAAATGATTTGACTATAGCAAATCAATACAGGCTGTCTGCATGTTTTTCTGTAATGAGGCACTTTTTGTTCAGTAAGTTGTCTTGAGATAATCCTCTTGCTTTTATAGTTGTTCACTTTTTTAAATGCCCTCTCTATGTTTTTCTATTTTTGACTGTATTATCCTTCTAAACGGAGCAGGTAACTAGGTAAGCTAAATCTTGGGTGTGTACTTTTCCCCTGAGACACTGAATTTGTTATGTGGTTAGGAGGTGGTCTAACCTGGTGGTAAAATGTGGATTTGCAGTCAGATGCTTGATGTTGGAATCCTGACTCTGCCACTAACTTGCTGTGTGACGCTGGGAGAATCACTGTCCCCCTCTGAGCCTTGTCAGTAAAACATGGACAGTAATACCTACTGTACAGGTGATTATGAGGATGAAGTGAGATACTTCATGTAAAAATTAGCCATTTGCCTTATAGACAGAAAGTACTTAGTAGCTATTATGGTTATTATTATTTTGTCAATTTTTTGTGCCTTTCTTCCATGACTTCCTGGCCAGTCATTGTTCATCAGTCAAGGCCAGGGTCCTAACCCACCTACTGTAGGAGTCAGTCAGCCTATCATCCCTTGTAAAAATTTGACCTTTACACCACCTTACCCAGTCACCAAAGGTGGGACAGCTGGGCATTGTGAGTGCTGAGAAGACCATGTCACCTGTGTTGCTGTCAAAGTGTTTAATCTGAATCTAATTGTGAGGAAACAATCAGAAAATCCAGGAAGGAGGGCATTGTACAGGACAATTGGCCCCAGACTTACAAAAAGAAACTCAATGACATGAAAACAAGCCAAAAGAGGTGGGGGAAGTATTCTATAATAGATTAAGAGAGTCTAAAGAGGTAACACGGTCAAATACTACAGGAAAACCTCGGTGGATCCTGGTCCAAGTAAAACAAAACATTCAGGGAACGAATGGGGAAATGTACTGGATAACTGAGTTACTGTTAATTCTTATAGGTGTGATAGTCTATCATAGCTATTACCACTCAAATGTAAACAATAATACCCCCTGTAAAAAAATAGAAAGACGTTCTTATTTTAGGAGATGCATTATGATGTGAGTAGGGGTGAAGTGACATGAATGCTTAACAAGGAGACAGAGAGAGAATTTGGGGTGCGGGTAGAGAGGAGAGGGAAGATAAAGGCCAATTGTTAACATCGATAAATACCCTTTGCTGTAACTGTCAACACTGTTAAGCATCAAACTTCTAACGCCAGGGAAAAGGTATATGTGTTCCTCGTACCATTCTTTCAACTTTTCTGTACATTTGAAAATTAAAAAAAGAAAAGCCAATGACCTTCAAAACCACTTGGCCTTTCTTCTCTGTTCAGTGAGATATCTGGCCTAACCCTGGCCAGGCAGTAGGTAATGAATGGTTTTCATGAAAATACCAGGACTCATTTGGGTACTCTGCTAATGCCAGTTAGTGTTTCTCTTGGCTCTTTGTCATCCCTGCTGGGGCATGGCAGGGTGCATGGAGGGCAGGGTGTGGGTGGTGAATGTAGTAAATCCTTCCCATGACACGAGATGGATTTTCCACTAACACATCCTTTTTCTCTAACACATCCTTTTGTGGGGTAGATCCAGGTGCCCCACTACTGTTTACATCATCCCTCTCCAAGCAGGTTTTCTACTTCCATTTTCCTGTCCCTCTTCTGCCTGTGTAGTTTTTGGCTTAGAAGCTCATTTTGTCAATTGCTCCCCTGCCACCAGGTCTCTGAGATGCCAGCGATGTTAAGATCTCCATTTGCTGCCAAGGATCCACATGAGCCATCTTATTATTTAGGCTCCTGGCACTGGGATGTATATAACCTGGCTTTGTTTATTTGTCTGCCCTCTGCTTACCTAATGTCTCATTGAATGGGTCAGCTTCTGTCTATTCCAATTATTTTCTTAAGAAGGCTACAAGGCTTTCCTTTTGGCCTCTATAACAGAAGCTTCATCAATCTTTATCACATACTTAACCTACGCTTGCTTGCTTTCTCCCATTTTATTTTAAGTTTAGAAAATCCACTGTAATAAATGGTGAATCTTTTTAAAACTTGTGTAAAATAACCTTTATTAGTTGAACCATGATAGCAGAAGAATCATTTGTATTAGAATTCATTGTTTCTCTGTGCGTAGCCTCTTCTAAGCTATAAGTTCACTGAGGACAGGGATTTATCCTTGTCTTATTCTCTGACTGGGTATGATACATAGTAGCAACTCAATAAATGTTTGTTGAATAAAAGAAACATCCCTATTGCCAGAACCATAACCTCTTGTTAATTGGACAATCATTCAAAAGCAACAAGCCATTTCCCCCGAGTCAGATAGTTAACAATTCATAAAGACCTCTCTGGCCTCTTAAGTCTTCAATGCCATTGTATGCAAGAAAGAGCTTGCAGGGGATATTTGTGGGCAACCTGTATTTATTGAGTTACTACTGGTCAAGCCCTCTTGCTTTCATTTAACAAACATTTTTTGGGAGCCAGAGAGCCAGGCATTGTGCTGAGTGTCAAGGACAAAGATGAATGGCACTGATTGCTTTTAAGGAACATCCAGCATCATAGGGGAGGATGCCCCCCAGTACATACATGGCAATCAGGCAAGGCAGAGAAAAATAAATGCCACAAGAGGAAAGGTGAAAACATTACCCGGAGTCCCACTTCTGAAATGATCTCAAAAGCTCTTGGGAAAAGAAATCCACGAAATAAAAAGCACAAGGATATATTTGTAAAGCTTCCTACAGTCAAAAAGCATTTTTACTAGATGTAGATTCTCATCACCCGTGAAGCACAAAACATACTTCTCATTCCGTAGAGGAGGAAACCGAGGGTCAGGGAGGGAAAGTGACCTGGCTCAGACCTCACAGCCAGGGAGTGGTCAAGACAGGGCCACCGGGTGTCCTGTCGTGGGGAGTGGGTGTGAGGCTTTGGTTCTCAGTACTGGTTGAACATGAAAGTCTCAAACTCCCCCCAAATTCTGACTCCGTTATCCTGGGGGTCACTCTGTTTCTAAAGCTCCCTGAATGATACTAATGAGAATTAGTGTGTATCAAACATACTTTTTTATTCTGTATTTTTGATGCCTTGACTGACATCTTGGGGTCTTGCTGATCCTGGAGGGACTGTTCTCCCATCTCTCACCCCCGAGAATTAGCCAATTCCTAGAGATGGCAAACAATTCACCTGTGAGTACACTTCACATAGAAAACACCCCATCCAGACCCTACACCCCAACCCCCTCCTCTGTGGGGCTCTCACACTCTGGCTACTGTCCACCTGCCCTGGTCACCCCAGGGCCAGCTACCAGACAAGCAGCCACAGCCCCTGTGCCCCTGAGCCTGCTGAAATTATTCAAACTACCTACACTGCCTCCTCTGTGTCTTTTCATGGAAACCACAATAAAGGCTCTTGCCTGCGTTTTCCACGCCCTCCTTCTGCCTCCTGACAGACCCTGGTGCTACCCCCCGGGTGGCACTGGGTGGTGTGCCAGCCCCTCCTCTTGGGAACTGTGAGTAACAAACTATCTTGTTGACAGCAGTTGTCTCCTGATCTGTTGGCCTTGCTGCACCTAAATAATAATGAAAGATATCTTTTTAAACACACTGATATGAAGAATGGACTTATGGATTTGCAAACCTGGGTTTTGCAGATCCCTAGGAGTTTGGGATCACCCCATTCGTAGGTCTCTTCTTTTTCTTCTTTCCAAACCCAGTGGCTTCCCTATTACCTAGTTTACATAGTGGACCTTTACAAACATCATTTGGATCATGGCACTTTCTCAAAATATCACCTTGACTCCCCAGAATCCAGAGTTCTTCTCATGGCCTGGAACGCCCTCCTCCCCATGGACTTGCTGACTTTACCCTGGTTTACCCTGACCTGCTACTGTGGCCTCTTTGCTGCTCCCGGAACCTTCTAGACAGGTTCCCTTTTCAGAGCTGTTCCCTCTGCCTGGAACATGTACACCCACCCCCTAAGAATCCCATGGTTCAAACGCTTGCCTCTCAAATCTTAGCTCAAATGCCACCTTCTCAGTGGAGATATCCTGTCTTCCTTTGTCTATTCCATCACACTTATCGTCCATAAGTATACAATATCAATTATTTATTATGCTAATTGCTTTCTCTCCTCTCCTCCCTACCTCCCTACTACTGTTTGTCAGCTCCACAGATCAGGAACTTTGGTTCCTTGAATATATTCCAAGGACCTAGCAGAGCGCATGGCACAGAGTGGGCATTAAAATACTTACTCATTGAATGAGTAAATTTCCACATAAGATTTTGTTGAATAAAAGTTCCTTAGTTAAAAAAGAGTTTGCAAGCAACTTGCCTAGGTCTCTTTGGTCCTCTTCATATTGGACCTGTAGGGTGTCCATGTGAGAGTAAAGGACGTTGGTGACGATGAGTCTCTTGAGCCAGGAAACAGTCAAGGGGAAGTCTTCCAGCAGGGACCCTGGGGACAGCCAAGCGAATGTCACGTCTGCTCTGGGCAAGATGGCAGCTCACAAACAAATAGCGTGATCATCCAACACGAAAGGAAATAAAAGATTCTTGGAGCAAAGCTTTATTATTTTGGTAGTGGTCATTGGGCCTGATGACAGCTCTTTTAGGGAGTAAACCAACCCATGGTCAAGAGGAAACACATGGAAATAGCTCAGATTTTCAAAGAGCCCTTGACAAGGTTCTGCACCAAAATCTATTTTTTTAAATCTTTAGTTAGGACAGTATGGGGCGTTTTTGTTTTCTGGATAAAAAAATGACTGAGAGGCAGGGAGCCAAGAACGTAACAAAGAGGCATCTCTGGCAGGACTGGTATCCGCTGCAGGGCAGCCGGTGAGAGGCACTGGGAGCGTCTGCAAATGATGTGGATGAAAACGTGCCCCCAGGAAGTCAGTGACCCAGCAGGTGACCTTGGACCTTCCTGGGTGGTGAAGTGTCAAGGCCACAGAGACAAACATCGGGAAGTTTTCAGGGCTGAGCGCACAGGCAGGGAAGTGGTAAATGAGCTTCACTGGGGTGAACCCTGGAAATGCATCCAGGGAAAAATAACTTGGAGATGTCAGGCCGACCCAAGGAAGGACAGAGAAAGCATTAGGCGTCATGCTGGAACACGTCAGCCAAGACACGCACGGAATGCTGGGCCTTGCCAGGAGGGTCCCGCTGCTTTTTGAAATGCCTCATCTTCTGTCATTCCCTCCCCACACCCTGTCCCCCTATGCTGGGGGTTCCCCTTAACTTCCCCTGTCCCCCTTTTGCAACTGTGCTTTTGAGCCTTGTCTTTCCCTCCCTGGCAAGAGCCACCACCTTGTAAATTCCCGGCACTCTTTAAACCCCAACTCAAAGGCTCCTTCTCTGGCAGAGCTTCCCAACCTCATACCCACCCATCACAGCTCAGAATGAATCATGCTGATGCCCTGCTCGGGCCTCTGTGGAAAGCACATCCAAATGATCTGTATAATGTTTGCGTCATGCTCTGTGAGCTCCTCAAAAGCAAGGGATGTGTCTTACACAGTCAGTGCTCAACAATTACTTACAGGATGGACAGCAGATCAGCTCTGTGTATCTCAAGACACATGTGGAGATGGGGACAGTCCAAAGCCAGCTGCAGTGGCCCTGGGGAAGAAGGAGCCACTGGAGAGAGGCAGGTCTCTTCAGCTAAAATAGACACAAGTGACCCTTCAAAATCCTTGAAAGGCATAGAGAAGGTGAATCAGGCCCAGCTCACCACATCAGAGGATCCTGGAAAGAGGAGGCCACTTTTAATGTATAAGAAACACCTTACAATTTTTTTCAAGTGAATGAAAGCTACCTTGAAACTTTCTGGGTATGAAGCATGGTATTTTTTTTTTTAAATCGGCTTTGTTGTACTAAAACTTACATTCAATTAAATGCACCTATTGTGAGTGTACAGTTCAATGAGTGTTGACAAATGTATACACCGATGTAACCATCATCACCACCAAGATATGGGCCATGGCCACGCCCCAGGAAAGTTCCCCATGCTCCTTTAAAGTCAATCTGCCCCGTCCCCCACCCAGGCAACCCCCACCAGTGATGGATTTGCTCTCCATCACTATGGGTTAGTTTGTCTGCTCTAGAGCCTCATGTGTACATTTTGGTGTCAGGCTTCTTTCCCTCAGCATTGTGCTTTTGAGATTCATCCCCAAGGTTGGGTGTATCAGGAGTTGGATCTTTTTCATTGCTGTATAATATTTCACTGTGGGACCAAGGCACAGTTTGTTCATCCAATTACCTATTGAGTATATTTCAGTCGTTTCCAGCTTGTGTCCATTATGAATAAGACTGCTGTGAACATTTATATACAAGTCTTTTTGTGGATAAGACATAGTGTTGTTGCTGTTGGTTTATTTCTGAGAGAGGGTGTTGCTCTGTCACCCAGGCTGGAGTTCAATGGTACAATCATAGCTCACTGCAGCCTCCAACTCCTGGGCTCAAGCAACCCTCCTGCCTTATCCTTCCAAGTAGCCGGGACTACAGGTGCATGCCAACTTGCCCAGCTAATTTTTAAATTTTTTGTAGAGATGGGGTCTCACTATGTTGCTCAGGCTAGTCTCAAACTCCTAGCTTCAAGCATTCCTCCTGCCTCGCCTTGCAAAGTGCTGGGATAATAGGCATAAGCAGCCACGCTGGCCAAGACACAGTGTTAATAAATAAAATAAAAGAGACAGACTCTCAGGGTTGGAAGGCAAAGCTGAGAGTGATCTTTACTTGCTGGATCCAACCCTCTGCCTGCTGCCTTCCCTCCTCAATCACCCCTCTGGAAACGGGCTGTTTGATCTCTATTTGCCCCACCGACAAGGAACTCACTACCTCTCAAAGTAGCCTATTCAGTGAAAGCTTCAATTGTTGGAAAGGTTTTCCTGACACTGAATTACAAATGGCCACTGGATGCAGCCTACCCACTGGTGTTGCAATGAAGTCTAGTAACTCATCCATACAGTGAGATATTTAAAAACTGCCCCAGATTCGTCTCCAGTGTTCCCAGTTTTAGTTGACATACCCTTCACTCTGCCAGCCATTGCACTCCAGTTGTGCTCCGGCTTGTGGCCGTTCTCTTGAGCTGCTCCACCGGAAACAGAGCACATGACTCCAGCCACGCCAGGCCGGCCCCACGCTGGCTAACCATCCCTACCTCTGCAAGCCACGCTGACCTAACATTAGCCCGGGACCACCACCACACATCGCTAACTCCCACAGAGCTCACAGGCAGTGACAGCACAGCCCCGAGGCTTTTCTCACATGTGTTGCTATTAAACCGTGTCCCCCCATCCTGTGCTTCGCACAGTGGGTAGCAGATTTATGGAAATGGCACAGGCTTGAAAATACAAATAGCTTCAAAAATGATTCAGGCACCTTCATGGTTGAGAGACCCATAATGGCTTATTATGGCAAACTGGGATGTTCTGTTGTACATTTCTTGTTTTTCTGGCGGACATGAGGATAAATAACTATGTTGGACTAGATGGTTTCTGAGGCCCCTTCCAGCTCTAAAATTTTGTGATTTTTGTCCTCCCACCAAATGTTCTTTGGTTCCACTGTCAGCCCCAGAATGAAGCCAACTGGACCAGAGGTTGACTCGGTTGTAATGTTCTCTGAGAAGATGGAAGAGAGAGAAAGGAAGGAGACGGTGGAAGAGGCAGCATCACTAAAAATTCCAAACATCATTCAGCTTGAGTGGGACAAAGTCTGTCCCCCTCACCTGGGGGAAGACAGCTGCTAGCACCACCTTCACATTAAAATATAACTTATTATATTTTTGTTATTATTTATTATAAAGCGAAATGCATTCATTTGGAATTCTTAAAAGCAAAGAAAACTTTTTCAAAAAAGACAATCTGCAATTAATCCACCATTAATATTTTGGTGCATTTCCTTCCAGTCCTTTTTAAATGTTTATTTATCTTTAGATCTATCTATCCATCCCTCCCTCCAACATATACCCACATATTCCAAATTTTGTAAGAGAAAAATGGGATAAACAATTTGTCCCACTCAACACTATCTTTACCATTTTCCCATGTCATTAAATATTCTTTGAAAATATTAATTTAATTTTCTTAGTATTCCCCAATGTAGATAAACCATAATGTGGGATCATTTCTAATCTTAGACATTTAGGTTGCTTCTAATTTTTTCCTCTTACCATAATGCAAAGACAACCATTCTTGTACATAGACTTCATATCTTCAGTTATTTTAAAGATATACTTACTGAAATACAATCTTGGGCCAACAAAAATGAAGTACGTTATCACCAAACTACTCTCCATAGTCCGTTTGTAGCTCTGTAGAAATGAGCCTCTCCTCCTAGTAACTTTTCTGAATGATGGAGTAGATCAACTCTCAGTTTTATCTCCTAACTGAACATGACACAGATGAGTGAAAGGTAAAAACTATACGCAAAATGCTAAATTTCTCTCCAAGGATCCTAAGCCCCGTAAGTGAGGAAAAAACATGAACAGTTGGAAAGAAAATTGGAGTTAAACTGCCATAATTGAAACAAACACATAATAAATGTCCCAATTGAAGTTGAAATGCCCAAGTGCATCAGTATGTAAAAAAAAACCAAAACCCTTAAATAAGAATGGCAAGTCCTGTGCTATTCGTGCGTGGTAAGTCTTAGAGATTGTGCCCACGTGGCTAGGGGCACCTAGTCTCTCACTGCATCGGGTTGCTAGGGCTGCTGTCACAGAGTCCGCAGACTGGGAGGCCTAACAGACATTTATTCTCTCACAGTTCTGGAAGTTGCAAGTCCAAGATCAAGGTGTGGGCAGGGCTGGTTTCTTCTGAGGCCTCTCTCCTTGGCTTGTGGATGGCTGTGTTCTCCCTGTGTCCTTGTGTGGTCTTCCTCTTGCACGTGTTTGTGCCCTAATCTCCTCTTCTTATAAGGACACCAGTTGTATCAGAAGGGCCCATCCTAATGACCTCATTTTAACTTAATCACCTCTTTAAATTCTCCAAATATGACTATATTCGGAGACACTGGTGGTTTGGGCTTCAACATATGAATTTTGGATGGACATAACTCAGCTCATAACCCTCAGCTAGTAGAAGGACTGGTTTACAAGGAGGGTTTTGTGTTTGTAATCTGATCTCACCAGCTTCTGATGCAGGACTCCAGGCCCTTGCAAAGTACCTTTCTTTCCTCCAGGTATTTCTGGGAGTCCTCAGGGAGTATCTCTGGCAAATTTATTTTCCCAAATGGCTGCAAAAATATCTCCTATGTTGCCAGCTCTTCTGCAATGTGATCTTGCCTTTCCCCACATCCAGAGGTAGAGTCTTATTTCCACTCCTCTTTGATCTGGGCTGATCTTACTCACTTGCTTACCACCAATATAGTGCAGTGGAGATGAAGCTGCATGACCTCCAAGGCCAAGTCAGAAAAGGCCATGCAGCTTCCCGATACTACCTCTCAGAATCCAGCTGCCATGTTGTGGGGAAGCCCAAGCCACAGGGAGAAGCCACACACACAAATGCACTCTGGTTGACAGTCCCCATTGAGCCCAGCCAGCAAATGATTCCAGCTCAGGTGCCTGACATGTGAGTGAAGACATCCCAGGTGATTCCCATCCCCAGCCACTTTCCTGCTATATCCCAAATGAATTTCTGTACTCCCAGAACCTGTAAACATAGTGAAAGAATTGTTTTGTATCATTTTTGGAAAGAGGGATTGTGGCTTATTCAAAGTTATTTGGCTGGTCAATAGAGCTAGATTAAAATCTAGGCCTCACAAATTTTTGATTAGAGCTCCTTCCACATTTATTCTTTTAACAAATGTTTATTTTCTACAGAGCTCCACATACTGTTTTAGGGATTGGGGAGATGGTGACACTTGGATTTAGCTCCAGAGTATGGAATAAGGACCTGTGGGTGCTGCTGCAGAAGGTTGGTTACAATTCAGTGTAAACAGGACCTCAGTATTCAGGAGAACTTTCTCCAAATGGAATGACCTTGAGGCATGGCAATGAGGAGCTGAATGCCTCAGGCAGACAAGCGGACTTAGTGTTGAGACCAGTCCCAACTCTCCCTGCCAACTCTGGGGAGTCCATTGCTTCCCAAAGGAATTTAAGACAGCTTTCCTTTATTTGACTTAAAACTGTCTCTTTTAAACAAGATGCTCTTGAAGATTCCTTCTACTAAGTTTTCATGATGCTGTTTGTGCGATATTTGTCCTGTCTGCCCCAAAAGCAGGAGGGCAGCATCAGGAGACACAGGTTCAAATCCCAGCTCTACCTCTCACTGGCTGAGTGGCCCTGGGCAAATGATGTAAATTACCTGAGTCTCAGTGAAATGGAAAAAAACAACTTCCCATCACACAGGGATCGTTGTGAGGATTAAAGTGCTTATGTAAAAATCAAGTGAAGAAATGTCTATTAAATCTGTTGCTAAGTGTCTCCCTTTCTCCAAAGTAAATATCTCAAACTTTCAGTGTCTGTACTGCCTTCAAAGTCTGCCAGTTCCCCTCGTCCCTCACATTCAACAGGTGACCTAGCTAATTTAGAGAAAGAGAGAGAAAAGAAAACATCAGGTGTGTCTCCCTCAATTTTCTCTAATTACTCCTCTAACTGAGCTGTGCCCTCTCCCCTGTTCTCCCTTACGGTAGACCAGACGGTTCCCCCCTGCCCAAGGCTAAGCCACCTCTTCAAGAAATATTCCCAGAGGTCTTGAGGCCCCTGAGCTATTGGCGATCAACCCCTCCTCCTGGGCCCCCCTTTCTATAGAAAACAAGCCAGTATCTCTCCTGCTGTCTTCTGCCTCACTTTCATACTAAACCTCTTGAAAATGTCATATGTCCACCTGCCACTTGTGCTTGTACCACCTGGGCTGTCACAGGGTCTGCAAGGACACCCTCGTTGCTCAACCTAGAGGGCACTTTTCCATCCTTCACTTCCTGGCAGTGTTGCCTTGACTGCTGTAGGCTCCTCGAAGTCATCTTCCACTGCTCCTTCCTTCTCAAGTTTACACCCAGACATCCACATGTCTAGTGATCATATCTGTGTGTGGACATCCTGCAGACACATTAAATTTAACAGATTCAAAATCGAGTGTGTGGCACTGTCTTCCCTGTCCCCACTCCTCCAAGTCTGTCCCACCTCCTGTGTTCCCTCCATACAGAAACAAAATGGGCATTTTTCTAGTTTCTCAAGCCAGGAAACAGAATGTCATCCTCCAAACCCCCTTTCTTAGCTACGGATTCCATCTAACCTTCTAATTACCTTGCTCTGTCTTTTCTTGCCCATCCCAACTGTCCCAGTTATTTCCCATTCAGGTTGCTGTTACGGCCTCCTAGCAGGTCTCACCCCACTCCAACCCAGTCCCAGGCCTGAATGGTCTTTCTAAAAACATTTCTGATTCTGTGATTTTAAAAACCGTCATGGTTCCCCATTGTTCTCATGCTAAGTTTCAAACTCTGGGCTTTTGCATGTGCCGTCCCCTGTGCCCAGAACACCCTTTCTCCTGGCTGTTGGTTCAATTCTTCATCTGTCAGGTCTCAGTTTAGATATTACTTCCCCTGATTCCTCCAGGCTGTTAGATCCCTTCTCAGATAGACCCTTAAGTCCTTTCACTTATCATACAATTATTATAATTGTGTATTTCAGTCTTGCATGGCACTGGGACTGGCACGAATCGGGTACTTGATAAATACTTGCTGAAAAACAAGAACAGAAGGAATTACTTTCCACCAATGGTTATCCAGCTGGAGTGTGCATTAGAACCACCTGGAGGGCTTGTTAAACCAGTTCGCTGGGCTCCACCCCCAGAGTTTCTAAGTCAGTAGCTTGGGGAGATGCCCAGGTGATGCTGATGGTGCAGGTTGGAGACCAGACAATAAGGCTCTCTGCTTCATCCAATTTAAAGCAGCCTGAGAAGTGAGGGATAGCTACTTTTCAAGAAAGCTGGTAGGAACTCTTCGAGGCTTGATAAATTTCTGGTACCTCTCTTCTTCATAGCTTCGTTAATAAGAGCATTTCATGAAATTTTAGCTTCTGAAAATATTCTCAGGAAACTAGGTGGCTCTAAGGTAACCAAAGCACATGCCCCATTAAGGCTCAAAGACAGCACCTGGAGCTGTGCCCTGCTCCGTAGTGGGTTGCCAGGCAACGGAACAAAGGTGAGGCTAAGCTGGGATTAGCAGCTGGGGGATCTGAGAGTGAACCACTGAGGCAATTAAGGGTGGAGTTCTCATTAGGAAAGGACCACAGGTCAGGTTGTAAAGAATCCCCAGGATGTAGATTGGGGGCCTTGGTTTGCAATGGGAGGCCATAACATCCTCACGTGGACAAGTTCATGTTGCAACTTGGCCTCTAATAGGACTGGGGCTTATTTTTCTCAGAACTACTGAGAACTCATGGGGGAGATTTCTTAATGAGTTCTGGGTAAGAAGTAACTTATTGTGCTCATCACCATCAGCTTTTGAAAAATATGCTTTATTATTTTATTATAAAATACACATTCACATTTGAAAATTTAAAAAGTATGGAAAAGCATATAACTCCATGACCCTTGAAGGAAACTTGATTATGAGTCTGGCATTCATCTTTTCAGAGAAAATAAACATAAGTGAGATTATTCTATATATATTTGCTCTATAACTTAAGAAACACTTAACTGTATAGAGTGGACATTTCTGTATCAACATTTCTAACTCTTAACAGTCATGGAAGTTTATTATGTGGAAGTAAAATATCATCCTTTGGGGGGGCTATTTTTAGCAATGCTGCAATGGAAAACCTTATGCACATATCTTTTGCATTTGTGAGTTGGAATAGCTAGATGAAAGACAATTCATCTTTCAGGTTTAGCTATGTATTGCAGGTGTCTCTCCAGGAGGGCTGTTTCATTTATACTTCCACTAAGAATATATGAATGCCCATTTCCACATACCCTCACCAGCACTTGTCATTATTAGTCCTTAAAGGATAATTAAAACAATAGGGCTTTAATTTTTATAAGCCCCATTGCTTTCATTTTTAGATTTTTTTTTTTTTTGGTGCATCTCTTCATATGTTTATTTTCTCTAAGATGTGCCTGTTCCTGTTATTTGCTCATCTTTCTATAGGGCTTATTCATCTATTTTTCTTATTATAAAAGCTGAGCTGCTCTTCTAAGTCTTATTGATTTATATTGAGAGATAATAATACTTTCCATTTTCACAATGTCATAAAGATGTTTTTGGTTTTTAATTTGTAAACGGTTCAACCTATTGATGGTCTAGAAATTTGCACATTTTCCTTAAAAATAAAATAAAATTACAATTATATCATTAAAAAAAGCTTCCCTTTTAATCTCATGGCCCATAAGAAGAGGGGGAAGAAAAGACAGAATGAAGCAAAAGAGGAATGAAGGCAGAGAGGAAGATACAACACAAAAGAGAGTTATATTCATCAAGCTTATTAATTCCTAAGAGACACGAAGGGATTAATTAGATTAGAGATTCTCAAACTTTAATTTACATAGGAATCACTCGGAGCTCTTGTTCAAATATAGATTTTGATTCAGTAGGTCCAGGGCTGCACCTGAGACTCTGCATTTCTAACCTGCCTCCAGCTGAGGTTGATGGTCCATGGACCACACCTGGAGTAGCCAGGCTTTACATTTTAATGAGGGAGAAATATTGGTGGTCTCACTGATCATCCTAACTCCACTTAAATTATCACCTGTTTTGAAAACTAACTCTCCCACTCTCTCTTTCCCTCGCTTTTTAATTAAGCAGGTAAATTTTTAACTTCTTGTTCTGGGAAGTGGGAGATGGCCACAGCTTATCTTTTAAAAAAGAAAAATAAGTCAGCTTTCATGGAGTAACATCCCTCCAGCTCATGGCTTTTGAGAATATATGGCTAAATATATGGTGAGTATGCAAGTATGGAATGTTTACTTCTTGAGGCCTGCTTGTTGGGCTGGGTAAGACAGATTAATTGGCCTTTTGAGTAGAAATATTCCAGCCCTGTCCTGGCTCTCTGTCCTCCGCAGAGTTATAAAGGGGTTTCTCTGTATTATTCTCTGAGAGAAAATAGGCATAGTCTAAACACACTCCCCAAGATGTAACCTAATGGGCCGTAAAAGGCAACATAGTCTGGGCAGTGGGGGAAAAAAAGTCTTAGAATAGGTCTCAGGAGAGCAGGATTGCTGTTCTGACTTTAACACAGTTGCTTTGCATACAAAACTTTCCTGGCTTGGTTTCTCCAGCTGTAGAATGGAGGCTATCATACAGCTTTACTTCCCCAGGATGCTACTGGAGTAAAAAATTTCCCAGAGGGGTCTTGGGACCTTCTCTAGTGATGCCACTGGTCTTCTCCTACCCTAGCACATACTGACTTGGCTTTCCAACTGCCAAGCAAGTTTCCACAAAGCTTTCTGTTAAGTGCAAAGCAAAATCACAGCCAAAGAGGCTCTGGGCATTTTTGCAGTGTCCCGAGGTCAAGAAGTTGCCTAAGCCATATTCATGCCTCTATCTACTGTAAGGGCATATGGGCATTACGTTTCTATTTGAAAGTAATGGGTATCTGTTGCTATCTGAAAGGAAAGGGTTAAATGTGGACCACACTCAGTTGGTAGGCACAGCAAGGATAGCTTGGAACAAGCATCAATATGGGGAAAGGGAAACTAGCATTTATTGCATGTGAATTATCTCACTTTCTTTCCACAATCCTTTGAGATGGGAGTGATTCCTAATTTTTCCCCCAGGAACTTAGAGTCAGCAATCTGCCCAAATTTCACAAGTGGAGAGGGTGGAGTTAAGACCTCAAAGCCCAGATCTGCTCCACTGGTAGATTATCACCCCCCACCACCCTCAAAACTCTGAGCAAAGCAGGGGTGCTTGGAGTTGGAGAGAATGGAATTTGAGCTCTTGACCTGGGGCAAGTCACTTCACCTCTTCAAGCCCGCTTCCCAAACTGCACCAGTGACAGCACCTCTTACGCACAGCTCCTGCACAGGGCTGGCCCACAGGAAGTGCTCAGTGACCAACAGGTATTGTCCCCCTACCCCCAGCTCTCACCTAATCTTCCAAGTTTGAAGAAACCCAGGGTTGCTGGCAACAGATAACAAAAATGGACACCCCTCCCTGCCTCCAGTCAGTCTCATCCCCAAGTCCTCAGGACACCAGGGCCGGAAGGACACTGCTGTCCTCTTCCAGCCGGTGCCCACTTACAAGCCCTGTGTTCTCAGGACAGTCACCTGGGGGCTCATTTTCCTTTGTGCCCCTCCCGCATGGTGTGGAGAGGGGCCAGAGGGCAGGCCTGGGGAGTAGGTCTAGTCCTGAATCCACCTCCTCCACCTGGCTGCTGTGCTCCGGCTTGTCGCCCCATCTTGCGCTCAGGTGGTCATTGTTAAGACTTTGCAGACAAGGCAAAGAGCCTACCACGCAGCTAGCTCCGGCCCACAACCCCTAGCCCCTGCCCTGCTCCCCTACCCCGCCCGGGGTCTTTCTCGGCTGGACAGTCACCCTAACGAGACCAGCAAGTGCTTCCTGGGCGCACACCCAGCCTCTCGCCTACAGCAGTTACGTGATTGCATTCAGTCACCATCTCAGGCCCCCAGGCTCCTCCCCACCAGCTCCCGTCAGCATCAGCCTGCGTGTCACCTCCGGCCCTCCGCCCATGAAAATGCTGCCTCCAGCCTCCAGAGCGCTTAGTTCACCCCGTAAACGCGGCTAATGCTTACCACATGCTGCTGAGCCTCGCGCCCACCCCGCACCCCCGCGGGCGCCCAGGCCCCGCTGGGAGACCCTTCCCTCGGCAGACCGCTCCCGGACACGCGCCCATCCCGCGGCGGGAACGCCGGGCGCTGCGGTCCCCGAGGCTAAGCGTGACCTTGGACGCCCCTACAAAGCTCTGTCCACTTCTCTGAACAACCGGCGAATTTGCACCCAATGGTGCCTTTTGTTGCCATGAATTAAAATACCGCTTGCGCGTGTTGCTCGTTTGCAATTACGGTAACTTGGCGAGCAAGCACAGAGCCCGCAGGTGGGAGCAGGGCGGCTACTGGGCGCGCCCACCCGTCCTCGGCCCGGAGCTCCCCAGGATCCGCGCGTCCCGCTGCACCTGGTCCAGCCCCCACCCCCACGAGCTGCCCCGGGCTAGCGCCCTCGCCCCGGGCCAGCCCCACCTGGGCGCCCGCACGGGCCCGCGAGGCGCCGCCCCGCCCGCGCACGCCCTGACCGCGAGCCCGCCGGGGAGCGCGTGCCGAGACGGCGCCGGCTGCAGTCCCCGCCACGGGTCCCTAGGGGGCGCAGCCGGCGCGGGAAGCCGCCCAAGCCAAGCACTGGGGCCGGCGCGAAATTGCAGGCGGGCGGGCGCCGCGAGTTTGAAAACAAGCGAGGGCCATGGGGGCGGGCCCCAGGCTCGGGAGCCGCCTCCCTCGGCCAATCAGCGGCGGGCGGCGGGCGCGGGCGGCGCGTGCGGCCGGGCTGTGAATGGGGAGCGGCGGCGCGGCGGCGGCGGCGGCGGCGGAGGGCGAGAGCCGGCGCGCGGGCGGGCGCACTTTCTCCTCAGCGCCGGGCGGGGGCGGCGGCGGCGGCTCCTCTTAAGCGCCCAGCGGACCTCTGGAAGAGAAGCGCTGCGGCGCCCAGCGCTCCGGCCGCGGAGTGGCGGCCGCGAGAGGCTTCGGACCGCGCGACACGAATTTTCTTCGCTGACAACTTCTCCTTCGCCCGGCTCGCCCGCTGCCCGCGCCGCGCCCCTCACTCGGGGACCCGGGACGCCGCCCCTCAGCGCCCGGTGGCCGCTCGCCTCGGGCCGGGGGGCTCCGCGTCCACTCGGGGCCGTCCCACCGGTGCGGACGTCCTGCGCGGCGCCCGGGGTGGCGGCTGCTCGGCATGGCCCGGGGCGCCCGGCCCTCGGCGGCCGGCGGCGGCGGCGCGGCGCCCCCTGAGCGCGAGGGCCCGGGGCGGCCGCGGGGGTCCCCGCCCGGCCGCGCCCGCCCGCCGTCGGCGCCGCGCCCCGGCCTGGAGCCCGTGTCCGGCCGCGAGCCCCCCGGACCCCGGGCGGCGCCCGAGACCCACGGCGAGGACGCGGCGAGCGCGGGGCGGCGGGCTGCAAAGTTCGGCCCGGGCCGCCGCGGACGGTGGGCGCTGCTGCTGCTCCAGCTGCACTTGCTCCGGGCGCTGGCGCAAGGTAGGTGCGGGCGGGGGGCGCGGGCGTGCGGGGTCCCCTCGGTCCCCCTGCGGCTCGCCGGGCCGGGGGCAGCAGAGGGGTTAACGCGGCGAGCTTTCTGGTCAGCGCAGGACCGGAGGGGAGGGACGCTGAGCTGTCTAGAAAACGCACCCTGTCTGCTGCTCTGCTGTTGCATTCTCCCGAGCGAAACGCTCCAAACGCCTTCAAAGTTGAGACCCATTCACCCGCTCCTCGAGAGAACGCCCGAGGCCCGTCCCGCGGCGCTGATTAGAAACGGGTTGATTTGTGTCTGTCTCTGCACCGCAGGGTCTTGTTAACAGTGAGTGACATAGACCACAGACCCCCAAATACCAAGCGCCAGGCTCGGCGAGCCTCCCCCAGCCCTCTCCCCCGCGCGCCGCCTCCCCCTCGTCCCCCAAGTCCCGGTGCCCGACCCCAAGTGGGTGCTATACAGTCGGTGGAGCAAAACTTTCAGTGCCCACAGCTTTTCCACTTTGCTTTGTTTTTCTCCCTCTGTTGGCTTCTGTTTAGAATACAGCGGTGATCTCTAAAACAGGGAAAGAGGATCGGCTGATTTGAAATGACCTTTTGAAGAGGCAGGTGGAATCTCTTGTGAAATGAGCTTTACCCCCTAATTCTGGATGATTGTTTTTTCCTAAACCGGTACTATCGCCCTGCCGGTTAGCATCCTTTTTCGCTGAACTTTGCTGGTCTTAAAAAACCGAAAACCCAAATAAGCCAGAAATAAACTACTTTAATATGGCCTCTGATGAGGTCTTTAAAACTGGGTAGTGAACCTGTTTCGCTGTTGGCAGCTTTAGGAAAAATTAACTTTGTTCATTAGCTGTATGTTGGAAGACTGCTGTCGTGGTAAGGAACCTGGTACTCTGAGATGGTTGGAAAGTGAGAGCATTAAACTTAAATTAGCTGTGTTCTGTGTCAGGTGAAGGTGATTTATGTCTAGTAATATGATTTAAATGCAATAACACTTGGAAGATCTGAACTCAAAAACTATCATCCAATAGTTTAACTCATAACTTTTTTTATTAATGCTTATGTAACGTTATCTAAATTGTGGTTCCCCCTTTCGTAAAGGCCTTTCATGTTTTACTGTATGAAAACAAATTGCCATATTTCTGGTTAATTTAACTCCTCCATTACTGGGAAAATTTTCATTTCACTTATTTGTGCTTCTTTTTTGCTTAATGACCTAGTCTGGAAGAAAAGCATGTATTAAGTCATTTTGTAAAATGGGATCTGTAGATTGCCAGAGAGAAGCCAGGTTCAACTGAAGAAATTTAAATCACTTAGGATGACCTTTAAAATAGAAATGGTGTTCACTATTAAGTTTCCTTTTTTAAAACAGTGACTTGCATTTTGTAGTAAGACCTGTACATAGGGATTTGAAGATGTGGTCACAAATTGAAATGGTGGGAAAAAATCTTCCAGTGGCTTTGTTTTGAACTATATTACATGGACTTCAAGTTCTTACCAGTTGCACCTGAAGGCTATATAAAGTGTTGCAGTTTTACAACTGAGATTGTTAATGAAAATACGTTATTGTTTAAAAAACGTACTAAGGCAACAGCCAAACTTTGTTAGGGAGGAATATTTTATTCCTTGTTGACAGTGAAAACATTGGTACCTGTTTTACATTTATATGGTTTATGAAAGTATACAGATCTTTTAGTGTAAAGTTTCAAATAGGTTGTCACAAATTTTAAATTCATTGACAGGTTTCTGTTCTCTGTGCTCTGTGAAATGTGTAATATATCTATCACTTTTTATATCATACTGAAAATTCATATTACAGAGGAGATGTCACCATTTGACAAAAGCTCATGTATCTTGAAAATGAAAATTCTGGTGCTGCTATAGAGATTTCTGATGGGATGATGAGTTGGTCATGTGCGTAGGAATGTATTCCCCTGAATCTTATTAGATAAAATGTAACATTCTAAATGGAATAGTTACCACTAAGTTGGAACTGGTCTTAAGTACCACATTATTACTATGTAGCTAGGTGAAGCTATTCCTAACTTGTATGTTTCTTTTAATGGGTCTCCATGTGGGCATGCTTGGTTTTGATGTGAGATAATATGTGCAATATTGACCAGTAAAAGTTAGGTATTTATTATAGTCAATGTTACAAGTAAGGGTATGTAATTGATCGTTATATGAAATTCTAGGTTCATATATTCCAAATGTAACTGTAATACGTCCTGGAGTTTCTTCTCCATGGTAATGAGAATTTGAGTTAAATACTCTGCTTATTGGCGTGTGTTTAATTGCTTGTGACTGCTGGATTCCTAAAAAGCCAAGTCTTTAATTCTGAAAGGCAGGTGGCAATGCGTGCTTGCTTTATGCTGTCCAACAAGCCAGATGTGAGTGGTTTAGAAGGATGACTTCTGAGGCGAAGGATTTATCATAAGTATATGTGGTGAAGTCCGTGATGCCTTTAGCTTTACTGCTGCATCTTTTACAGGCTTACTGATTCTGGTAATGTCCGATACACCTCATAGATTTCAGCTTGTGTTCACCAGGGCGCGAGAGGGTAGGAATGCTCGTGTCAATTACTGCCTTGGAGGTGTTCATAGTCCTCAGTTTCTCATCTGGAGTTATTTCCAGTCACTTAGACCAATGGTTCTCGAACTTTGGTACATATTACAATCATCTGGGGAGTTTGGTAAAACTGTGGAAAACAGCTATATTCTTCGAGCTGCAGCTTGCTTTCCAGGTGATTCTGATACACAGAACCACTAACTTATATTATCTTGTTTTTCCTCATTCCAGTCACTTGCTGACTTTCTGGAGACTTCCTAATCCAGTGTTTCCTCAAACTTGGTTGCACGTTTAAAGCTCCTGGGTGATTCTCAATACTGATGTCTGGATCCTCTAGAATTTGTTTTAATTGAGGTTTGACTTGGGCATCAGGATATTAAGACTCCCCAGGTGATTCTGATGTTTAGCCAAGCTTGACAATCACTGCCCTAACCCCTTTAAATGAGATCACATGACTTGATTTCCCTTTAACCTTGTGTTGGACCTGTAGTCCTCTCTCAGCCCTCAACCTCCTAATTCCAGTGACTTTGATGGATCTGGAACCTATCTTACACCTGTTCCAGATTCATGATCTCAAACTTGGAAATTTCACCCTGAGCTAATTGGCTTTTTACTCAGGTATTCTGTTCTTATTGAGACTACTATGCTCTTACTTTGTGCTAGCCTGGGGTATGCTTCAGAATCACCAGTGAAAATTTAAAAACACAATTAAGTGGGCTCCACCTCAGACCTGCCGGTTCTCAGAAGCATGCACTTAAAAACTCTACAAGTGATTCTTATATTTTTCTGTTACATTTTTTATCCTTGTGTTAATCCCATAATCTCAACCAATTCTGTTGCCCTTAGCCTGATATCCTGTAGTCTGGACTACTCAGGCCCAATTCCCAACATTGGGTAAGGTCTATTAATGAGGCTTTTCAGCCACTTGATTTTCTGGAGTGTTAATTGAATTCACTACAAGTTTAGTTTCCTTTGGGTCCATAGTTTTTGTTAATCCCAAAGTGCTTTGTTTCTCATCTTCCTCTTACAGCTTTGCAATTTGAGTCTCAACTGGAACTTGATTTCTGGACTACCTTGCTTCACTAGAGAGCCTTAATAAAGGGTCTTACACTTAATAAGTGCTCAGATACTTAATTAAATTTTTATTAGACCACTGAGTATTTAACAGACGGCAACTGGTCACTTGGTTGGTTACTGTCTTGTAAATCCAACAAGCAGTTATCACCCTCTACGCAGTCTGTTGGCCACCTGTCGCTGTTATCTAGCCCTTCTGTGCCAAGCGTTAAGTGCTCATTCTTCATAACAGCTCCTGAGAAGTAGGTAGCATTTTTTATTCTCATTGTTTCAGTGGGGAAACCGAGGCACTGAGATGTTAACTAATTTGCCTGCCATCTCAGGATTGGTAGTGGTGAAGCCAAAATGAAAAGCCTGATCCCAGTCTATGAACATAACCTGAGTTTGTAACCACTGGGCTGCAGTGTCTCCCAGGTAGCCTCTGCCTTTATGAGGTCAGGGAGAAATGGTCAGCAATACAATCTATGATAAAGGGAAGATGGTAGTTTTCTGAATACTGTGTTGACTTACCTGACCTCGTTTCAGCTTGCCTTATTTAGTTATTGCAAAGGAGTGAAAAATTACATTAGGTAATTTGAAAGACAAAAGAGGAAGGTACATAAACTCCTACATATACCCATTCCTCTCTCCTAGTAAAATGACTGTCACCATTTTGATGTATTTGTCTTACCTCCCCCCCACCCCAACATAGCTTGCGTTCCAGTTGAGTGAGTTGGGGTCTGTTGGCAGAGATTTGACCACCCTAGAATTGACTACTGGGAATCAACCAGCCATTTCTTTGAGGAACTTTTGGAAAATTCTTTTATGTGCACTTAAGTATGTGCATTTAAATCTTTTAAACAAAGAGGTGGAGTTTGTAAGGTACAGATCTTTTGTTTGCTTTAGTATGCATTTCATCTAATGACAGTTAAATTCAGCTAGGTACTGGGGTTATACCTAGCCAGGAAGTTTCCTGTACCCCCAAATATTGGGATAAAACAAATTGGAAGGCTGCAAGTGAGTAATTAAATGATATCAAATTAGACTTTGTAGTTCAATTCTACCTACCAGTTGCCTTTGTTATGTCCATCCTAAGCGTCCTTGCATTTTGTTGTGATACATGGGATTTAGTGTTTCAGGTGGTTGAGGTTTGTGGCATGTGTACTGTCTTTCTGCCTGCCTTTTGGCCTGCCTTAAGGTGTTGCAGTGGTCAGAGATGGGTAATACCAGTTGACTAAAACTAGAGAATGGAATGGACACAGTGAGGGTTTTGATTAGGTCATGGCTTGAATTTCTCTATGAATTGAAGAAAGCGGTAGTTTTAAGAGTAGAGCCTTGAAGTTCCAATGCAGAAAGTTGAGTAAAGCTGAACATATGGAATGAAAATCGGGTTGAAAGGTGTAGCATAAAAAATTAAGGAGTTATTTTTAAAAAAGTAAAGACGTTAATATGAGTTGTATTTGGTTAAATACTCCTAGTAAGCAGTGATACATTACTACCTAATGGAACTGAGCACTGTAACTTGTATAGTCTCTTATTCTAATTTGACTTCAACATTTCTATAAGGCAATTTCTTGATCGAATTTCCCCTAAACTTGCACATTCCTTTTAAGTAAAAAGCATTCCAACCCAAAATCCTGAGGGAGAATATATTTTGTAATTTGGGACTGCAAATATGGCACCTCCTGCCATCCTTTGGTAGCATGTAGAAATTACAGTTATAAGTTTTTCAGTGAATCCCTGAAATGCAAGAGTCTGTCACAGTGTGACACATACCTACCTGCCAGTTATTGATCCTGTACCTGAGACCTGTTCCGGAGAAATTTATTACTCTTACAGTTTGATTGTATTTACTTACTAAACACAAAAATAAAATGTTATGGGAGCATTGCTTTAGGAAACCCTTGTTTTATGCATTTTCTAGTCTAACATTTAGTTGGTCTGGCCTCTTGACAAGCGGCCCAAGAGCCAGAGACTCATTGTTAGCCTGGCCTCAATCTCCTGTGGGTATTGTGGGAATGAGAATATTTTTTATAAACCTTTCCTAGAAACAGATGCGGCCAATGGAAAAAGCATTGGGCTAAGTGTGAGTGAGACCTGGCTTTTACTTCATTCTGTAACTACCTTGCCATATAAGCAAGTCTGTTAGCCTTTCTGAGTCTATTTTCTCACTTACAAGAGGAGAAGGGGGTTAGACTAAATGTTCAAAATCGTTCTGCTCTGATTCTGATCTTCTGTATGTTATCATATCCTTTCTGTCCTTCACCAGATTCTGTGTCTCTCCTATCTGGGGATTCTATAACTCCATATGTCTTAGCTCTTAGAACCTCATTTTCTTCATTTTACTTTTGCCAGAGAATTTACAATGTTGAAGATAACTAAGATGCAATATAACGCTTCTCCTTAGGTGCTGCCATCTAACACATGATGTATTTACTCTAGCCTGAAAATGGTTCATGCTCAAAATTTTAGGTTCTGTAAAACAAATTAGTGCCATAATTTATCAATGTAAGCTTGAAGTTTGGAGAAATAAATTTCCTTAAAATATGAGATGCTTATTGATCTAAATGGCTAGAAGAAGAAAGGGCAAGACTAATGGAAATCTGGAGGTAATTAATGCAGTGAGAAATTTAAAAAGATATGAAGTAGTGATGGATGGAAATGTTTATATTTACTAGACAAGTGACCATCAGGAATTACAGAGATCAGTAGATGGTATCTACTTCTGTGCTCAACCGAATGTTATGTTGGTTTAATTATTTTTATTAGGGATGTGTAGTAAAGCAAAGAACTCTTAAAATTAATACAAGAATTATTTTTCAATTTAACAGGCTTAGTGGGCAATCTGTTGACATACAGACAATATCTAGTGAAGGTAATAGCTATCAATTAAATCCAACTTCTTAACAGGTATATGAGTGAAGTAAATTTATCAATTTACTGATCTTCGGTGATTAGCTTGTTGAACATGGGCTAAGACTATAGTTTCTGCAGTGTTTTTGGCTTTGCTGTGTTTTTAAAACTTTTTTTAAATTGACAAGGCCATTTTTAGAGATGTGGGCTTCAGATAATGTGCTGGACCTTGGGGCCCATATTATGTATATCAAATTAGCCTTTCGTGCAATGTTGCATTCCCTTTTCTCCCTTTTAGAACTCTCTTCTGTATTCTAGACCTAATTCTTTACCAGGAGAAGTTTGGAAGCTCTCTAATACATAAGCCTGATTGCACAAAGATGAATGGACTTTCCAAGAAGAGAAATACAGGGAAATAACCAAATAATGACTAAAGTGTGACTTTGGGAGGAGTGTGGATACTTGAGGAGATCCAGTAGTTGCCCTTATTAAGAATAATTGGTAGCATAAATTTTAGCAACCTAAACAGGCTAGTTAGGAATATATTTCAGATTCCGGGTAAAGAGGGTTCATGTAGGTATAACCTGTCATACTTAGATAAGGGTGCTCCTTTCCAGAGGTGATAGTGTCTGTGGGTTCTTCTCCTTAGTGTTATCCTTAGTTTATTTTGCTTTGTGGTTTTTCTCATGGAAAGGTCAATTTTATCTTCTCCCTAGGTGTTAGGTGTGATGCAAAAAGAATGAAAGATTTTGATTTTGTGTGACCAACCCCTTCTATACAATGGATGTCAGCATTAATTTAATGCATGAACCACCAGATGGCAACAGAAAAAGTGTTTATACAGGTTATAATCTGTGGTTTCCACAGCTAAATTTTTTTCTTCCATACTACACCACTTCTCAGTGTACTTAGGTAATACATACATAGGATTTCTGGCCAAGAGCAAGGTGAGTTTATAATACCTGACAATGCAAAATCACAACCAGGAAATAGAATAGTGGTAAAGTGTCACTGGAAAAATATCTATGTGAGTGCACATATAAACTGTTCCCAAAGGAAGGGAGTTCCCAGGGATGCAGCTCTACGATTTATACTATTGTATAGTCATGCTTTCACTTGTAATTTTTTGTTCAGCATTTATTCTCTTATAGTAAGCTGTGATGATTTGCAGACCATAAAAGAAAACATGGCTTTTACCCTAAAGCATTTTATGTAGCACCTTTAAAAGGAAGGAGATACATGAGTTTGTAAACAGTTGTAAACAGTGAGCATATTTATATATTTGCTGGCCAAAGTTATTTTTACTTTATGTAGAATTTATTTTTGCCTTGTAGACATATCCCTTTTTCTAAGAGTGTTGCTTTGGCTCTTCTAAAATCCTTTGTGTGTGTGTGTGTGTGTGTGTGTGTGTGTGCGCCTGTGTTTTTAAGCTAAAAGTCATACTTGTAAGCCAGCAACACAGCCTGAACTACTTAAGGAAAAAAGATTTTATTGGAGGGTCCTGGGGGGTATTGCAGCATAACTAGAAGAATACCCTAAAACCTGGCAAGTTTCCACCTCGGGAATAACTTAGAGGCACACGCTCAAAACCTCTCAGGTACTGTCCTCTTTGCCCTCATCTCCCAGTTTGCTTCTGTTTCTAGGTTGGCATCATTCTTGACTCGTTGAAAATTGTTGTCTCTTTGTGGCTGAAACCTAGCTGTCACCAGTCTCTGCATTCCCATTGTTTCAGACTGTGAAATAAAGATTAAAGCTTTGGAACTGAGTGCAAAGCTTGTGAAAGGATCATAAATTTGTTTTTTAAAATCACCTTTTTTTTTCCCCCCACTCTGTTGCCCGGGCTAGAGTGAGTGCCATGGCATCAGCCTTGTTCACAGCAACCTCAAACTCCTGGGCTCAAGCGATCCTCCTGTCTCAGCCTCCTGAGTAGCTGGGACTACAGGCATAAGCCACCATGCCCGGCTAATTTTTTTTCTATATATATTTTTAGCCGTCCAAATCATTTCTATTTTTTTTTTTTTTTTTTAGTAGAGATGGGGTCTCACTCTTGCTAAGGCTGGGCTCGAACTCCTGAGCTCAAACGATCCACCCGCCTTGGCCTCCTATAGTGCTGGGATTACAGGCGTGAGCCACTGCGCCCGGCCTAAAATCACCTTTATGGGGGAAGAAAAGTACCATTTTTGTTGCAAAGTTGAGAATGGGTTGGAAGAAACCAGAATGAATGACTGTAGGCGAGTTAAGCTGTAACAGCAGTTGAGGTGAGACAACGTAGCAACTTGGGCCAGAGTGATTGTGCTAGAGATCAACAGAGGTAGGTAAAATAGATTTGGGAGGCAAAAAATGAATTTGGTAATCGGTTGGATATATGGAGGGTGAGTTAGAAAATGTTACAGATAATGTACCGATTTCTGGCTTACATGACTAGTTGGTTAATACTACCGTTCACTGAGGTTGAGTCACCTCAGTTTGGGTGGTATGATCATGGTTTTGAATGTATTAATGTGAATCTTCCAGGCATCCAGACAGAGCTGTTAAGGTGTTTGGATAGATGAGTTATGCGTTCAAGAGGGTGTGGGCTTTTGGTATAAATATCTGTGGTGACAGTATAGCATGTTGTTTAAGAGGATGGGCTTGGCATAAAATAAAACTGACTCAATCACTTGCTGTCTGTGTATCCTTGGATTGGCTTGTTTAATCTTCTTTAAGCCTTATTTTCTTCCCTGAAGAATTAGATAATTGTACCTACTTCATACAGCTGGTGTGAGGACCCATTGATCCTAGCTGTGGTTTACTGGATAAACTGCAGGGAGGAGAGTGTGGGGTGATGGGGGATGAGTTAAGGAATGCTTGTGAAATAGTATAGGAATGATAAATATTTGAACTGGGGTAGAAAAATTGTAATGGTCATTATTGCTGCAGAGAGATGAATAGATGAGAACCAAGAAAAGGCCATTGGATTTGTTAAGGTGAGAAATGACAATCTTTGAGTTTAAGTTCACTTGAGTTCTAGGAGTATAAAAGTAGATTGAAGCTGATGATGGAATGAATGGATAGGGAGAAAATGGAGGAATCAACAGGTGTGTTCTTATACTATTGAAATTCTTAAGGAAATAACTGTGAGGCCATTTGAAAAGCATAGCGACAGAATGGTCTTAAAATGCCTTGGGAATGTTTATTTTTTCCAAATTTAAAACCTGTTGTTGAGGCTGGGGGAAAAAAGGTGAATGGTTATCATCTGGCAAAATGGTAAGTAATCATCATGATTTTCTGATTCCATTTCAGTGTCATATTTTGTGACTACTGGAGACTTCTAGCAGCATTTCTGCCAGAGTTGACCTTGAGGGACTCCCGTCCTATACCAAAACCACATAGAAACTGGACAATACATAATAAGAACAAGAGAAGCATTCCTGGGCTTGAAAGACCAGGAAATCCCCAGGAGCCAGAAATGAAAACTCACAACTAGGGCAGTAAGCAGGAGCTCAAGGCCTGTAGCAGTTTCAGATCTGGATACAAGCCCCAATGGCTTACTCCTGAGAGTCTCCAGAAAGAGCAGGAGATACACGGCCTTAGGTCTGTGTAAATTTGGAAGGTGGAGTTGAGGTCCTCTGGCATAAAACCTTGAAAGGCTATCCCATCTGTGAGAAGAGGACTGAAAAACTTTGCCCTACTAGTCTGGGAAAATGCAAGGAAACTTGCCTTCTTCCTGGGGTTGTGAGAATTGGGAATAAAAAGACATCTAAACCCCAAGGTTGTACCTCACAATGGGGGTGGACTTAAACGTAACATTTTTTTCAGTGCAGCTAACCTTCAAGCCGAGAAATTAGCACAAAGTCTGGTCCAGAACTGTGGAAACTAATAGAGCCCTCAGAATTAAAAGTGAAACTGTCTTGCAGAGCAAATTAAAAACATGGAACCCTTGAAGAGATCACATGTGCTAAAGATGAGCTTGCAGTCCAAAAGGAAATTTCCAGCCACATAAGGAAACGAATCACTATGAAGGAGAGTCAGCAGATGTTATAAATAGGAGAATTAGTACTCCAGGAGGTAGGGATGATAGGACATATGGAGGAGATTACTTAAAATTTAAGATAAAAGGGGTAAGACCATGATGAAAGAAATCAGATTAGAAAAAGAACATTTAGATTCTTAGAACATAGGAACCAAATAGAAGTTCTAGAAATGAAAATTACAGTCAACGAAATAAAAGTGGTAACCTCAATGGACAGGTTAAAGAGCCAAGTGTAGATATAATTGAAAACTTTTTAAAAAAATATGAGAAATTGCTTGGAATACAGTACTGAGGGGGAAAAAGTGGAAAATGAGGGGTTAAGATTCATGAACTTCAGAATGAGAAGGTCCAGTACTACCTTCTGTGAGCTTCCAGAAGAAACCGGAGAGGCATTATTAGATATAATGGCTGAGAACTTTTCATAATCAATGTAAGGCCTTAGTTCTTAGGTTTGAGAAGCACAGTGAACCCCAAGCAGGATAAATAAATTCATACCTAGACATATTATAGGTGAAATGCTAGAAAACAAGACTAAAGCGGTCTGAGGACAGCAGAGATCTGGACTGGCAGGTGTTCATAGCAGAGGATGATTAATAAGCTGAGGCAGAAATCCACCACCAACCTAGAATTCTATATACATTTAAAGCAATATTTAAAAGAGTGAAATAATGACTTTGTACATAAAGACAAAGTTGATTCATAAACTTTTGCTGAAGGAACTACTTAAAAAATGGACTTCAAGGAGAAAGAAATTGAAAGGAGCAAAATGCAAATAGCAAAGGGCTAAGTGATAGGAAGCAATGTGTAGTGATGTCTCCCTTAAATTTGCTGTATGCATATTTGCCTTGTGGTTTTGAAAGTGTTAGTAACTTCTACAGGTACTCATATTGTAGGGTGTACTGATTAGCTAAAGAGTGTGAGCAGTGGGGAGTGGGAGGGCCTGGGAAGATGTTGGTCAAAGTATACAAAATTTCAGTTAGGAATAAATTCAGGAGATCTTACTGTACAGCATGGTGACTATAGTTAATGATGTATTTTGTTGAGTTGCTAAGAGTAAAATTTAGTCTCACCACAAAAGTATGTGAAGTAATGCATATGTTAACAAGCTCAATTTCGCTGTTCCCCAATGTATACATATTTCAAAACATGTTACACATGATAAATATGTACAACTTGTAGTCAATTAAAATTCTAAAGTATATGAGCAGCAGAGTGAATTCAGTCATTCAGTGCTTCAGTGAGTGAAGTGCTATATAAGGCAATAAAGGTACAATAATAAAACATACTTCCTTCATGGAGCTTCTAGTTTATTAGGGCATAGACACATTGACAAACATAATGCAGTGCAGTTGGCGTGGGAGGGGCCTTTAAGCCATACAGAGGGTTCAGGATCTGGTAGGTCATCTTAAACAGGACCTTAGCAGAGATACAAGTAGATAAGCAGTGTTAGGATCTGGGGATTCAAATTAGCACTTGGGACACAAACATGAAGGATTCAGGTAGAATCAGCAACAGGAGTGAGGAACTTGATGCCTAGATCATAACAGGATTCTTGCCAAACAGGTAGAAGGACCAAACATCATGACCTTCATGTTTAGCTAATACATTCCAAATGACCTCCGGTACATTCCGAATTGGGCTCTTGCTGTCACAGCTGTGAAAAAATAGGACTTGGATCTTGGCTATCAGAGAGCAGACTAAATACACAAGATAAAGTACTTTTAACAATTGAGGGACAGTGACTCATGCCTATAATCCTAGCACTTTGGGAGACCCAAGATGGGAGGATTGCTCGAGGCCTGGAGTTTGAGACCAGCCTGGGCAACATTAGCAAGACCTGTTTCTACCAAAAGAAGAAAGAAAAAAAAAAAAAAAAAAAAAAAAAAGAAAAAAAGAAAAAATTAGCCTTGTGGTGTGTGGCCTGGAATCCTAGCTATTCTGGAGACTGAGGCAAGAGGATTGCTTGAAAGGAGTGGAGGTTACAGTGAGCTATGATTGTGCCATTGCACCCCAGCCTGGGCAACAAATTGAGACCCTGTCTCCAAACAAAAACAAACCCCCAATGCCCACAAACGATTGAGGGAAAGCATACACATAGAAAAACATGGTTAAGATACGAAGAAGCTCAATGGATGAGAGAGTTAATTACAGATAAAAATGTGGCCATTTTGGTTGTTTCTCACCAACTCTTGAAGTTTGAAAATTATTTAAATCTGGTATCATGGACTGGTACATTTGGAAAGACAAAGATCATCTGCATCTCTAACTTCTGTTCTCTGTGGAATCGAAAGCATAAAATATTGTAGGGTATGGTATGCTTCTATGCAATGAATTCTTCATAATAATTTTAAAAACTTTAGTATTTCATTAGCTGCAGATATAGCTTAAGAGGATTTTTTTTAAAGCCATAATTACTTTATTTCAAAAGTTGCTCTTTTTTGGGTGAATAAGCTGAATTTCATCACAGAATATTATTGGCAACAAAAACAGTTTTTTTAAAGCCTAACCTTACTTGGCCTTTGCATTGTCCCAAATCAGCTAATTGAGGAAACATTGGAAGTCCTGACCTGCTCTGACTTCTGTTCCCTTATTTAGGGAGAAAGCTGGGTTGGCCGGAGTCCTCTGTCCCTATATGTACTAGTCAACAGCAAGTGACCCTGACCACAATGATGAAGATGTGAATTTTTCTGGTTGCTTTTATAGTGGCTGATGTGGCACAGAAGACGGTACTATGTTGGTATTAAAAAGGATGATGTAGAAGTGGCCTTAGTTGACATGGAAGGATTTCAGAATATTAGTTGAAAAAGGGAGGTTACAGAATTTGTTGTAGAGTGTAATAGCTTGTTTTTATTGAATGCTTTTCATGTGTCAGGCACTGTGCTAAGGCCTTTCTCTGCAGTATGTTATATCCTTTGCAGCCCTATTTTATAGATTAGGAAATTGAGTTACATAGAAGTTAAGGTGTTCGACTTAAGTGATGGAACTGGGCTTTGAACTGCTGCCCTGGCTGTCTCTAGAGCCGCTGTTCTTAGTCCTTACAATGTGCTGCCCTCTGTACATGACAAAAGCTCACATCATGGGAAGTCTTCAAGTACCAGCTTTCTCTGATGTAGGGCCATTTGTATATTAATATATGCAAATAGAAAAGGGTCTGAAAGTCAACACACCAAGATATTGGTAGCAGCTGTCTCCCAATGAGTAGAATTATGGGTGTTTTATTTTCTTCTGCTTTTCTCTATTTTCTGATCTATAATGAGCTTAGATTGCTTTTGAAATAAGAAATAATGTAAAATCTTACAGGAAAGCATACAGATTAAAAATAATGGGGATGTAATAGTAAAAATGGGTAGGAAATTACTCAGTTTTATAATATGATACAGTGAGTATGATTGAAGAAATAGAACCACCTGCTTAAAGTGCTTATCTCTATGTTACAGTGCTGTGGGGGATTTTCCTTTTTTTCCTGAATGTTCTAAGCTTTAAACAATAAGCATTTATAACTTCTTAAAAAATTATGAAAGCAATTGTAATTATTTATCATAATGTATTTAGTGGATTTTAGGAGGAATTTGGTATTAAACTAGTTCAGTGGTTCAGACTGAGAGTGCATTAATAGGGACCGGGGATTTTGTTTTTGTTTTTTTTTTCCTTCTATTTGAGGGAATTTAAATTATTTAAGGCCTTATTTTATTCATCCTTTTGAAAAAGCTATGCAGTATCTTAAGTTACACGCTCATTATAAGAATAAAAAACTCCTTTGAAAGATGGATTGATAAACATGTTTGTACCACTGATTTCTGGTTAGTGCTATTTAATCTTTGATTCTAGTGTTGAATTCTACCAACAACTGATACTGAATCAATTCAGTACGTTCAAGTTTTTTATGGAAGTATGCACAAAATTTGAAGCATATAGTTGCAAATGAAAATTAGAAGTGAATTTAAATTTAAATACACATAAATTTAGTATTTAAAACTTTAAGTGCAGTCATGTACTGTATATCATTTTGGTCAACATTAGACAGCATTGCAACAGTGGTCTCATAAGATCAAAATACCATGTTTTCACTGTATGTTTTCTATGTTTAGGTTTGTTTAGATACATAAATACTTACCATTGTATTACAGTTGCCTAAAGTGTTCAGTACGGTAACATGCTGTATAGGTTTGTAGCATAGGATCCATAGGCTGTACCATATAGCCTAGGTGTGTAGTAGGCTGTAACATCTAGGTTTGTGTAAGTTCACTCTATGGTGTTCCCACAATGATGAAATCATGTAACCATGCATTTCTTAGAATGTATCCTGGCATTAAGTGCCACATGACCTATATATTAAATATAATGTAAATTAGTAGAGCATTGTGTGTGAATGCTGTAGTGTAGTAGGCAACAATTAGGTGGCACCTGGCTCACAAAAATGTACCATTTTCTGAGCATGCCCTGGTACATAGCAGGGGCCCCATTGGCCACATCTCTGTCCTGTCCTCTCTTCACTTTTTTTTTTTTTTTTTTTTTTTTAGTGGAACTCTGCAAAACACTGCAGCCTAGAGCTATTCTGGTTCTTGCTGGTCTGAGGTTTGGATGTTCAGTTTTCTTGAAGTATACAGTATTTGTTTTCCAATGTATCCCTTTTTGCTTAAACTAGCCAGGGTGTGTGTGTGTGTGTGTTTAAGCAATCAGTCTTCAAACCTTTTAAGATAGGAAGAGGGTGCTTAATCCTATCTTAAATATAAAATTATAGTATCTAAAAGTAAAGTTTCTTAAGGCAAGCAAAGGAGCATCAATTCTTAGTATATTTATTTGATGAAAAATAAAATTGGTCTTCATGTGCTTTCATTTTTGTTGTTAGCTTTCTGCTTTCCAGACTAATTGAGAGCAAGAATTCCTTTCCCTGACCTTGCTTGATTTAGATGCTTCTGTGGCTTCATCTTCCTTCCTCATTTCTATAGCTGGCTTTGCTCTGCAGCTGTGTTCCCTTGGGGCCTACCTGGTGTTGGGCTTTCCTCTTCCCATTCCCCTCTCTCTCCCTTGACTATATCTGAGTGGCCTTTTTTATTGCTTCCCTACCTCTATTAAGACTTTGTACCTGCAGTTTGTTCTCCCGTGTTCGCAAGAACTGGTTTTTCATTTTCATGCATGACAGCACCTTTGGTTCATGTTCAGGATGTGAGCAGTGTTAAATAGTCATCCTTCACAGGCGAGAACATCTAAAAAGGATGCTTGATTAAAGTAGGTATGTCATTGCTTATTCTTAAGCATCTTTATTTAGCTTTAGTAAACAGGCTAAGGTATCCTTTCATTACAGGACTTTAATTTTTGTGATTACATTGTTATGTAGTAGTTTTGTTTCAGAATATTATGGGGGTACAAATGCTTTGGTTAACATATATTGTCTTGGTACCACCCTAGTCAGAGCTACAAGTGTGCCCAACCCCTGGACAGTGCACACCATCCCTGTTGGGTGTGAATTTACCCATCCCTTCTTCCCTCCCACCTGCCCAACACCCAGTGAATGTTACTTCCATATGTGCATGTACATGTTGATCAATTAGTATGAATTTAATGGTAAGTGCATATGGTGCTTGTGTTTCCACTCTTGTAATATGTAGTGCTTATTTATTATAAAAAAAACTATGAGTAGGTTGAATTCATACCATACCAGAGTGTGGTAGTGAAAGTCTCTGATTTTTTGATCCTTAGTCCCCTAGTTGGCTCTGCTTGTGGCTGTCACTGTTCCCAGTTTCATGAGTATTATTTCAGTGCTATCTTATGCAGATACAGCCATATATATTTTTCCCCTCAACTCTTTGTATACAAATGGTAGCATACTAATTACCTTCGAGGCTGGCTCTAGCACACTTGGCTTTTTTCATTTAACATCGTGTCTTAGAGATGATGTTATGATCTCTATGATATCTATAGATACCTATGATATCTTGTTAAAAACGTGTAGAAAATATGCTCTAAGGCCATCTGCTATAATGTATTGGCATTATAAATGATAGTGTTATGAGTCTTAGAGCTGAATTCAAATCCTGGCTCTGCCATTTATGAGCTGTTACCTTGGCAAGTCATGTAGCTTGTCTGTTTCAGGTGCTCATTTATAAAACAAAGTCAATCTCTCTCACAAGGTTTTTATAAGGATTAGAAGAGATAATGTATGTAAAGCATTTAGCACAGTGTCTTGCTTAATAAATCATAGCTATTATTGTACTCATTAATTTATCAGATCAAATCAAACCCTAATGTGTTTCTCCTTTCTCAACTGAAATACACAGTAAGGCATTACTTACTACTTGTTTTGTGACCTTTTAACTTACCTTTGTTGTCCTTTTCATCTAATTCCATTCTTTATATTTCCCTCTTCCCTCCTGACCCTCTCCTTGACAAATGTCATGTATTTCTTTTACTTTTTGAGGTTTCTTGGCTTGTTGATGAATTTACTGACCTATCATATCCTTGCTGTTGCATTAGGTACTGTCACTTGTGGTTTAGTATAAAAACTGAGAAGGGATATTTCTGTTGGTGATACTCCAGGGTGAATTTAATATTGGCAGTCAAATGTATTCAACTCACTAGACAGGATGATTCTTTTTGTGATTGGGATTTCAGATGGGATAGAACTAAGATTTGGGTATAGATGGCACCTGGCAGATAGTGATAAATGTGGGGCTGAGATGCCACAGAAGCAGTTCAACAGTGTGGGACTATCTGGGGGTGGCCTTAGGTGGCCAGTCATAAGAGGGGGTGGGAAATACGACCACCCATTGTTAAATAAAAATTGGCATGGTAACTCGGTGAGGCCTTGCAGGGAATGGTATATAGGGTGTGGTGTATGTATGTGTGAAAAAAAGAAAAATGTTAGGTATAAACTAGAAGAGCTGCCTCCCTGAGCTATTTTAGTATTCTGCTTCAGAGTACAAGCAATTCTGTTGGGGAGAGTCCCCACCTTTTCTCACAGGGGAGGGATGATCTCATTTGATAAGGGTCTGCCAAGCTGTCATGCTTGGAGGAGTCAGTATTGGTAGACCAGAGATATTTGTGGAGGGCTTTGTTAAGGTGTTGAGTGTCTGTAAGAACATCTTGGGGCTTAGAGCTGGTGAGCTTAGGTATTAGTTCATATCAGTGTGATTCCCACCTATACCCATGGCTGGTGTGACATAGCCAAGCTGGCTTATTTTTTAGAGGTTTCTTTTATTCTCTCCTCAAGTATGCTCTCTAACTTCTTGACCTGACTTATATGATACATCTATTTACTGTTGGATAATCTTAATGCTTTTGTCTCTTTTGAGTGTCTGCTATTGTATGCTGTTGTGGTGAGGAAGGATCTGTTATTCTCTCCCAAGGTACCTAGTGATGGCCTGCATGTCCATGGTCTGTTTATTGCTAACTCAAATACCTTTTGTGCCATACCACTGTGAAAGAAGTAGAAATAACAGCACTTAAAATACATTTGAAATACTGTTAAACGATTTCACTTTTGTTACTCTTCTTTATATTAAAAATCCAGATTCCTCTTCCATTTGTCTAACTCTAATTCATTCTTAATCTTTTTTTTTTTCCACTTACTTTTTTCTGAATATTTGAACATTTAGAGATGACAGCTTGACTATATACTAGGGCTTTCTGAGAAAGCAAGAAAATGAATTTCACTTTGTCTAATACAATTGGCCAGAAGTGGTGGAGGGATATGGTGTAGCAGAATCACAATTATCTCGGCCCTTTGAAAGAGTTCTTCCTGATTTATTCCTCCTTCTCCCATTCTATTCTCAAGTGTAGGTTTACCAAGCTCCAGATGATTCTGCTGCATACACTCATCTGTCTCCCTTCCTCTCCTTGCTTCTCCTCTCCACCCCCATCCCCACATGCACTGAAGGAGTTAGGCCTTCTAGGGACCTGATTCTAATTTCCAGACATCTTTGCCCTCCTTTGCAGTTACAGCTTGCTTCTATTTTTTTTTTTTCCTATCCCGTGTCCTTAAGTTCTCATATTACACAAACTTTGAACTCTGGAGGAAGCTACAAGTAAAGTAAAAATATTTTTATATTATATGGAATAAAACTCATGTTACTATAAGTTGCTGTTTAATATCACAATTGTGTATTTCAATGTCAGAGTTTCTTTAAAAAAAATATATTGTTCTATGAAAACCCTAAAGATAGAAGGATTTTTGCCTAATTTTTCTTTACAAATATTAATCATCGGAGATCAAGCTAAATTAATCTCTGCTGCTAGTTCATGGTACTTGTGGATTTTAGTCAAAGATCTTACATTTTAAGCAATTGCTGTATTTAATACTAATTACAGCCATCCCAGAATAAGTCCTACTTGATGTATGGAATTTGTTCAACTACTTATCTTTGTTAAAAAAAGAAATACTGTAAGATCTGTCATACATTTTGCTGCTTATAGAATGAGACCAAACTGTATATATAATGTTAAGCTTGACAAAAGTGTAATGATTTTAGTAGATCTCAGGAATTAGAGAAATTAGTACATTGGTACTGTCAGGAAAAGTGTGGCCTAAAAAAGAAAAATCGGCCAGGACTCGGCAATCTTAATTTAAACTTGTGCTTTGTTAAAAGTTGGATGTTGCCTGTAGACTGACATCAGAAAGCTCTTGAAGTTTCTGTATTCTTCTGAAACTTAACTTTTGCTATACAACATAGGATTTATGGATATTTTCCAGTCCTAAAATTTTAAGATATTTCAGGGTTTACGAACTGAAGGGTCTTTAAATGAAGACTATTAAGTGTATTTGTCATATGTGAAAAGATCTTCTTCTTTTTTTTTTTTATTGCAGCTCTTCATGGGGGGTACAGAAGCTCAGGTTATATACATTGTCCATGTCCCGCCCATCCCCCTGAGTCAGAGCCTCAAGCATGTCCATTCTCCAGTCAGTGCGCCTGGCACTCATCATGTAGTCATACTTCCATCCCTTCCCCCCCCCCCCCCCCCCCCCCCCGGAGTCAGCACCTTCAAGCATGACCATTCCCCAAAAGATCTTCTTGAAACTAAAAAATCCTTTTAAAAAATTCAGAAGCAAGATGATACTGTGGCGCTTTTTTTTACAGATTGCTTAGAAGACTCAAAATCAAAGTGAAAGTGAATTAGAAAGTCCTCTTTGGTTTTCCTGAGTCTTTTGAGTTGATTTCTTAGAGCACAGTACTAATGACAGAGTCCTGGGTGGTCGGCCTGTGAGCAGTGAGCTTTGGCTTGTTCTTCTGCTGGTCCTGGAAACTCAGCCCAGGAATGTGAGTCAGGTGAGAATGTATCAAAACATGTGTTACTGTTGTAAGAACTCAAGGGCTTCTTTGGTTGTTACTTGATCAGAATAATCATTTACATGAATGACAAAGCCATGCTGCTTTTTTCAAAACAGGTAAAGACATTGTAAACAACGTAACTGAAATTACTTTGTAAAGAAACATCCTTCATGTTGCGACAAAAGAAAAGTTATTTCTTAAACCTAAGTTTGATAAAGTGAATGTGGGTTGGTTAATTTTTTTTGACTGCTTTGTACCTGTATTTATAGGATTCAAAAGTCAAACTGAGTAGGAATGTATACACAGGAGTTTTGCTTGCTCCTCCAACCCATTTGCCTCCTTGTTTCATAGGTAACCATTTTTATTAGCTTTAAAAAAATTTTTTTATTGAGGTGCAATTCACATAACAAAGTTATTTTAAAGTGAACAGTTCAGGGACATTTAATACATTGACAGTGTTGTATGATCACCGCCTCTATTTTCAGAACATTTTCATCACCCCTAAAGGAAACACCATACTCACTAAGCAGTCATTCCCTATTCTTGCCTACCCCAGCGTCTGACAGCCATCAATCTGTATTCTGTTTCTATGGATTTATCTATTCTGAATATTTCATATAAATGGAATAATATAAGACTTTTTGTATCTGGCTTCTTTGACTTGGCATAATGTTTTCAAAGTTCATCCATGTTGTAGTATGTGTCATTACTTCATTTCTTTTTATCACTGAATAATATTCCACTGTGTGTATTCTACAATTTGTTTATCCGTGTGTTCATGGACATCCTATGTTTGCACCTTTTGGTTATAGTGAATCGTATTGCTGTGAACATGTGTGTACATGTATTTGAGACTTGTTTTTAATTGTTTTGGGTATGCTGTTAGGTCATATGGTAATTCTGTGTTTAACTATTTGAGTAACTGCCAAACTATTTTTCACAGTGGCTAAACCATTACATTCCTACTGGAAATGTATGAGAATTCCAGTTTTTCCACATCCTTGCCAACACTTGTGTTCTTTTTTTTTTTTTTTTTAAACTATAGTCATCCTAGTTGTGAAGTGACATCTCATAATGGTTTTGACTTATATTTACATAGTGATTAATGATGTACGTCTTTTCATATGATTTTTGGCCATTTGTATATGTTTGGAGAGAAATACCCAACTGATTTGGCCATTTTAATTGCCTTGTCTTTGAGTTATGAGAGTTCTTTATTCTGGGCACTAAATCCTGATGAGATGTAATTTGTAAATATTTTCTCTCATTCTCAGTTTCTTGTTCATTCTTCCCATGTTCTTTTTGCAGATTTGCAGATTTTTATTTCCTCCTGTCTTGTACAAAAGCTAGTGTATCTCTGTTTTCTATAACTTGATTTTTTTCCAACTTACTATGGAAATCTCGCCATAGTACATGGGGGAGATATTCTTTATCTCTCTGCATAATATACCATTGTGTGGATATACCATAGTTCATTCAACCAGACCTCTGGCTACTTGGTTGTTTCCAGTCTTTTGCTATTTCAGACAGTCCATATTGAATAATTTTGCATGTGGATAGTCTTACCCTTGTGCTGGTGTATCTGTGAGATAGATTTCTAGAAGTGGGATTACTACAGCAAAGGCCTGTAGTCTTTTAAATATGACATCCTTGAAAGAAACAACGTTCTTGTTACCTGAGATTTTTCTGTACTGCTCCCATTACGTTTTATCATTTCTTCTTCTTGTAAGAATTGCTGTATAGTGTAGTGTTAACACTTAAGGCTCATTCCAAATGGTAGCTGCCTGCTGTCTTACCTACACTTTTTTTTTTTTTTTTCTGGGTGGGGGGAAGGTCTATATGTTGGATGATATTACTTTCCTCCATGTAGGCATTCTTTATTTTCACATGGTTCTGGCATATGTGGAATATTTGATAGGTATGTTCTTGAAACTTTGTAATATAAATTCTTAAAATTTAAGTTATATCGGAATCCATTATCTCCCTTCTATTCTTAGCACATAAGCAGCGTATGATTCCCTGTCTACATTTTCACTATTGATTTTATTACCTAATGAACACTTTTTCCCCATACTCTACATGATACAAACATTTCTGGGTAAAGACTTTACAGTGGAAAGGTGCCACTCACCAAAAATTACAACTAAAGCTTTTTATAAATCTTCAAAGTTTCTAAGAGTAAGAGGGTAGGCTATCTAATGTACACAGAGATGCTAATTTAAAATTTCTTACTTTTTAGTGTGATAAAATATACATGACATAAATTTTACCATTTTAATCAATTTAAGTGTATAGTTCCGTGGCATTAAGTACATTCATATTGTTGTGGAGCCATCACCACCGTCCATCTTCAGAACTTTTTCATCATCACAAACTGAAACTCTGTACAACTGAAACAATAACTCATTCTTTCTCTCCTAGTCTCTGGCAACCACTATTCTACTTTTTTTTTTTTATTTCAGCTCATCATGGGGGTACATAAGTTGAGGTTTCCTTTCTTTTATGCAATGAGAGTAGTTGCAAACATTAACTAAAATAATGTAAAATTCTACCCACTGTTGTTGGTCTTTTCCTTTTACCCTGTTACCTCCTTGCCTTTGCTTATGCCCCTTCTCTTCTTTGCAGGGTCAACTTGGATGCATTCTCCTTCATAAATACTCCCTGATTAACCCAAGCTAGAATATTCCCCCATCTCCTATGGTATTTTTTGCAACTTTTATTAATAGTATTCAGAAGTTTCTGTCTAGCATTAGTTACGTATATATAAACTTTCCTGTTGTAGTATAGGTTCCTTGAGACTAGAGATTCTTTCTTTCTCAGAACCTTCAATATATTGTATGCTTAAGTATAGCCGAACTTTGAGTGAATTAATGGGTGAGGTTTTGGACTGATTTCTTCTCTTCCTTCTTAACTCATAAGTGTTGATGTTCCTCAGGTTTCCTCTTTGGCCTTTTCCTTGTAATTTCATCTAGTCTTCCTCAGTTGTCATTCCTAAACAAATGAATTCATCTGTCTCTCCTCATTCTAGCTCCTGACCTGAGTTTTGGGTCTGATCCACTGCATAATAACCTCGAATACAGTATCTTACAGGCCAAGGTTATCATTGCATGATCTAGAGCTGCATCTGACCTACAGTTAGCATTTGTATTTTTGGAGTAAGTGCATAAATAATAGACTACATTTTTCATCCATCTCTTATTCCTGACTTTTTTTTATAGTAATGCTTCTCAGACCCTGCTTTGTCCACTTGTCTAATCAATTGCTGGCCCCATTGTTCATGGAAATCTCTCTTTCTGTTTTCCTACTGCTACCACCTGAATGTACTTGCTACCTATTGTTTAGGCTATTACAATAGCATTTTCCAAAGAATACCTTTGGATTACTACTTGAGTCTTAAAAACTTTCCTTGGGGTCACAAAGCTTACCAAGTTGAGCCTAGCATTAAGAACTCTCCACCATCCTCTAGACCTCTCTAAACACGTTTCCAGTCATTTCTCTTACTCTTCTGTAAACAGTTCTTATTTTGGCCAGTATTTTCTCTCTCTTCATGTCACCATCAGCTGAGTCACCTAAAGCATGAACCTCAAACTCCTCTTGAGTCTGCCTCTTGCTGATCATCCCCGCCCCTCCAACACCTCCAGTTAGTTTTGGAATCCTGTGGGTTTTACTCTTAACATTTCTCAAATCTGTCTTCATCATTCTAACTAAGCTTTCTGCCCAAATTCTTGGTCCAATCCATCCCCTACATAGCTTCCAAAACCTAAATCTCACCATGATTCTCTGCTTATAATGGCTCGTGTAGCTTTCAGGGATCTTTGTAGTCTGAACCTTGTTTTCCTCTGCAGTGTTATCTCTTCCTAGTTTTCTTTGACACTCTGAGTACTGGATTACCAGCAGTTCCACTCTTGTGCACCCTTTCCACCATCACACCATTGCCTTTGCTTTGCAGGTCCCTTTAACCCCGAATGCTGTCACGTCCCCTCCCCACTCCACCCTCGGCCAGGCAAATTTCAACTCATTTGCTGAGTTTTAGCTCAGTTATTACTGCCTTCTTGTAGTTCTTTCTAATTTTTGTGCCCTCAACACCAAGAATTATATTGGTTTCTGTACTACTCTGTGCTCTAACTTTGTACCTTTCTCATTATAGTTTATGATATCAGTCTGTTACCAGTCTGAATTTCAAAAAACAGGGTTATTTTATTCGTTGTTACATTACCTGCACCTGGCACAGTGCCTGATGTAGTGGGAACCCAATAAATGTTGACTGAATGTATTTCTTTTCCCTTTATTACCATTTCTGCCTATGCTTATTTCCAGAGCTTGCTGTAAGATGGGAAGAAAATGTATGGTTAACATTGGTTAGTGTTTGGGTCTTAAGATATCTGGAGATTCTAGGGAAAAATATATTTACAAGCTCGATCATGTTGTTAAATCAAGTTCAGTTCCTGTGGTGGTAGGACTGAGGTTTCAGTTTTCTTGTTGGTTGTCAGTTGGGGCTTCTAGAGGCCACTTGCATTCCTTCTTCTGTGGCCCTTCCATCTTCAAACCAGCAGTGATGTGTCAGGTCCTTCTCATACTTTCAGTATTTCTGAATTCTGTTTTCAGCTGAAGAAACTCTGCTTTTAAGGGCTCACGTGCCTAGATCAGGCCCACCGGGATCATCTATCTTCAGGTCAAATGTGCCAAAACATGACGTCACCATAGGAGTGATATATCGTCTTTAGTCACAGGTTCCAGAGTTTGGGGTAGAACATTTTTGAATTCTGCCTACCACAGTGCACATAGTTTAATGATGTGTTGATAGATTGGGTAAAGGTGGTTCTTTAACCAATATAATGTCTCTTTCCCTGTCTTTTGATTGCTAAGTTTATATGACCTGTTTCTATTTCTTCAATCCTCTTGGTCTTGCTTTGTATGTGACAAGGATCATATCATGTGATATATATCACAATGTAGACATAAGCTTGAGAGAAATGAGTGTAAATGGACTGTTGGCCCCCATAATGAAATCTAGTGTATATTCTAGGGAAATACTCATATTTCTCCTTTTTCATCTTGCAGTTTTCTTATTTGTCTGATCTTTTAGCATTTGAAATCAAAATATATTTTATAAAGTAAACATTTTGTTGAAATATACATACAGAAAGGAAGACAAATAATGTCTTGATAAATTTTCAAGGATAATTAATAGGTAATTAATACCCAAATCAAAACATGAGAACTTTTACTTGTACCACAAAAGCCTGCCTACTCAGTAGCCCCTTTGAAAGCAGTATTTTCTTTGTCTGTTAACTTGATGAACTTTTAGCCTATTTAATCATTTTTTTTCACTTTTTTTCTTTTGAGAAGTAGGAATCACAGCCTAATCCTTAAAATGTTTGGGACATGGGGTAAGAATAGTTAGGAGGTAGCTCTTACAGGGCTCAATACCTTCTCAGTAATGGGAAATAAACTCCTGTTGTATAACTTTTAGTTATAAAAATGGATTTTGCACTGAAAGCAACAGTAGGCTCTTAATTTTGCTGCTAATATAATAAACTGAAAAACTATTCTTTGGGGAAGTCATCCTAATGGGGTCAATTTGAGGTAGTTGCTGATTTTCATATTCTTTATTAATATTTCTAATTTTTCTCCTATAACTTTATTAAACCTGTGCCCAGAAAAAAGTTAAGGACAATTTCAGAATCTATGTATTTGAAAGTTCTTATGGTCAAACATTTGGAAGAAAGTCTTTTCTATGCTTAACTTTTGTTTTTTTTAATAGAGTAAGCTTTCCATGTTGAACAACTCTTAAACAGAGGGATAAGCTTTAGGAAACTATTCAAGTCACATGTAAAATGGTAGATTCTGCTACTGGAATGAATATTAGTTATGTGTTTCTGGAACTGTACTTTTCATCACTGTTACCAAAGAGATCCTAGGCTCTGTGGGAAGGACAGCTTCTCTTAATGATCTTTACCCAGCCACTTTTTTTGGTGATGCTTAAAACACAGATTCTGATGTGATATACTCCAGTGTAGAGATTTGAGATCTTAAAGTCACACACTATATCTTAAACATCTAGTCCACAGGGATTCATGATATGAGCATTAATAGCCTATTGTTTTCTAATTATGTATGTTACAGTAATACTAACCTTTTATATGTAACATCCTAATCTTTATATGTAGCATCTTAACCTGTTTGTCTGTATTTCTTTAATGCCATGGATTATTGCTTACATTTATAAATAAGTAATTTTACTGTATATTTTCATTAACATCTGGAGAATACCATCTTAAGGAGAAAAATATGGGCTTATTTTTCAAATGAGAATTTAGGCACTACACTTAAAATTCTTTTTATTATGATAAGCATGTGTATTATGCTTTTCATGTAATCCCAGTTCCCAGGGACCAATATAATGATTTTGATAATAGAATATGAAAGTAACTAACCATTTCCATAGTAGAACTGTTGCAAAAGATTAAAGGACATATCAGTAAAATAAACCAGCTTCTTGTGTACACTTATTAATATTACTAAATAATATAGCTTTATATTTGTCTATAAAAGTACCAAAAATTTCTGAATAATGTCTTCAAATTTTTTTTTGTTTTTTAAGACAGTCTTGCTCTGTTGCCCTGCGTAGAGCACAGTGGCATGATCATAGCTCACTGCAACCTCAAACTCCTAAGTTCAAGAGAGCCTCTTGCCTCAGCCTTCCAAGTAACTGGTACTAAAGGCGCACACCACCACACCCAGCTAATTTTTCTGTTTTTAGTAGAGACGGGGTCTCACTCTTGCTCAGGCTGGTCTTGATCTCCTGAGCTCAAGCATTACTCCTGCCTTGACTTCTCAGAGTGCTAGAATTATAGACGTGAGCCACTGCACCCAGCTTAAATTTTTTTTAAAAAGTAGTACATAAATAGTCCTGAGTTCCATTGGATTTCTGACATTTTGCTCAACTAATTTTTCATGAGCAGGAAAATCCTATAGGTGGTGGTGGTTACAATAAAAGTGGCATGCTTTTAGAAACCACGAGTAGGCTGCATGAATCCAACATACTCCCTCTGAGAGACCTATGAAAGACCATCTCTCTTGGTTGCATCCAGTATACTCTCATGGGGAAAAGAGCTAACCAAATAAAAGGGCATATATACTTGGGCATATATAGTGAAGGTATCGTCAAATATTTCTTAAGGTAACTTTAATAAGGTGGTTAGACTTTTGCTCCTAATGGTTTAGTTTTTGTAAAAATTGTACTTATTCATTGCAAATTGTAGAATGTATAAAAATATAAATGATAATCACCTTAGTTTATGGTGAATACCTTGAAGTAGGATTGCTGGGTCATAGAGTATGTCTCTTTTGTTTCATATCACCAAACTGCCCTTCAAAAAAGTAGTTTACACTTACTAAGTCCTCATTTCTTCATTGTCTCACCAAAGCTGCTTTGACAGTGTTTTAAATTATAAATTTTTTATTATAAATATTTATGGTAAATCATTATTTAAATTCACCCATGTTTTATTGCTTTAACTTTTTATCATGAAATATGTAAATATGTGCAATGGTAGAATATATATTTACCACCACCCAATTGCAGCAATTGCAACTAATGGCTAATCTTGTTTCATCTGCATCCCACCCATTTCTCCTTATTTTGTGAAGCAGGTTCCAGACACAGTATCACTTAATCTGTGATACCTCATTTTTATTTACATCTCTTCCTTTATTACTGAGACTGAGTATCTTTTTATATACTTACTAGACACAAAGTGCTTATAAATTTTAATAGTGAGTTAAGTGATTTTTCCTTCCACTGGGTTTATACCAATTGCAAAAGTGTGATTTAGTACTTAGGTTCAGTAATCCTAAACTGTTAGATGTAAAGATAATGTTCAGTTCCAGAAAAGTAACCAGACTACATGCTGATCAGATAACATCTGTTGCATTTAGTCCGGGGTGTGACATCTTAAGAACATTGACAAATGAGCATATCCATAAGAGTGGCCAGCATGGTGAAATGAGAGAACGGGTGTCATACAGAGTGGTTGAAGGCGCTAGTTGTTGGTGTAGAGAAGGCAAAACTGAGGGAAAAAGGGGGGTGAATGGAGACAGCTATCTGCAGATGAGTCATGTGGAAGGTTTCAGGGATAACAAGGAAGCTGCTAATTAAGTAGCAATAAATTTTATCTCCTCTCTGGCTCCTCAGACTTAGCTTTTATTGACTTTATATATGGCTGATGAAAGCAAGCAACTAATGATGTGACAAAAGTGATGCTTCTGCATGTCCAGGAAACCCTGAGATGATCTTTGTCAGGTTTTACTCCATACACTCATCTCTCCAAGGATTTAGCATTGAGATTTAAAGTGATTATGCCACATAAGAAAGTATTTTTCAGTAGAGAAAAATAATTTCCCATTTGAAAGCTGCCCAATATAGGGCCAAAATCCCATGTCTGTAGTTTCAAAATAAAATTATGACAGCAAAATGTGGTTCGCAACTCATTCAGAGGAAAAACTTGACCTGAACAGATGTCTTTTTCCCCCACTTCATGTGAATATTCATACATTTCTTAGCAGAAATAGCAATGTTTGATTATGGTGTGCTTTTCCCTACCTCAGGAAGTGTTATGTTAATGCTATAATTACCCTTCTAAAACCCAAAGAAGTCTGAATTTTGAGCACTTCTGGCACAAAGGGTATTTATCCCTATAGTTGTATTTTTTCATATATTGAATGATATGCAGTGTATTTTGATAGCTGATCACTATGCAAGAGAATGATAATGCTTTTCCTGCTTGTCCCTTTGGAGGCTGTGAAAATTAGATTACTATGTAGAACATATTAAGAATAGGACTGCCTGAAAGTAACGTGTTGCTAGTAAGGTATTCTCATTATGTGCATTAACTTTCATTCTGAAAATAATTGGGAAGAATAAATTTGGAAATATGTAGTTGAAATATTGTAACTGTTGAACAAAGATGTCTTCCAGAAGCAAAATGACAAATGATATTTTAAAAATATTTTCACTTTATCCAATCTGATTAGTACATTATAGTGTTATGAATTATTTGAAATGAAGTAATGTATCATAAAACAGAATTAGGCCTATTTTAAGGTCTACATTTATGAGCTGTGAATTTGCTTTTAGGCATATATATTGAAGTTTCTTGTAAATGATGATGATTTCATTTTAGATCATGCTAACGTCCTGGTTCAAATGGTCTACGTTGCTTGTATTTGTATGGCAAGACCCAAATTTCATACAGAAAGGGAAGGCAGTGTGGTTTTGAAAATGTGTGTGTATATACACATATAGAAAAAACTTGGTTAAAAATAAAAAAAGTATGTATACATTTATACATGCACATAAAAACTCAGTTAAAAATCAAACAGGGGAAAAATGTATCATATAAAAAGTCTCCTTCCCCTAATCCTTCTTCCTAAAGGTAACTAGTATTAAATATTATGTTTTTTCCCAAAAAATCTTTATCATATGTCAATATTTATATTTTCAAATTATGCAAAATAGGATCATATGCTCTCTGTTTTGTCTTTTGCTTTATTTATGTGCCTTAGGAATCTTTCTAGAACTGCCTACATAAATCTACTTTTTGGTGACTATCTAGTATTCCATGCATACCATAACTTTCACAACTAGTTTTTCAACTCATGGGCCTTTAGTTTTTCTTTAATTAGTAGAAATGATCATGCAGTGAACATCTGTATGTGTAGTTATATTTTTGTAAGAAAATCCAAAAGGTAGCTTCCTACCATGAAAATGCTGGTTTGAACGTTTATATTGATAGTACTGAATTAATGTATTTTTTTTACTACGTTAATTGGTGCTGTTTATCCCCTTGCTGCTGTTAGGCATCATTTAAGTAGGTATGTTTTTAAATATAATGAACATTAATTTTTTTCCTTTAAATGGGTTCACAGTTTGTTAGTAACAATGAACTTAAATTTGAAAAAAGTTAATATATGAGGCTTACCAATTTTCATTTTGCAGACAATGGTTGGTACTCATGTAGGCTCCCAGCTCCCATGCCTTTGGATCACCTCTGTGAAGCATTCTGATGACTTCTCTTCTCTTCATTTTGATCTCCTTGGGAGGAAGCAAGCTCCTCATTTATATATGTTGAACATTTTTTTAAAATTTTAAATTATAGGTACATAATTATGTTAATGGGGTACATTTGATTTTTTTGATACAGGCATATATCAAATGAGGGTAATTTGGGTATCCACCACCTCAAGAATTTATCATTTGTGTTAGGAACATTTAAATTCTAGTTACTTTAAAATACACAATAAATTATTAACTATAGTCACCCTATTGTGCTGTTGAATACTAGGTCTTATTCTAACTGTAGTTTTGTTCCCCACTAACCATTCCCACGTTTATATAGTTTAAGAAAAGCTTTCAGATAAAATTCACATACCATATAATTCACCCATTTAGAGTATACAATTCAATAGTTTTAAGGATATTCAGAGTTGTGCAGTGTTTGGTAATCAATTTCAGAACACTTTCATCTCCCCTGAAAGAAACTTTACTCTTTAGCTATAATCACTCCATATACCCCAACCCTTAACCTAAGGTAACCACACATCTACTTTCTGTCTCTATACATTTGCCTGTTCTGGACATTTCTTATAAATGGAATCTTACACCTTGCTCCTTTTGACTGCTTTCTTTACCTTAGCATAATGTTTTCTAGTGTCTAGTTTTCATGTTATCCATACTATAGTGTGTATCAATACATCTGGCCCTCTGTATCTGTGGATTCAACCAACTGCGGATCAAAAATATTAAAAAAAAAGAAATTGTACTGAACGTGCAGCCTTTTTTCTTACTCCCTAAATACAGTATAACAACTCTTTATATTGTACTAGATACTATAAATAACCTAGAGATGACTTTAAGTATATGGGAGAAGTGGCTCACGCCTGTAATCCTAGCACTTCAGGAGGCTGAGGCCGGAGGATTGAATTGAGGCTAGGAGTTCAAGACCACCCTGGGCAACATAGCAAGACCCTGTCTCTACAAAAAATGAAAAAAATGAGCTTTTACATTGTATTAGATATTATAAGTAAACTAGAGATGATGTAAAATACACGGGAGAGGCTGGGCATGGTGGTTTGTGCCTGTAGCCCCAGCTACTCGGGAGGCTGAGGCAGAAGGATTGCTTGAGTCCAGGAGTTAAGGGCTGCAGTCAGCCATAATCATGCCACTGCATTTCAGCCTGGGTAATAGAGTGACTCCATCTTTAAAAAATAAAATATACAGTAAGATGGGCTTTGGTTATATGCAAGTACTATGCTATTTTATATGAGGAACTTGAGCATCCATGGATTGTGTTATCCACAGGAGGTCCTGGAGCCCACCCCCCACAGATACTGAGTGAGTGACTTTACTTCATTCCTTTTTATGGCTGATTAGTATTACATTGTGTGGATATGTCACATTTTACTTAGCTATCAGCTGATAAACAAATATTTGGGTTCTTTTTGGTGGTTATGAGTAATGCTGACACTAAGTTTTATATGGACATATGTTTTCATTTCTCTAGGGTATGTACCTAGGAGTGGAATTGCTGGGTCATATTACAGTAATTATTTAAGCATTTGAGGAACAGCTAGACTGTTTCCCAAGTGGCTGCATCGTTTTACATTCCTCTCAACCGTGTATGAGGGTTCTAATTTCTCCACATCTTTGTCAACACTTATTGTTCTTTTTTTTAAAGTAGCCATCTGCTGTGGTTTGGATGTGTCCCCGTAATTTCATATGTTAGAAACTTAGTCCTCAATTCTTTATGTTGATTAGAGGTGGGGCCTTTGGGAGATAACTAGATGTAGGATAAGGTCATCATAGTGAGGCCCCTATGATGGGACTGATCTCTTTATAAGAAGAGAGACCTGAGCTGATCTACACACATTTGCCCTGTCTTGCCGTGTGATGCCTTCTACCATGTCATGATGTAGCAGGGAGGCCCTCACCAGATGCCAGCACCATGCTCTTGGACTTCCCAGCTCCTAGAACCATGAGCTAAATAAACTTTGCTTTATAATTTACCCAGTCTGGTATTCTATCATAGCAACAGAAAGCAGACCCCATTTCACCATCCTAGTAAGGATGAAGTGGTATCATGGGGTTTTGACTTACATTTCCTTAATGGCTAATATTGTTGAGCATCTCTTAATGTGCTTATTGGCCATTTCCACATCTTCTTTGGAGAAACATGTATTCAGATCTTTTGTTCATGTTTACGTTACTTACTGCTCTTTTTAGTGAGTTGTAATGGTTCTTTATATATTCTTGATACAAGTGCTTCATCAGGTATGATTTCCAAATGTTTTCTCCCATCCTGTGGGTTCTTTTTACTTTCTTGGTGTTTTTTGAAGGGTAGATGTTTTTAATTTTGATGTCCAATTTGTTATTTTGCTTGTGCTTTTGGCATCATATCTTTGAACGTAAATCTCTGAAGGATTAATTTACTTGGTGAAACATCTTTCCTTTGGGTATTGTGTTCATAAGATTGGGCACAGTCAATGTGTCTTTTTTTTATCCCAACCATTTATTCCTTGAAGATGATCTCAAGTGCAGCTTATTCTAAAGCAGTACTAGAGAGTTGGCTTTTAGACATGTTACTTGGAAGTTCATTTACAGTTATTGAGATAACTAATTTAGCTTTTACAATCAACTCATCTACTTTTGCAATTTAAGAATGTAGCTTTCTCATTCCTTATTTTGATTAGCATTAAGCCTCTATGCTTAGATGATGATTAACTTATTGCAAATTAAAGAACACTTTATTCAAACTATTAAAAGTTAATATGTCTAAAAATTTTGAATGACCCTAGTTGATAACTGAGATTTTTTGGAGATTTAAACTAGTTTATTTTTTGGTCATCCACAGAAAACTTTAAAGATTTATGTATCAAATTGTGGCTTTAAGTCTTTTTGTTTTTTTCTGGATAATTAACGTACAGGGCCTGGCTTACCGGTAAGTGTGACTACAGTTGTACAAATTAATCCTAGCAGGGTTCCATCCTTTAATGTCGGTGCTGTAAATTGTTCTCACATTATTCCTATTATTCTGGCATTATATCTTGATATAAATTCTTATTTTGTGGTTGAAGAGGGATATGGTTCCACAGGATTCAAGAACTTAAAAATTGCCCTCCTTCACATTTCTAATAAGTAATAACTCTCCTAAAGCAAAGTCAGTAATTACAAAAGCATGATAATGTAATCTGTTATCTATTTGGAATAAATCTTTTTGCCATTTATAATAAATGTAAACGGCCTGCCATTTATTTTAGAAGTATATTCCTGGGTCCTAGAAAGGCTCTGCATTTCATAGTTTAATTAAAATTGGGAGAAACTGGATCAGTTTCTAGGAATGTCATAATATGCTATAGGGGACTCCATGATACTTTTAAAGGTTCTGACATTCAGCCAGTAAGGTGTTCCTATATCGAAATAACATTTTCCCCCCAGGAATAGATACAGGAAGTATTTTTGGTACATCTGCCAGTTTTTTTTGTGATTCTCACTATATTGAAGGTGCTCAAATAATAACACTTTTAAGTTAAACAGTTATTCAGTTATTCAGCCTACCGCTTCGGCATTACCACTGACTAGAATTGGAGGCTAAGTTGAGCCTGGGGGGAGTGGGTTTCATTGTCCAGAAAAAGGGCTCTTATATTTTTCCCTCTCAGTATATTGTAACCTTTTATAAGGGCAGTGCTAAGAAAGGAAGAAGCTGCTACTTCAGGCAGTGTATTTGGCATTCTCACAGGTGTGCTATCTGTGAATGAGTTCAGATCTCTTAGGAAATTGGAAAGTGCTTCCTGTGGTTTTGTTGCTTTGATGGTGCTTGATTTCTAAAGAAGGCCAAAATGCCCAGAGTCAGTAGGGCCAGTTCTTGGCAAAAATTATGTTCAGAAACTTCTGGAATGTCTACAATGTTTTATAGACATCCTAGGGATGTCTGGCTTTGGGAGAGTACATACAAATGGTATATGAAAGGAATGTTCCATTTTCTGAGAAGGTGTTCATTACGTTTTATAACTATATGTTACCATTTAATGAGGTCAAGGAAGTTTCTTTAACTATGGAATGCTCAGTTTTTGTTCTGCTTTCCCTTAGTCCTCCTACATGTCTGTGTCTTTCATTATCTCTGACTTGTGTGTTAGCAGCAGCTTTATTTCCTTCCATACTGAGCTTGGATTCCAGGGTCATTTCTAACTTGTACATCAAGACCCTGAAGTGTTTTGTCTGTTTAATTGGTCCTGTCATGCATACCTGCATAAACTCCTTACTTTGCCTGCTTTTGTCCCACGTTGCTCAGCATTACTGGATAAATTAGAACAGCTTTGAAGATTTTACTGGTCAGCGTTTGGTTGTAGAGAACAGAATCTAATTCTTCTTTAAGCAGAATGGGATTTATTACAGGGAATTAAATAAATGTCTTCATGATTTCTTGAGGGTGCTTAAAAACATACTCTAGCGTGGCCCGCCAGGAGCAGCTTCCACATCCACCCTGGAGAACTGGACTGCTAAGGTAGCCTCTGTTCTAGCCCAGCCGTGGAGCTGGCTGCTGCTGTGCATGTTGCTGCCCAGCCCCAGGACCATGCTACCTTGGCTGCTGTCCACAAGAACAAGATGACAATGTCACACACTTTCTCTCCCCCCACTTAATTCAGTTTGTCTTAACTCATGTGATGCATGATTTGTCTTTATCTTGCTGCGACTGACAGAACTTCAGTCCAGTCCAGAACCATAGTATCAAGAGAATTAGGAAATGTAGTTTTTAGTTTTCTGGATTCTGCAGTTTTCTGGGAGGCTGGAGTAGATTTGAGTGAGTCAGTCTACAATATTCTCCATAAATTTATGGTTTCCAGCTATAAACTGGTTCTTCCAAAATTGTCCTGTAGTCCTTTGACTTTTCCTTCATGGGTTCTTGTGTCCCATAAAGCAGCACTTCTGCCTCTGACGCTTTCTTAGTACATGGTAGAGCCTAAGCCTGAAAGAAGCAGCAGCTTTTGGGTACCCGAACTCCACTTAATTATTCTTCCGTCCTTCCCTGCTAGCCCTTTCAAGTTACTGTAAGTAGCTGTGACACCACTGTATGGAGTGCAGGAAAGAGGAGGCAAGAGTCAGCAGTCTGTAGGGAGACTGAGGTGTGGGATTCAGGAGGTGAGGAGGACAAGTGTGAGGAGGGACACAAAAACATTCTAGAGGCTCCAAAAATAACCTCTGATGAGCATGTGACACCAAATTACTCTTGTGAAAACCCTCTTTCACTCAGAATCCAGGACACTTCAGTCCCTGTCTCACTAATTGTAGCTAGTTCTGTTTCCTTTATTAAATCTCTGTCCTTCCTAGCCTCAGAGCCCAGTCCTTACTCTGTTCTTTACTTCTGTCCTCTTTGTGGGCAATCTTCTACTCAGTTTATCTCTAGCCTCAACCTTCCCCAGAAGTCTAGAGTTATATTTCCAAATGGTCTACATTTGCTGCTGCTTAGATATCTCATAGGCTTCCTAAATCTGTCTAAAACCAAACTTTTCCTTCTCCAAATCTCATCCAGTGTCCCTCATTTCAGTAAGTAGCTTTAAAATTTACCCAATCACTGAGGCCCCAAATCTTGGCATTTATCCTTCACCTTTTCTTTCTCTCATTTCTCACATTGAATCCTCTTAGCAAATTCTGTTTCTCTGCCTTTAAATTATACCTTGAAACTGACCATTTGTAATCAGCCTATTTGCTGCCATTCTAGGCCACCATCACCGCTAACAAGCCTTATAGATTGGTAGCCCCACTTTTAACTTCTGTACCCAATAGCCAGAGTGACACAAATCCAATCATGTCTTTCCACTGCTTGCTTAGAATATAAATCCTATTGAACTTCAGATACAACTTAAAATCCTCACTACGGGCCTGCGTGTTCTATGTGTGTGGTCCTGGCTGGCTTTCTGACTTGACCTCCCACTATTACCTGTCCGGCTCACTAAGCTGCTTCCACACTGCCTCCTAATTATTACCTATTTAAAAGAACTTTCTCAACTTAGTGGGATAGATACATAATGGTACATATCTTTTTTTTTTTTTTCCCCCTGTTCCCCACAAGAATATAAACTTCATGAGGGCAGGAACTGCATTTTGCTCCTTGTTCTATCTTTTCTTTGGTACATAGGTGCTCATATATTTGCAAAATGGAAGCAGGGAGCAGTGAAATTATTCTTACAGATCTTGTCTTGGAAGATTGAAAAATAAAATGTCTGTGGAGGGAGCAGTTGGTCAGAGAGAATAGTGAAATATGTGACTTTCCCTTTCCCTGCAGTAGTAAGTGTTAAGGAATAAGACAAGTATCGAACTTTCAAATTAATAAGAAAAAATGGAATGAAATGGAATTCCTACTGGCCAAACCAGTAGGAATTAGGAAAAGTGGAAACAGTACGGAATAGCAAAGTAAGATGAAGAAATGGGAATGGGCCAGAGACTTCCTGTTTGAACAAGATGAAGCTGTCCCATTCTCAAGCACTACCTTCTTACAGCTCAAAATCCCTGGACTTAGTATAACAAGGAAGCGCAAAGGAAGATGGTAAAAGGTGGAAAGAAGACTGTGGACAGTCCTAGAGTTCTGGGGACTTGTGAAATGACAAGGAGTAAGTCCCCTGGGTTTCCTTATCCTCCCATATGTCCAGTACAGGGTGCTGTAGAAGCCACCAACCCTGAACCACTAGTAGTAGGCACAAACAATTTTCTGTTCCTGTAGCCAAAGGAATAGGGGAAGGGTGGCCTAACAAACTCGTCAGGACTCACCCTGATCCAGCTAAACACCCAAGGGAACTGACCCTCTCCCCTCCCAGGGTTCAAAAGCAGGCAGCATGCTCTGGTTCCCCACCCAGAGGTTGGAGGCATGCCTGAGCCAGGGAGCTTAATCTTTCATTTCTTGGCTGAGAGAAACAGGTGGTACTTCACTTTCCCTACCAGGTATTGACAGGGCCTTGTGGGGGGCTGATCTTCTACCCTGTGCCTAGGAGGAGAAGCAGGTGATGCTCCAACTTCTCTGCCCAGGGTAGTGTCAGCAAGATGCAGCTTGGAGTGGAGTTCCCAGCTCCAGTGTGGTGGTGTAAGTAGGGGCAACTTACCACTACACTTGACCACTCCTGTGCCCATGTCTCCTAGGGGGGCGGGGAGCCTCCACGTCCTCTGGCATCTAAAAGGTACAAGGAGGGAGGGCGGGCTAGTTGGCACTCTCCTCCCTCTGCACACTGTGGTATAAATAGGGCCCATTGGGGTGCTGAACTTCCACTCCTGTCATATGCAGCAACAAAATGGTATGACTTAGCCCTTAGGTTTCCCCCTCCCTGGTGCTAGCTTAGCCCAAGGGAGAGCTGATTTTAAACAGAGGCAACAGAAATGGTGAATTGGAGTCACTTGGCTGGGAAGGTGTCAGTGAGCTGAACTTTTATCTGTCTGCAACAAGGTGGTATGAGTTAGTACCTCTCTTTTGTCAGGGTGGTGGGGAAGGGAGGGCCTAGCAGGTAACTGAACATGCATACCCATTCATCCCTGGTATTATGCCTTTAAGAAGGGAAACTGCCTGCTAAAGAAGATTAAAAATAGGATTCAAGGGTTCTTAATACCAAAAATATATAGGATACAGTTAAACAATCACTTATACCAAGAACCAGGAGAATCACATGTGAATGAGAAAGGACAATCAACAGGTCCGTTAACACGCTTATCTGACAAGGATTTGAAAGCTGCTATGATAAAAATGTTTTAACGAGATATTACAAATTCTCTAAACATAAATTAGAAAGTCTCGGCCAAGAAATAGAATTCTTAAAAAACAAAAAACCAAAAGAGAATTAGAGAACTGAAAAATAACAAAGTGAAAAAATTACTGAATGAGCTCAATAAGAGTGGAGATGACAGAAGATAGAACCTGTGAACTGGGAAACAAGTGATTAGAACCTACCCAGTGTGAACAACAGAGAAAACAGACAAAAAACAAATTGAGTCTTGGAGACCTCTGGGACGATAAGAAAAGAGATGACAGTTGTGTCATTGTAATTTCAGAAGGAAAGGATAGAGTGGGACCAAAAAAGTATCTGAAGAAACAATCTGATAACCTCCCAAACTTGTGAAAGACATAAAGCTGAGTGAATCGAAGAAGCTGAGTGAATCCCAAACAGGATAAACCCAAAGAAATCCATGTCAAGACACATCATAATTATGCTTCTTTAAGCTAAAGATAAAGGAATGATTGAAATTAGCTGGAATTAAACAATGTATTACTTACAGGGGAAAGCAAATCCAAATGAGAGGAACTTCTCATCTGGAGTTAAGGCGGCCAGAAGGGAAGTAGCACAACATTTTTCAAGTGGAAAAAAAAAGAATCAGTAACTACATATTCTTTATGCAGCAAAAATCTTTCAGGAGTGAGGGGGAAAGGAAAATCTTCTTGAAGGAAAGTGAGAGAATTTATTGCTAGCAAACATGCTCTTAAAGAAGTTCTTTAAGCAGAAAGGAAATGATAACAAGAAGGCTTTCAATTTCAGAAAGGAACGCTAGAATGGATAAATATAGGGGTAAATATAGTAAACTATCCTCATGAGTTTCTTAAATCATATTTGAAGCAAAAATTATGACAATGTGATGTGCTAAATATCTGCAGAGGAAATATTTAAGATAATTAAAGTGGGGGGAGGGTAAAGGAACCTAAATGGAAGGTATGTTTTCTATACTTGTAGTGATAAAAACGGTAACAGAGTGTGCCAAGTTATGTATGCATGTTGTAATCCTTAGAGCTGCCACTAAGACAGCTATACAAAGTGATGTACTCACACTATGAATGAATCCAGATGGATTTATTTTTTATTTAAATTTTTTTTTATTTCAGCATATTACAGGGGGTCACAAATGTTGAGGTTACGTATATTGCCTTTGTCTCATCCGAGTCAGAGCTTCAAGTGTGTCCATCCCTCAGATGGTGCTCACTGCACCCATTAGGTATGAATATACCCATCCCCTTCTCCCCCGTCCCATCTGCCTGACACCTGATGAATGTTACTACTATATGTGCACTTAAGTGTTGATCAGTTAATACCAATTTGATGGTGAGTACATGTGGTGCTTGTTTTTCCACAGATGGATTTATTAATATAAAAAGTTTACATGGCTGGGCACGGTGGCTCACACCTGTAATCCTAGCACTCTGGGAAGCCGAGGTGGTTGGATTGCTTGAGGTCAGGAGTTCGAGACCAGACCAGCCTCAGCAAGAGCGAGACCCCGTCTCTACTAAAAATAGAAAGAAATTATCTGGCCAACTAAAAAATACATACAGAAAAAATTAGCTGGGACATGGTGGTGCATGCCTGTTAGTCCCAGCTACTGGGGAGGCAGAGGCAGTAGGATTGCTTAAGCCCAGGAGCTTGAGGTTGCTGTGAGCTAGGCTGACGCCACAGCACTCACTCTAGCCCGGGCAACAGAGTGAGACTCTGTCTCAAAAAAAAAAAAAAAAAAAAAAAGTTTACATAACCCATGGGAAGATAAGGAGAAAACAGGAAACAAATAACTAAATGGCAGGTTTAGGCCTATCAATAATTGCCATAAATGTAGCTGGTCTGAATACACTAATTGAAAGGACAGATTGGTACAAAGAAAACATTCAAAATCATGCTGTTTTGAAGAAAGTCACTTTAAAACAATACACAGGTAGGTTGAAAATTAAGAGTGGAAAAAAGATAGGTCATACAAACATTAATTTGAAAAAATAGGAGTGACCATATTAATACTAGAAAAGGTAAATTTCAAAGCAAAGAAAATTATGAAAGGCATATAATGATAAAAGGGATCAATCCATTAGGAAGACATAATGCTCCTAAATGTGTGCATACCTAACAGAGCCTCAAAATACATGAAGCAAAACTGATAGAGCTAAAATAGATAAATTTAATATCTAAATTTAATAAATCAGGTACTCTCTATATACAGAAATTTAAATTGGATAAAGTTGCAATCTTTAACACCCCACTGTCAGCAATTGTTATAATTACTATGCAGGAAATCAGCAAGACTATAGAACTTAACAGTCAACTAAGGGAATCCAATTGACATACTTAGAATACTCTACTTCTAAACAACAGAATATACTATTTTTTCAAATGCCTATGAAAGGGGCTAAAAATTTTTAAAAGGTTTGAAATCCTACAGAATATGTTCAGTGACAATAATGGAATCAAACTAAGAATGAAAACAGAAAAATCTCCAAACCCTTAAACACATTTATAAATAATCTCAAAGGGAAACTTTAAACACATGAAAACGAATGAAAATACAATATACCAAATATGTGGGATGTAGCTTAAAGTAGTGCTGAGAGGGGAACTTATATAGCACTAAGTGATTATATTTGAAAAGAAGAAAGGTCTTAAATCAATCTAGGCTACCTCAAGAAACAAGAAAGAAAAAGAACAAGATAAAGCCAAAGCAAACAGAAGGAAGTGAAGAGCAGAAGTCAATGAAATTGAAAATAGGACAGAAAGAAATCATAAAAAGCTGTTTCTATGAAAAGAGCAGTAAGATTGATAAACTCCTAGGAAGACTGCCAAAGATAAAAAAGGCCCAAATTGCAAAGATCAGGAATGAAATAGAGGATATCACTACAGATGCAGCAGCTGTTAAAAGAATAATATTTAATAAGATAATGCTACAAACAACTTTGCACACATAAAGTTGACAACTTAAAGGGAATATCTTTAACTTAGTTTTTAGTTTTAGTTTTTCTTGAAAATAAAACAAAAACTATATACTAAAACCTACCAAAACTCAACCAAGATGAAAAAGACAACCTGAATACAGGCATACCTCAGACACACTGTGGATTCAGAGTACAATAAAGTGAGTCACAAAGTTTTTGGTTTTTTTTAGTGCATATAAAAGTTGTTTACACTGTAGGCTAAGTGTGTAGTAGTATTGTACATATTGTAAAAAAACTGTAATTATGGCTAAAAATAACAACTATAGACTTGCTCAACAATGTTGCTACAAGTCTTCTATTTATTTAAAAGCAAAGTATTTGCAAAGCACAATAAAACAAGATATGTCTGTAGGGTTATAGCTATTGAAGAAATTGAATTCTTTCTCTAAATGCTCCTGAAAAGTAAACGTCTGGGCCCAGATGATTTCACTGGAGAATTCACCAACATTTAAAGAATTAACACCAATTTTATTCACTTGCTTCCAGAAAATAGGAAAGACTTATGAATTCATTTTAGAAGCCTAATATTACCCTGACTGCAAAATCAAAGACAGCAAAAAATAAAAACTTTCATAGTGCAGTATGTCTCATGAACTTAAAAGGTATGGTCCTCAACAAAATATTAGCAAATCAAATCCAGTAATATATAAAAAATACTTAACCAAGTGAGATTTATTTCAGGCATGTAAGGCTGGTTCAACATGTGAAAATCAATGTATTTCAGGCTAAAGAAGAAAAATACCACTTGATCACAAAACATTTGACAAAAGTCAACATTCCTTCATGAATAAAAACTTAGAAAACTAGAAACGAAGAACTTTCTTGAGAGCATCTACCAAAACCCACATCTAAGACCATGCTTAATAGTGAAAGGTGGACTAGTCTTCCTCTTTAGCTTCAGAACAAGGCAAGGATGTGTACTCTTACCTTTCCTGTCCAAAATAGTACTGGGAATTCTAGCCGCTGCAATACAGCAAGAAAAAGAAGTAAAAGACATACAGATAAAAAAGGAACAAGACTATTCCTATTTATAGATAATGTAATTGTTGATATAGAAAATCCTAAGGAGTCTAGAAAAAACTCTGAACTAATAAGTGAACTCAACATGGTTGCTGCATACAAAATCAAGACCCAAAAATCGTATTTCTATGTCTTGACAAATATATATGGAAATTGAAATTAAAAACAATACCATTTACAAGTGTTCCACAAAAACATGAAACCAGTATAAATTTCATGTATAGAATCTTTGTACTGAAAATCATAAAATTCTGATGAAACAAATCAGGGTACCTAAGTAAATGTTGCTGCATACTGTGTCCACGTATTGGAAGATTCAGTAGATACAGCTGTCACTCGGTTCTAAAAATGTCAGCAAAGTGTTTCGACAGACATTGAGAAGAATATTAAAAAACTAGTGTGGAAAGACATAGGCCCTAGACTAGCTCAAACAATCTGAAAAAGAATAAAGTAAGTCGTTAGAGCCACTTGCCTGATATTAAGGCCTAACCTATAGTTAAGACACATAGATCAATGCAATGGACTATAGTACCAAAAAACACATTTACACAAATACGGACTAAGTCTTGACAAAGGTGCAAAAGCAATTCCATGACAGAATGGCCTTTTTAACAAATAGTCCTGGAGCAATTGAATGTCCATAGACAAAACAATGAAGTTTGACATAAACTTTATACAAAATCAAAATAGAACACGGACATAAATGTAAAATTATAAAACTTCTAGGGAAGAATAGAAGGTCTTCAGGATCCAGGAGTAGGTAATGAGTTCTTAGTCTTGGTACCAAAAGCATAATCCATGAAACAAAAAATAGATTGGAATCTGTTAAATTTTTAAAAACTTTTTCTCCATGAAAGACCATATTAAGAGAATGAAAAGACAAGCTACAGGATGGTAGAAAATATTTATAACCAATATATCTGCCAAAAGACTAGTATCTAGAATATGTAAAGAAATCTCAAAATTGAATAGTTAAAAAACAATCCAGTTAGAAAATGGGCAAACACATCGACTGACATCACAGTGAAGAGGACATTAAAGTGGCAGATAAACACAAATAAGGGTGTTCAACATCACTAGTCATTAGGGAGATGGAAATTGAACTATAGTGAGAAACCACTGCTAAATGTCTTACAGTGACATCATTAAATGCTGATGAGGATGCAGAGAACCATCACTTGTACATTGTTGGTGGGAGCGTAAAATGGTACAGCTACTCTAGAGAACAGTTTGGTAGTTACTTATAAAACTAAACATACAACGTACCATGTAACTCAGTAGTTGCACTCTTGGATGTTTATCCCAGAAAGATGAAAATACAGCCATATAAAAACCTGTACACAAATGATCTTAGAGGATTTACTTGTAGTACTCCCAAATTGGAAACAACCTTAGATGTTTCTTCAGTGGATGAATGATAAAACAAACCATGGTATACTATATATCAACATTACTTCTCCCGATAAAAAGGAACAAAGTATTGATACATGTAAGTGGATGAATCTCCACCTTGAGTGATAAAAAGCCTATTCTAGACAGTTACGTAGTGAATGATTCCATTTATATAAAATCTGTGAAATGACAAAATTCTAGAAATGGATTAGTGTTTTCCAGTGGTTAAAGACCAGATGAGGGTGGGAAGGCTGTCAGTATGGCTAACAAAAGGGCATCAGGAGGGATGCTTGTGGTAAGGGAAGTATTCTGTATCTTTACTGTATTGATGTCAGTATCCTGTATGTGGTATTGCACTCGCTGTTCAAGATGTCATTGTGGGGAAACTTGGTCAAGGGGTGAGTGAGATCTTTGTAGTATTTAAAATGACATGTGAATCTACAATTATCTCACAATGAAAATTTAATTAAAAAATTTGAATGGACTGAATTGTTGTAGAAGATAAGAATAGAAAGTGCCTTAAAAATACAGCTAATCACAAGTAACACTTCAATCAAATTGTTAAAGGGAAGATGAAAATAGAGATGGCTAAAACGATACCATACAAATAAACACAGAAAGAAAGCAGAATGGCAGTATTTGATACCAGATCAGTTGAGACATCTAGTTGAAAGCACTAAACATTATGGGAACATTATTGACTTTAAAAAGGCACCGTTTATGAAGAGATAACATTAAATATGTGTAGACACCAAATCACATAGTTGCTAAACACCTTAAACCATAAAAACTGAAAGTGCATGTTAACTGTCATAAATTTAGCTCAAACCGATAAAAGGAATGGCTCCATGAAAACTATATACAAGGAAACATCTATAGAATTAAATGTCTTCAGGATTAAAGAACACAAAGTAAAAAGTGGAAAAAAAAAAACTCTATACACCCAATTTAAAAAATGTTTTTAAGATTGTGGTAAAATACACATTTTAATTTTCCATCTTTACTATTTGTAAGTATACAGTGCAGTAGTGTTAAGTACATTCACATTATTGCGTAAGCAATCTCCAGAACTTTAATCTTGCAAAACTGAAGCTCTATAGCCAGCTGAGGATCCAATTTTTCCTATATTTCAGTTGCATGAGAAAATTTTGATTGATTTAAGTAGTTACTAGCTTTTTTTTAAATTGAGACAGAGCCTCGCTTTGTTGTCTAAGCTAGAGTGAGTACCGTGGCATCAGTCTAGCTCACAACAACCTCAAACTCCTCGGCTTAAGCGATACTACTGCCTCAGCCTCCCAAGTAGCTGGGACTACAGGCATGCACCACCATGCCTGGCTGACTTTTTCCATATATATTTTTAGTTGACCAGATAATTTCTTTCTATTTTTAGTAGAGATGGGGTCTCGCTCTTGCTCAGGCTGGTCTCGAACTCCTGACCTCGAGCAATCCACCTGCCTCGGCCTCCCAGAGTGCTAGGATTACAGGCGTGAACCACCACGCCCAGCCAGTTACTAGCTTTTAAAACCAGTTTCTCTTACAATTTCAAGATGTGCTTTGCTTGTATTGATACAGAAGCTTAAAAGAGAAATTGTAGGAAGTTTATTTCTGAGCTGAATAAAAATATAACAGCTGCTCTTACATTAATAAATAGAAATACCCCAAATTTGCAATAAAAATCAAAACTTTGTTATGATCTCAGAATACATGGATATTGTGTTCTCATTTGGTTTTGCAGGACTAAATATAATATGCTGAAAGCACATTTCAGTCAGATGTACCTAGGCCCTGTCTGGTGTATAATTAACTTGGCACATGTGTCTGGTGTATAATTAACCTGGAAATTATGTTTGGTGGTAAGTTCTGTGTAAATGTAAAACTTCAACAGTCCTAAATTCAGATGATGATGAGTGGTAAGCGTTTGTAGTTATGACATGAGTACTGCAAGTCATGTGCTTATACAGTAATAAGAAGAGATGCTTTATTTCAAAGTCTGCACAAACACAAGTTAATCTGACTACCCAGGGTTAGTGCTTTGGAGGACTTCTGTATGTAAAAATTGGGAGTTGTATCTATCTAATTATGACCATTGTGCTGTATTATAGATCTTAAATATATTGCAAGAAGTTAAGTGTTTATATAGAAGCCTTGAAGTGGTGCTGCAGAACCTCACGGCTCCACAGAATGTATTAATAATTTGATCAGTACTGTGCTGTAGTACATGGAAAGAATGTCATTAGGAACTGAATTTTGGATTTGGAGGATTTTCTCAGATTTACTGATTCTATAGTAAAAAATGCTTACATTGATATAATCTATATCCTGATTTCTCTAGGACATGACTTGTTCCAGATTAACAATATTTCCACAGCTTAAATATTTATCTTCAAAAGAACACATTGTTTGAAAAAAGATACTAGGGCATTATGCATGTTAAGAAATAAATGAGATTAAAAAGAGACCAAACTAACCTTTTTATTTAATATAAATCTATCATGTAAACAACTGAATGAAGTAGCATCATTTTTTGAGATCATATTTTCCTGAAAAAGTACGTAAAATCTTATATACTCAGTGACGTAAACACATTAAGTGTGTTTTACTCATACAGTTTTACAATAAGCATGATTTACAATGCAATTTTATTTCAATGGCAAATGCCATTCAGTAACGTAAGTTTTCATTTTCCAGAAAATTTTTTGATTTTGAAGATGGGAGTATGATAACCTCACTTATCAGGACCTGTAATATGTTTATAGAAACACACATTCCAGGAGGATGCCACAGCTCTTTAAAGATCCTTCAACATTATCTATTTTCCCTGTGGTTTTTCTTTTCCCTTTCCTGTTTCAGTGTTTCTCTGGAATATTTCCTTCTCTGTAGTAAATAACCTTGTACCATGAAATTTGAGATATTTTTCACATTAAATAGCTTCTAGTATTTTTAATCTCTTTAGGATGCACATTACCCTGCCTAGATTACTTGACTTGGGCTGCTGTCGTATCAGTGGTCAAATGTTCTCAGTCTGTTGGAATTACACTGCCATCACTCATTATAGTTACCCAATTCTTTTTTCTTTTAAGCATAATAAAATGATTCTTTTAGAATCTAAACTAAAAATCGTAAGCTCCCCAACTGACTAAACAGACCCCCCCCTCTTGGCCAAGGGAATGCCAGAGAAACAAAAACTGAGTTTCTGGCTGTGACTGGATGAGAGGTCAGACATGCCTCATTGTACCCCCTTCCTTTGGCAGTTCAGACACGCTGGACAGATGAATGTTAAAATGGAGATCCTAAGACAAAATGAACTCTGGCAATAAGATATCAAATTATAAACAAGAGCTAACACCATGAAAGCAAGGATTAACTCATGCCTGCAGCTCATCAATCTTGCTAAACAAGTCGTCTTGACACAAATATATTGTGGCTTACTTTCCAACCTGACTCTAGCATGACATCATGTGACAGATAAGTAGACCCCCTTTATCTTTAGTATTCCTTTCTACTGACTCGAAGCTTCTAGACAAAGGTTAATTCTTCCAACCCATTGCCAACTAAAGATTTATAAGCTCCTGCTTCTAGATGTCCCACCTTTTCAGGCCAAACCAATATATACATACTTCCCATGTATTTTTTAATTTTTAAAAATTTATTTTTTTTTTAAGAGATGAGGTCTCTTGCCCAGGTTGAAGTGCAGTGGTGTGATTGTAGTTCATTGCAACTTCAGCCTCCTGAGTAGCTAGGATTACAGATGTATGCCACCACACCTGGCTAACTGAAAGTTTTTGTATATATAGGATCTTGCTATATTGCATAGGTTCATCTTGAACTCCTGGCCGCAGGTACTCCTCCCACCTTGGCTTCCCATAGTGCCACTGCACCTGGCTGTTCTCCCATGTATTAATTTATGATTTTGTCTGCAATTCCTGTCTCCCTGAAGTGTATAAAACCAAACTGTAACTCCACCATCTTGGGCACACTTTCTTAGGACCTCTTGAGACCGTTTCCTTGGGCAAGGGTCACTCACGTTGGTTCAGGATAAACTTCTTTAAAATATTTTAGAGTTTGATTTTTCCATTAAGAAAAATTCCATTGTTAGATGGAATTTGTGCTTCTAGATAAACTTTTTGGGTCTAATTAAGATTTAGAGTCTTAATTTTTCTAAATTGCAACTTTGAATGCCCTATACTTTCCTGCTTAAAATCTTTCAGCAGAGTACCTGTTGTCAGAATAAAATTCAAGCTCTTGTGCATGCAAGACTGCTGCTCGCAATAAAGTTGGTTGAGCCTCAACTGTGGGTACCAGTGATGAGAATGAGTCCTGCCAGCCTGTCCTGCTACTCAAGATCTGGGGCTGGTTACGGAGTTTTCCAGTCCACTGAGAGGTGTCATACGGGCTAGTGGAGCTCCAGTGAGCCTTTATGCAAGGCTGTTCATTTGACCTTTGCCTTCTTCCTAGGCTCTACCTTACTGTCTCTCATTCCTGCCAGCACCACAGACATACTTCTGTGGTCTTGATATATTAAACCTGAAGTTTTCCGAATGTATCATGCTTTCTGGTACATCTGTAGTAATAATGAGAGCTAATGTTAGTTAAGCACTTACTTATGCCGGACACTTTACGTGCATTATCTTATTTAATTCTCACATCAAGAATGTGAAGGTAGGTGCCGTTATTGCCCTCATTACATACAAATGAGGAAGTTGAGGCATGGAGATATTGAGTAATTTGTCCAGGACCATACAGCTATAAAATGGTGGAGGTAGGATTTGAACCCAGGTTGTGATGATTGGGCCCAATTAGCTTTTGAAGCCTCCATCACTAGAATTTTAAAAGTTACTTTTTAAAAAATTTGCAGAAGTTTTCCTGCTTTCTAGTGATGGAGCCAAGGTTGCTTTTGAGGACAAAATGCTACTTTGAGAAGCTCACTTTTAAGTAGTGAGCTTAAGGTCTTTTGGTTATGTAAATTTATGTAAGACATTATTCTGAAGGTAAGACCAAACTTCTGCATGTAAAATCTAAGGAGATGTCCCCCCAACCCCACTGTTGAGAGGAGTTGTACTTCTAGATTGTTCGCTTTTAAATGAAGAAAAAAATTGCTGAACTGTCTGTAGGTCTTTAGGGATGTCAAAGGCCTGGATTTCTGGAAGATAAGTCTTAGGGGTGTGGTAAATGACTAGACTGTGACAAGGTGGAATGTAGACTCAGCAATTGAGCGTCTATGGCAGTACTCTTGTCTGTCAATAGGAGTAGAATTAAAAGCATACATCACATAAGGACAGCAGTATTATTGAAGGAAGACACTATTTTAAGAAAGAGTGAACACTGGAAAAGAACAATTAAGGCATACCAAGTATGGCTAGTTATATCTCTACTGGAAATTAGGTATGGCAAAAATACTAAAGGAGAATTAGTATTAATAGAAGACAATAAGAGACCACATGTGAAAAATTAGCAATGAAGCTGAGAGAATTCTTTATCCTCCTCTACTACAGAAATTGGAAAGAGTTTCACGTCATACACTAAACTCCTACAGTTAAATTCTTGCTGAGAAGACTGAACCTTCTCACTTCGGTTTGTTGCCATTCCCTCTGCTTGCTTTTTTTGTCCCCTCCATCAGGATGTTAGCTTACTAAGTAAAGTTGTCCTTGTCCTCAAAGACCTTGCTTGGATGCCACTTCTTCCAAGAATTCTCCAATTGCACAAACCAGAAATGATTTTTTATTCTTACAGCAACTTTGTACTACTTTGACAACACTTGATGTTAATCTGATATTCTGTAGCATATGGAATAGTATCTTTATAGATTAAAGAGCCTAATTATGCATTAGTAGTGTTCATATTGTGTACAATATGTACAGTGATACTTAGATGGTTGGAGACCTGCAAATACTGATGTGTTATAACTATGAGACACAGAGAGAAGAATATTCCCAGCTGACAGGCTTATAGAGAAGTTAGAACCTCTGGGTGAAGAGGCTGGAACAGAATGAGAAGATAATGGCTGCCAGTTGGAGACCGGGAACTTCCTAAAGCCACTGCTCTTACGCTGCCTCTGCCAAAAGTACTTGGTGAAGCCAGGAGCACGATAACTCTTCATCCACCTGCTCTCTGATTGCTGTAGTCAAAGCTGTGCCCTAGCCACTGGGCCTGAATGCTCTAAGGTGTTTTTCTATCCAGAAGACCTAGATATTTTCAACCTCCCTTTAGTTAGGTTTCTGCCAAATTCTTCAGGTCCGGAGGCTAATCCATCAGAACAGTATTATCTTGTGGCTTGAATTTTAATTTTGTTCTGAATTTAGTTTATATTCCTAAATGGCTTTACAAGTTTTTTCTGTCCATGCCCTTAGAGGAAGTTATGTGCTTCTGAACCTCTTGGGCACCGTTTTAGTAAATCAAGAATTCAGTTCACTGAATGGTACCTTTGTGATGTGAAAGAGTTAAAACAAGTTTCTTAAGTACTTTATTAATTCCTGGGGAATAATTTATGCATTAGAGTGTGGCTTAGTATCTAGCCAGTTACAAACACTACAGATTTTTCCCCCCCTTTTGGAAAGTGGGCCCCTGAAAACAAATGGAGGTTCAGCCTAAATGTAAGAATCCTGACTCATAAATACTTAAATATGTGTAGTGTTTAAATGAAAGAGGGATATTATAATAAAGATGAGGTGGATTCAAATCCCAGCTCCAGCCCTACACTTGTGTGAGACCTTGGTATGTTAAATTTTATACATTTTTCTCATGTCTAAAGTGGGAATGATGTTTTCATCATAGTACATAACCACTTTGCTATGCTGTCTTAGGTTTTAGTGCATAACCCAGGTGCACTGCCTGGGTTAAGTTCCTGGCTTCACTACTTGATAACTGTGATCTTAAGCAATTTAATTAACCTCTCTGATTCAACCTTTCCACCTGTTAACTGGAATAATACTAGTACCTAACTCAAAGTTGTTATGAAGGTAAGTGCTCAATAAATGTAAGCTGTTATTTTTAAAAAATACTCATTGTTAAGACTTTCTGAGCTGATCAGATGAGATAAATGATAAAAAGTACCAAGTACCATGCCTGGAAGCATAGTAGTAAACACTGAATAGAGGATAGTTTTTGCTATTAGGCAAGGTTTATCCGTGGAAAGTTCCAGTTTTAAGGTGAAGATGTAAAAAGCCACTCACAATATGAAATACTCTGATGCTTTGTGGCTTTATTTCTCATGCTTTTATGCTCCATCCTGTCTCTGGAATGCATGCCACATGTTTTTGTACATGTTTCATAGAGTTTATATGGCTGGCCTGTGCTGCTTTCTCCTTTTAAACCCCCTAGGCAGCAGTATCTTGAAGTGAACTTTTAGTTTTGTGATTTTCTTCATTTCCCTTCTGTGTCCCTATCCCTCTCCTACTTCTGCTGCCTTGTGGTTGCAATAATTATATAATAAAAGTAATTCTTACATAGATGTATAATTGTGACTCTTTGAGGGCTATGGTTTTGTGATATAGAGCAGGGTCTTACCCTTATTAGACTATGGTTCATTATCACTTAAGGGGAAAGTCATCCTTGGAGTCCAAAGAACATCACTCTAAGAATGACTCGTCTGAGAAAAAGGCTAGCTCCTCAGACTGGGAAAAGTAGGATAGGGGCTGGGAGGGGGAGGGTGGTGAGGAGAACTCTGGGTTACTTTAGAATGAAACTCTGACTCTGGGACCTGACTGTGACTGACAAGTGTCCAAGGAGGAGTTGCCCTGGCATGTGTCCAGGAGGAACCAGCCCTGTGGGAGGCAGAGAACTAAGAAAATTTATATGCCTTTTCTCCCAGTTAATCTGCCTTTTGTGAGTTGATTTTTCAGTCAACCCTCAGGAGGGCAAGGGGAACCTTTTTTTTTTTTTTGAGCAGAGGCGTATTTTTATTTTAGAAAGATTATTGTGGCTGTGGAGAGGAGATTGGGTCAGGTAAGCGGAGCAGAAGAGGCACAGGACAGTTGCAGCAGTTTAGGAATGCAATCAGGGTGGCAGGTGCACATGGAGTGCAGGGAGGATGGTCCTATAGACACTATAGGAAGTGAAGGTGTTTAGGATACGGGCTTGAGTGTGGGGCTAAGGGAGCCAGAGAAGGCATCTGCTCAGAAGATACGTGTCAAGGTTACCCAGCTAGAAAGTGGCAAAGCTCGAATGAACATGGTGGGGCTCTAGTGAGAAGCCAGTGAGGGAATGTCACAAAGTGTGGCCACTACAACTCGTTGGGCATTGTTGGGCTGTTAAAATAGCAGGTGAAGGATGAAGTTTCACTAGGGACTTCATACATCTCACATTTATGCCAGCTTTTTATGTACTACAATAACAAAAGTTCACACTGTTGGTTGATAAATGGGTAAGGTAGTCCAATAACAGTGAGTTTGGCTTGGAAGGGATAAACCATTTTGAGTCAGTATATAATGGATCAAAGGAAGAGAGAAACCCATCCTATCAAAAAACCATAACTGGATGAATATGTCATAAAGGGAAAAGATCATTTAACATTGAACACAGAGAACCAAGAATTGCACAAAAAGCACATCTAAAACAAGAATGCAGAAAGCAATAGAATGGAAAATTTCAGGCTCATTTTAATCAGAAAGCTGGTATGACTATATTGATATCGTTATCATTGATAAAATAGACATTAAGGCAAAGGGAATTAGAGATGAAGAGGATCACTACACAATGATAAGTTCAGTTCACCAGATGTTAGGTACAAATCATATAAAACAAAAATAGACAAAAATAGAGGGAAATGGCCAAATCCAAAATCCTAATGGAAAGTTTACATTCTTTTTGGAATAACTGATACATCTGGCAGATAGAAAATTTGGAAGGACATAGAAGATTTAAAAAACATGGTTAACAAATTTGACCTTACGAACATACATAGAACATTACATAGTTTCTGCACAACCCACTCTTTCAAACACGTGTAGAACATTTGACATTGATTATGTATAGAATTATAAATCAAGTCTCAACAAATTTCAAATGATTGAAATCATGAAGAGTTTTTCTTTTCCTTACATAATTACAACCATCATGGAATTATGTAAGGAATCAATCAAAAGATAATGGGAAAATCTCTATCTAGAAGTTATTTTATGGATTAACAAAGCTTCATAAAGTTTTGTAAAAGAAATGAAAAAAGTCATTTAAAAATATTGTTGAACCCAGTAACTGTAAAAAAAATGATCAGCATTTGGGAGTCTTTTTCTTGATGTCCAAAGATCCCCGTATTTTTGAGAACACTCATTTCCCCAGAGGCTAGTGATCATGTATGTTAGATTAGGGAAGTAAGTCTTGGAGCTAAATGGGTAAGAGATCATTACTGCTGGTAGCAAGGAGAGTGTGCCATGACCAGCGGGTGCGTGGATTTAGTGAAAACACTGGATTTACATCCAGAGTTTAATTCATTGGCTGTGGTCCCTGTTTTCATTTATTTAGAAGCAGAGTTTATAGTTGTGTGTCCTTGGGCCAACACTTAAGGAAATTTGAGGCTCAGGGAAGTTGAAGTAGATTACTTCTGTTTCCGTATTTAAATAACAACAGGTATCCTTAGTCTCTCACAGGCATGTTGTTTGGTGTTTGACCACGCCTTCCCATTTCTGAGAAAAAGATTTTTTTCAGGTTACTGATTGTTGGTGATCTAGGAAAAAAGCCCTTTTCTTAACCTTCCCTTGATTTTATTTTATTTCAGAGTATTAATGGGAGTACAAATGTTTTGGTTACATGAATTGTTTTTGTACAGTTTGAGTCAAAGTTGTAAGCGTGCCCAGCACCCAAATAGTGTGCATCGTATCTGTTAAGTGTGAATTTACTCATTTCCCCCCACCTGCTTGATTTCTGACGAGTTTTATTTCCTTATGTGCACATAAGGTGTTGTTTGATTAGTTCCAATTTAATGGTGAGTACATGTGATGTTTGTTTTTTTCCATCCTTGCAGTACTTCACTTAGGAGGATGGCCTTTAGTTCCATACAGCTTAATACAAGATGTATTAGTTCATTTTTTTATGGCTGAGTAGTACTCCATGGTATACATATACCACATTTTACTAATCCACTCATGTATTGATGGGTACTTGGGTTGTTTCCACATCTTTGCGATTGTGAATTTTGCTGTTATAAACATTTAGGTGCAGGTGTCTTTTTCATAAAATGTCTTTTTTTTTTTCCTTTGGTTAAATACCCAGTAGTGGATCAAATGGTAGATCTACTTTTAGTTCTTTGAGGTATCTCCATACCATTTTCCGTAGAGTTTGTACTAGTTTGCGGGCCCACCAACAGTGTATAAGTATTCCTATTTCTCCGTATCCAAGCCAGCATCTGTTGTCTGGCGATCTTTTTGATAAAAGCCATTCTCACTGGAGTTAGGTAATATCTCTTGGTTTTCATTTGCATTTCCCTGATGATTAGAGACATTGAGCTTTTTTTTTATGTGTTTGGCCATTAGTCTATCTTCCTTTGAAAAGTTTCTGTTAATGTTCTTGGCCCACTTTTTAATAGGATGGTTTGATTTTTTTTTTTTTTTTTTCTTGCTGATTTGTTTCAGTTCTTTGTAGATTCTGGTTATCAGCTCTTTATCGGATGTATAGCATGCAAATATTTCCTTTCAATCTGTAGGTTATCTGTTCGCTTTCTTGATTTCTTGGCTGTGCAGAAACTTTTTAATTAGATCAGGCTCCTTTTATTTTTGTTGCTCTGATAACGTTTGGGGTCATCTTCATAAATTCTTTGCTTAGGCCAATGTGTGAGAGATTTTCCAACATTTTCTTCTAGAATTCTTGTAGTTTCATGCCTTTAGGTTTAAGTCTGTTTTCCATCGTGAATTAATTTTTGTGAGTGGTCAGAGGTACACATCCTGTTCAGTCTTAGACATGTGACTATTGAATTTTCCCAGCACCATATATTAAATAGGGATTCTTTTCCCCAGTGTATGTTTCTGTCTGCTTTGTCAAAGGTCAGATGGCAATATGGGGATGGTTTTATATCTAGGTTCTCTTTTCTGATCCATTGGTCTGTGTTTTTGTTCTTGTGCCAGTATCAGGCTGTTTTCGTCACTACAGTTTTGTAATATAGCTTGAAGTCTTGTAAAGTTATGCCTCCCAATTTGTTCTTTTTGCTTAAGGCTGCCTTGGCTATTTGGGCTCTTGTCTGGTTCCATATGAAGCAGAGTTATTTTTTCTAGATCTGTGAAAAATGACATTGGTATTTTAATGGGGATTGCTTGAATCTGTAAATCACTCTGGGTAGTATAGATGTTTTAACAATGTTCATTTTGTTGATCTGTGAGCATGATATATTTTTCCACTTGTTTACACACTCTGCAGTTTCCTTCCTCAGTGTTTCATAGCTCTCCCTGTAGAGGTCTTTCACTTCTTTGGTTAAATATATTCCTAGGTATTTTATTTTCTTTATTGCCATTGTGAAAGGTATTGAGTCTTTGATTTAATTCTCAGCTTGACTGTTGGTGGTGTATACGAATGCTGCTAATTTGTGTACATTGATTTTGTAACCTGAGACTTTGCTGAATTTATTTATCCATTCCAGGAGTCCTTCTTTCCCCATTTGCATACCCTTGATTTTCTTCTCTTGCCCAATTGCTCTGGCTAGGACTTCACTATGTTGAATAGAAGTGGTGACAGTGGGCAGTCTTCTCTGGTTCCAGTTCTAAGTGGGAATGCTCTCAATTTTTCTGTTGTTGAGTATAATGTTGGCTGTGGGTTTGTCATATATGGCTTTTATAATTTTAAGATATGTTCCATCTTTGCCTGTTTTATTAAGAATTCTTGCCATGAAAGGGTGCTGAAGTTTGTCAAACTTTTCTTTTCTTTTTTTTTTTTTTTGAGTCTATTGAGAGGATCATATTGCTTTTGTTTTTGCTTCCATTTATGTGGTGCATAATGTTTATAGATTTGCATGTGTTGTAAATCCTTGCCTGTCTGGCATAAAGCCCACCTGCTCATGGTGGATTATTATTATTACTCTTCTTTTTTTTTTTTTTTTTTTTTTGGAGACAGAGTCTGACTTTGTTGCCTGGTCTAGAGTGAGTGCCTTGGCATCAGCCTAGCTCACAGCAACCTCAAACTCCTGGGCGTAAGTGATCCTACTGCCTCAGCCTCGCGTGTAGCTGGGACTACAGGCATGCGCCACCATGCCCGGCTAATTTTTTCTATATATATTTTTAGCTGTCCAGATAATTTATTTCTATTTTTAGTAGAGATGGGGGTCTCGCTCAGGCTGGTCTCGAACTCCTGACCTCGAGCGATCCACCCGCCTCGGCCTCCCGGAGGCCTAGGATTACAGGTGTGAGCCACCACGCCCAACCTTATTATTACTCTTTTTTGATATGCAGCTGAAATCAGTTTGTTTGGATTTTATTGAGAATTTTTGCATCTATATTCGTAAGGGATATTGGTCTGTAGTTTTTTTGTTATTATGTCCTTTCCTGGTTTTGGTATCAAAGTGATACTAGCTTTGTAGAATGAGTTGGGGAAGATTCCTTTCTCTCACTATTGTGAATTAATTTCTGTAATAGATATACCAATTATTTATAGATCTGGTAAAATTCAGCTGTGAAACCATCTAGTCTGGGACTTCTTTTGTTGTTGTTGTTGGAAGATTTTTTTGATTGCTGCTTCAATTTCATTACTTGTGTTGGTCTGTTCAGGAGTTGTATTTCTTCCTGATCAAGCCTAGGGAGGTTTTGTGTTTCAAGGAATTTGTGCATTTCTTCAACATTTTCAAGTTTATGTATATAGAAACTTTTATAATTTTCAGAGATGATATTTTGTATTTCCAGGATATTAGTTGTAATATCTCTTTTTTCATTTCTGATTGAGCTTATCTCAGGGTCTTTTCTGTCTCTGGTTAATCTAGAGAGAGGCCTGTTGATTTTGTTTCTCTTCTCCGAGAACCAACTTTTTATTTTGTTACTCTTCTGTAGAATTCATTTGGAATTGGTTTCATTTAGTTTTGCTCTGACCTTAGTGATTTCTTCTGCTGAGTTTAGGAGTGGTTTGCTTTTCCTTTTCCAATTCCTTGATGATTCATTAGATTGTTGGTTTGTGGTCTATCTGTCTTTTGGACATAGGCATTTAAGGCTATGAATTTTCCTCTGAGGACTGCTTTTGCAGAATCCCATGGATTTTGGTAACTTTTGTCCCCTTTGTCATGTAGTTTGAAGAATTTTTGGATTGCCATCTTTCATTTCCTCCTTGACCCAATTAATTGTTCAGCAGTAGGTTGTTTAATTTCCATGACTTTGTGTAGAGTTGAGTGTTTTTGTTGGAGTTTATTTCTAATTTTATTCCACCATGGTCTCAGAAGATACATGGTACAATTTTTTTTTTTTTAATTTATCAACAAATCTGTTTTGTGGCCTAGGAGATGTGATCAGTATTAGACAATATTCCATGAGCTGATGAGAAGAACATATGTTCAGTAGTTTGGGGGTAGAATGTTCCATAAATGTCGGTGAGGCCCATTTGTACTAGGGTCCTATTTAAGTCCATTGTTGCTTTGTTTCCTGTTTGGAGGATCTGTCCCATTCTGTCAGTGAGGTATTGAAGTCCCTAGGTATTAAAGTGCTGCTGTTTATCATTTTTTTTTTTTAGATCAAGTAGAATTTGCTTTATGAATTTGGGCACACCTGTGTTAGGTTCATAGATATGTAGGATTGTCATGTTGTCTTGTTGAGTTGTTCCCTTCACCTTTAGTAAAGATCACCTTTGTCTTTTGTTGATTTGAAGAATGGCTACATCAGCTTTCTTTTGGTTTCCATTTTCAGGGCATATTATTTCCTATCCCTTCACCTCAAGTTTGACTGAGTCCTTTTTGGTTGGATGGAGACAGCAGGTACTTAGATTGTATTTATTTTACCTGTTCAGCCAAAGGGGAGTTCAAGTCAGTCACATTTATTGAAAGAATTGTTAAGTGGGGTGGATTTCTATTCATCCTGTTGTGTAGAACTTTATTGCTTTTAGATCTTGAGCCATTGTGGTGTCTGGGCTCCGAACTTCAGTTTGGATGATTACATTGGTGGGTATCTATTGTGCTGATCACTGTATAATCTTACTAGGTATACATACTAAATATAAATGTGTGTAGTTTTTGAAAATTGAGGCAGTGTTTTCTCTCCTCCAGTCATCTTGTACCTTTTAAAATTTTTTAACCTTTTTTTGGTGAAATATAACACAAAGTGCATAAAGCCAGATGTACAGTTCAACCAAGTATGAAATAAACACCTGGGAAATCACAACCAAGATCAAGAAGTAGGACATTGCCAGCTCCCGGAAGCCCTCATGTTTGTCACTTCTCTTTAAAGATGAAGACAGTTGTTCCATAAGCTTGTCCACAAATTCCTGTGTTGTATTTCATACAGGTTAGGAGGCTACAGTTGAGAGTAAGATTCTGTCCTTTAATGTCTTGTCTTTGGATTTTAGTTTCCTCTTTCTAATGTTCAGTTTGTGTATATTCGGAAGATTTTCTTTGACCAAGAAAGTCGGTATAGAGTTACGTATGTCGTCTATAATTAGTTGTTACAAGGTAATGTAACTAAACGAAACTTTTTTCCACATTTTACAAATTTCATTTCATTCTGAGATTATTTCCTGATACTAATTTTAGAGATTGTACATTCTTCTATAGACATGATACATCTATCTTTTAAACATTTCCTTCAAAAATCTGAGCTCATCAGAAAAATACCCACTTGGCCATGTTAATCTCTTTAAGCATCTCTTCCATTTTATTGGAATCATGTGTTTGTGAAATCAATTTAATCTTTTAGGGACTCTGGGCTCCTCTGTTGAATGTATTCATACAGTCTTAGAGAATGTGACATTTTATGTTTTTGTGTCTTTTTCTTGCATCTACTCTTCATCAGTCTTTTTACTGTTCTGTTTTTTCCCCCTGCTTAGTTCTCTGTCCATTTCTCTTTCCTCCTCTCTTTCCCTGAATTAAACGTGACACAGAAACCAAGAAGTGCCCCACAAAACTAAATTTATAAGTAACTAATGGAATAGATACTCAGTTTGTCAAGCTGTGGCTGTGGGACTGAAGAGAAAGGGAAACAAGTTCATATGGGTAAAGAGTTGTGAACATATTTTTAGGACTGAGGGTACACATAATGTGACCACTGAGCATGTCATCTGTAGTGACAGTATCTTCTAAAAAACAAAACAAAAAAATAAACTTCGAACTTTCTTTGCTGTTGAATTTATGATTTGTGATTACGCATTTCTTTCCCCTTGTATGTTCTTAGTTATGCATAGTAGATGTATTTCTCAATTATATTTGCTTTAAAAGAAGGATATATTTAGTAACACAAAGAATGTAGCATTAATAAAACTTTAAGTCATTAATGATAGTCGTAGATTGATATGTAAGCTGCTGTTCCTGTTCATTTCTTGTACTAGAAGTGGTGATCTTTGACAGTTTGTTTCAATAGTAAGTTGTTTTAATGAGGGGAGAATACTTGGAACAATTAGCTAACCTAATTATTAAACTGTGTTAAGCTTACAGCATAAGGTATGACTCATAAAAAAGAGTTTTTCTGTAAAAGAAATCTGAAAATATAAAGAATTAAGTGCTCTCTGGAATTACTATGCAGCTGGAATTTTCTGTAGGATGGAAGATTGCAGCAGCACTGAGCATTGTTATTGATTTTGAAAATTAATCCAGTTGGCAATCATCCCTTAGAAGAAGTGATTTCTGAGACCCGTATATGTACTTGCACTCTATAGTAAATAAGAATATATCCTAGATGGAGCCAAAATGTGAGTTTTAAGCATTTAATAAAAGCATTAAGCATTTTAACTATTTTTCCCTTTTCAATAGAGTTAAATAATTGTTAGAGATGTGGTATGCCCATTTCTAGGGCATGGTTTGGAACAGTAGTGCAATTTTTCCCCAAGAACATCTTAGAGTCCTAGTTTACAGGTTGTGTTCCTCAGAACTCCATGAGTTAGTTTCCTCAGGGATCATTTTTGGTATTTTCTCCCATCATAGAACCTTATGGCATCACCTTGAAGACACAGTGTTAGTTGAGGGAGTCGACATGTTGCTAGCAGGGTCAATTGGAGTCCCATTTGGTGCTTTTCTGCAGGAGTAGCAAGGAAAAACTGCCTTTTCCTGGATTTCTGGTTGTGTGTGCGCTGCCAAGTGGCTGCCTTCCTTGCTCCATGCAGAATGCAGCACATGGAGGGTGCCAGAGCCAGGAGGCTGAAGCCCTGATGACACTCTAGGAATCTGGGTCCTGAAAAGGTGGAATTACTCTACTCTAGAATTTCTCAGCGTGCTACCCACTTGCATGATGAACACATAGCCTTTTTGTCGAGGCTTTTTTTTTCTAAGTAGAATTCAGATATATGACCAATACTTGAGGTAAGTTGGTAAGTTAGGAGCTGTACTAGCAGGCTATTGTTACTTAAAAGAATCACAGGGGATAGGTTGTTAGTTTTTAATTACTACATATTTTTGCTTATTTGTGATGAGTGAATCTATACCTGGCTAGAAACACATTTGAATATAACGTTTTAGATACCTTCTCTAAAATGTCTATTCTGAGAACAGGATTACTACATGGTCCTTGAGTGCTGACATTCTACTCCAGAGGCTGTGCGGAGTACTATGAGAATGCAAGAGCTGACGTGCCAATTCCAGGGCAGTCTATCAATTATGAGCCTCACTTTCAAAAGTTCAGCAATTTTGAAACAGTATCTTCAGGCTTTGTGGGACTATTTGGGGGTTGCTACTATCCAGGGCATGCTGGAGATCACTGTAGAAAGGAATAATGTTCAGTAATTAAGCCCTGGAGAGTGAAATTCTTACTGTAAACATGACCCTTGGACTCTTAGGGCAAATTGAGGGAAGATTCTTTATTTGGCTGACTGAATCTTAAGGCATCCACCTTACCCTAGAGTTATTGTCCTCATTTATAGCAACAGACACTTTCACAAAAGTTTTATTAAGCAAAATATTACAACATTCTCCACTTTACTCTGCCGTTCTGTTGTCATCTTTGCAAGCCACATAACATTTAGGGATAGGAGGAAAGGTGTTTTTATCTTTTATCACCTGGCCTGCAGCGTTCTTAGACCAGAGTACCCTTTCTTTAACATTACTACCACTTACATTAGTCTGCTTATTTAGTGTTAGAATGTAAGCTCCAAATATTCTTGGATAGTCCCAGCCAAGTACCTGACATAACAGGTGCTTGATATATAATCTGTTGAATGAGTAAATGAAGGTCTTAAGTTATCTAAACTTTAGTAACTGTTGGGGTGGGATTTGCATCAGACAGCTGCAGAGAACAATGGGTATTCTAAAGCAATTAAACTTTACCAGAACACCATTATGCAAATATGTAGCTCTGGGATAACATACTGGGATGCCAGGCCTATAATGTTAATGAAGTGTGTGCATGTTTGAGTTTGTATATGGTTTGGGGGGGGCGGAGTCTCTTAGTATTAGGCCTCTGTAGGTTTATTGATACTCTGTGACAGAAGTAACTGTTGAAGATTGCTGTTGAAACATACATACTTTTATTTTTCATGTGTTTTAAAACTTGTCAGAAATATGTGACAAGCTAGTGTTGGGTTCATTTTTCCCAGGTGGCCCAGTGGTGCCACTGCCATCTCAGCCACCCAGTCTGTCTAATCCTGGAGCAGTGCCCCAGAGGAGAAGATGCAACTCTGTTAGGTAATTGTGAGTCTGCTGGGAGAAAGTAAGGGAAGTTTTAATTTGAGGAATTTCCATATGATACATTTGACACAGTAGCACAATGGGTTATTCAACATTTAAATGGTAAGGCCTCCAGTTGACATTTTATAGCGTATGTGCTGAAGAAACAAAGTGTAGTGAGTTAGCTGGCAATCATCATCTTTCCACTTCAGTTGAATTTCAGAGTGACAAACTGTTACACTTTAAGAAACTCGATCAAATGACAATTTTAAACACATAAGAAATTCTTAGAAAAAACATATGATCAGTTATCTCTGATACTTTAGTTTTTTCTATATTAAAATCAATTTTAAAACCTTCATTGGAATTAGCAGTAACTTTTTAAACATTCGTGGTAAGAATATTTGCATTTCTTTTGTATTACCTCTGTGTTACTTGTTCTTGGACTCTACCTTCTTGTCTGACTTGCAGTTTCTCTTCTCATTTTTTCTTTTTCAACTTCTTCCCCTTGTCTTTATTTCCCTGTATCTCTTCCTTCCTTGTGTTGGTTTTTTATCTTCTCCCATCTGTTTCCTCATCTTTTCTATTTATCCTTTGTGATTAGCTCCATTTAAATCTATAATTGCACTATCTCTCCTTGGTTTGTTTCTTGATTGTTTATAAATCCCAGCAGTTTCAAATGGGATAAAAGCAAGGTGTGCTTCCTGATGACTTATCCTTTGGCTGCCATGTTTTTAGAACCTTCTGCTAGAATTTTCCTTTGGTCATGGAAAGGAGATAAGACATTTACTACAGGTTTATTATAGGGCTGAAAAAATTGCATAATTGTTTCTTGACCAGTAGTATAGCTGGGTAAGTTTCTAATCTTGATCACTTAAAAATGACTAGTGAATTTTCCAGGGTGATCATTTAAAGTGCTGTACTGATAGATACTGGCAGTTAGCTGTATGTACAACCTGGTAATTTTTAAAAATGTCTTCTAAGTATTCCAAGATCTACCTTGGAGCAAATTAATTTTTCAATGGCAGTCCTCATTTTTTCTATATTGAGTTACGTCTTAGTACCACGCTTTATTGCAAAACTCGCAGACCTAAAGGATTAAAAGTTTATTACTGTGATTTTAGAGCAGTATAGAAAGAAAAGAAAAATAATTTCCCTGAATGAAGGGTCCTAGTTCTTAAAAAAGCATTTTGATCTGAGGACTGTGCTATGATAAATAACGCTTATTGTAGAATCTGGATGAAATTCACCCTGGGAGAGACCCTTGTATATCCCTGAGGCATTAGTTGGCCAATTGTGACTGTGCAAAATCTGTTTTCACATAGTATACTGCACAAGTGAACGTGTGAGCAGAGCATAAATGCACCCTTTCTTCACTTTGTTTGATTGTTTTTTTAGAGACTCGTTTGGAGGGGATTTAGCTAACATTTGCTTGAGTTTTCTTTTTGTCATCTTGGTAATCTTATTATTTGAGTAGAGTTTTGATGCTTGCATTTGAACATAAATATATAGCAATAGAATATTTACATAACATCAAATTCATAATTATTCTTGGATTTATTATATCTAAAAGACTGCCAATATTTTCATATTTTTCCTATATATTTACAAGCTTTACTAGAATATTAAGTGTAAAAATTTTAAGATTTTTTTTCCTTCCCAAACTTCTGAAGAAATATGCAAGATTTTAAATCCATTAATTTTTAGAAGAAAAAAAATTTTCACTTATTTAATAAGGTAACACTCTGGAGTATGAAGTTAATACTGAAATATATAATTAGGGAAAACAGTATTGATTGAGAATTATGACTCTACAGATTTCTTCCTGGGAGACAGGTACTTTCTGGGATTATGTATATTTCTATAGTTTCCTATGCATGTTTTATTAGACTTCTAAGAAAACCTTGGATAGTTTCAGGATAATAAAAATTTTTATATTTTCATTTTAGTGTAGTTCAGTCATTAACAAATTATCCATTTGTTTTATTTTGGGAAAATTGCATATTCACATGCAGTTGTAAGAAATATTAATATGGAGACATCCTCTGCCCCCTTTACCAATTTTCCCCTAATGGTAACATTTTGTCAACTATGGAGCAATGTCATATTCAGAATATTGATACTGGTATATGTACTCAAACCAGAACATTTCCATCACATGTTGCCTTATAGCCACACTGATTTCCCTCCTGCCACCTTCCACACCACTCCTGGCAACTGCTAATCTGTTCTGCATTTCTATAAATTTATCATTTTAAGAATGCTATATAAATGGAATCATATACTGTGTAAGCTTTGGGGATTGCCTTTTTTCCACTCAGCATAATTCTCTGGCAGTTCCTCAACATTGTTGTGTATATCAGTAGTTCATTCCTTTTCGTTGTTGGGTAGTGTTCCATGGAATGTATTCACCCGTTGAGGATACCTGGGTTCTTTCCCCATTTTGACTATTACAAATAAGGTTGCTATAAGCATTCGTGTACAGATTTTTTTGGCAAACACAAGTGCCCGGGAATGTTATTGCTGGGTCATATGTTAATTGCATGTTTAATGATTAAGAATCCTTTTCTGAAGTGATAATGCTATTTTACAGTGTCACCATTGTATGAATGACTGAGTTTCTCCACATGCTCATCAGCATTTGGTATTGTCATTATCTTTTAGCCATTCTGAGAGGTGTGATACTTAATTTTGGATTTAATTTGCATTCCCTTAACATCGAACACTTTTTTATGTGCTTGTCATTTGTATCTCTTCTTTGGTGAAGTGTCTCTTTGTCTTACGCCTATTTTCTAATTGGATTGTTTCTGTTGAATTCAGAGAATTCTTTATACATTTTAGATACTAGTCATTTGTTGAACATGTGATTTACAAATATCCTTTCTCAATTTGTAGACTGTATTTTCATTCTTTTAAGACGGTCTTTTGTGAAGAAAATTATTAATTTTGATGAAGTCAAATTGATCAATATTTTTTCTTTTACGGATCATGCTTCTGATGTCAAGGCTAAGAATCCTGCCTAGTCCTGGACCTTGAAAATTTTCTCCTATGTTTCTATTTTATAAGTTTTATAATTTTATGTTTCACAGTCCATCCATGATCCATTTGGAGTTAACTCTGTATACGGTTGAGGTTCATTTTTTTTTTTTTTTAAACCGGTGGATGTGCAATTGGATCTGCACCATTTGTTGAAAAGGCTATTTTTTCTCCATTGAGTTGCTTTTGCACCTCAGTCAAAAATGAGTTGGATGTATTTATTTGTCTAGTTTTGAGTTTTCTGTTCTGTTCATCTATGTGTCTATCCCCCAGGTAGTGTCTCATAGTCTTGATTACTATAGCTATATAATTTTTGAAATCAGGTAGACTGATTATTCCCCCTTAGTTTGCTTTTTCAAAATTGTTTTAGCTACTCAAGTTTCGTTATCTTTTCATACAAATTTTTGCATACTCTTGTTTATATCTATACAAACTCTTGCTGGGATTTTGATAGGAATTGCATTAAATCTTTAGATGAATGTTGGGAGAATGGACATTTTTACTATGAGTCTTCCAGTCCATGAACATAGTATGTCTCTCCATTTGTTCATGTTTGATTTCTTTCATCAACATTTTAAATTTTTTGCATATACTTCCTATGCATGTTTTGTTAGCTTTACACATAACTATTGAATTTTATTTGGATTGATTGTAAGTGGTATTTTAAGTTTTGGTGTCCATGTGTTCATTGTTAGCATATAGGAGTTTTATATATTATATCCTGTGACTATGCGCCTAGGAAACCACAACTGCTGTACTGTAAATCTAAAGCCAGTGCACATGAAGAAGGCAAAAAAAAAACAAAAACTGGAGTGCCTTCTATATAAGTAGATTGTTTGCTGTGGAGAATGGTGATAGGGGACATGCCTCTCAATTTCATTCATTTGCAGTTTGAATAAGTCACTTTTAATGTTATGCTTTTCCAAGACCTGAAACTTTTTCTCTAAGAAGTCTTGGTCTCTTTTAGGGGAGGATGATATTTGGAAACCAAGATCCGGGCACCATTGCCTTAGGAGGACATTGCTTCAGAATACTTTCAGTGGTCAGAACTAGGAAATGAATTGGGAACTTGAATCAGTATTTCCAAGCCAGAGTTAGCAGCAGAGTGATTTTTTTCCCCCTTCTTTTGTTTTCTGTTTCTATTCCTTTTAACATGTGCTGAAAATACTGGTTCCTTAATAACATCAACTTATTTGCTTTATCTTATAGTAAACATAAAATGTCTTAAAATTGCAGAATTTTAAAAATTGATCAAAGTTTAAGATTTCTTGGCAGGTTTTTTTTTGGGGGGGGGTATAGTCGTCCTAATGTACACGACCAAGAACGTACAGAGTACTGAGTTTAAAAGTCTCCTCACATCTTTCCTCTATGTAGATATTTTACCAATTTGATACGAATATTGGTTTAGTTATTCCTATTTCTTTACATTGTAAGTCTTAGATTTTTGATTTAATTTTCTTTCCTTTTCTCTCCCATATATTAATATATTTTTAGGTTCAAAGTCAAAATATTATATTTAGAGAAGTCTCAATTGCATTTCCAATTCCTCTACTCCTTCTCAGTATCCTCCATAGGTAACCATTTTTACTAATTTTCTGTTGTAAAAATAAGAAAATATCATCCTTCTTCTATACAAGGTTGTATTCTATATTCTGTTTCTACCTTGCTTTTTGTTATTTTACAACATATCCTTCAGATTACTTCACAGAGATCTTCCTTGCTTCTTTTTACAGCTGCATATGTACTGGGTAATTCTGCCTGTGTACTTTTTATTAGATACTGCAAAGTTCCCCTTTATGAGAATTCTAGTCTGTGCTTTCATCAGCAGTGTCTGTGATGTTCAGTTTCTTAGCCTTGTAAAGAGTGGATTTTTGTTAGATAGGTAAGAAGTAGTATCTCAGTATAGTTTTTATTTACATTTCTCTTACGAGGAGAGTTGAACATCTTTTATAATTTTTTTAAGGGCGTTTGCCTTTCCTTTTTGTCAGCTTTTCATATTTTTTGGCTATTTGTCTATTGGGTTTTTTTTTGTTTTGTTTTTTCTGTCTTGATTTTTAAAGAGAAAGGATTATGTCTTTGGGAGATTGTGACTGTTATTTCTTAATTTGTCATATAACTTTTGACTTTCCTAATGACATTTTTTTGCCACATACAAGTTTTTAAAAATATCTTTTATATTTGTAACTTTTTACAGTTGTCATGTGATCTGGATCTCTAGATGTTTCACATAGGTGGAACAAAGAAGTTAGGAATTACTTTTCATTTCTGTATTCTTTACCTGCTCACCTTCTTGAAGGATATATTTCAAGCCAACTGTCACGAACAGTGCTTTATTCCAGGTCGTATTTTGATTTTTTTTCTCACTATGTACCAGATAAACCATAGAGTGCCACTACTGGCATTTCATCTATCTTATACTCGTCATTTGTAAAACAAGTACCTGGTGATGTGAATTCTTTCTGCAGAACTGCATTCATGTCCGTTTTCTTCTGTGTTTCTAATTAACTCCCGTAGTCTGTGTTCCTTGGGTGTGTTGTCTAGACCAGGGGTTTGCAAACTTTTTCTATAAAGAGCCAGAATTAAATACTTTAAGCTTTTCACATTATGTAGTCTCTGTCACAATTACTTGTATCTGTTGTCAAAGTATAAAAGCAGCTGTAGACAACATATACATGAATGGATATGGCTGTGTCCTAGTAAAACTTACTTTGAACAATACGGACGGTGGAGGTGGGGGGGGAGAGCAGAAGAGTGGGCATACTTGGTCTGTGGGATGTATGTAGTCTGCTGACCTGGGGTCTAGACTATTACGATTTAACTATCCTTAGATGTACTGCCTGCTTCCTTGCTGTCAGTTTGAGTTAGTTGAATTCTAGTTGCCTTAACTATAAAATCAGATGATAGAGCCATGTACCTTGAGGGCATTCAGTATTGTTTGGATGGTGATTGGTTTTATTTACTTAGTTTTTTTTTTAATATAAACTATTAAAACAAAATTGCAGTGCAAAATAAATACATAGGAAAATATCTTAGCAAACTAGGATAACTAGAACATCCTTAAATTCTTATTTATTGCATGTTGATGCTGCTTGATAGTATTCCCTTTAAGGTGAGCATTGCAGAAAGACTGGTGGCGCATGCCTGTAGTCCCAGCTACTCAGGAGGCTGAGGCAGTAGGATTGCTTGAGCCCAGGAGTTTGAGGTTGCTATGAGCTAGGCTGACGCCATGGCACTCTAGCCTGGGCAACAAAGTGAGACTCTGTCTCAAAAAAAAAAAAAAAAAAAAAAAAAAAAAAAAAAAAAGTGATGCCGTCACATCATCAGTCATAATTCTAAGAGAAAATGATCTGCAACAGGAAGGAGTCCTGTCACATTTTTACAAGTATATTGTCTTCCGAAGGAAATTAGACCTAGTAATAATGGCATTAATGACTAAAAAATCTGAAGCAGGTAAAATACGTAAGATTGCGTTAAACATCGTTGAATTAGTAATATGAGTCATGCTCATTTCTAGGTGTTACAGGAGAAAGTGGGAAATGTTTATGTATTTCCAAGCTTTATCAGAGAGATTGCACATCTGGTATCTCCTACCATGTTTTCATCTAGTTTTCATGGTTTTGAGGCAAAGCAGTCATTTAGAATTAACATAGAAGGATTTGGATCGTGGGATTGTAGGGTTAAAGGGATAACCAGTGAGGACAGCAGAGGAGACCCGTTGGAAACTCTCTGGGACTTACAGAGCCTATTGGCTGTGTGCCATTTGGACCCTTGTGTACCCATTCGTCATTCCTACCTTTAGAAGTGAGAGGCATCAGAATAGGACCTGGCACCATCTCTATTGACCCCATTCGAAATCTCCAGAGTTGGTAGGAGAATCAAATGAGATAATTAATGCAAAGCAGTTAGAATGGTGCTAGATGCATATTCAGAACTGAATAAAAGCTACTACACATAACATTTGATTGCTGTTAAATAGTACAAACTTTGTCCCCTATTTTCTCTATTTTTATATATAAGAGTAAGGAAGTCTGTGTAATTATGTGAAATTGTATAGTCTAAAATTTGAATACCTCTTTGCACTCTTCTTCCTACTGCCTCATTTAGTAGTGTAAATAACGTAAATAGTTTCGTTGTAATAGTCACGCTCATTTGTACGCACTGTATATAGCTACTTTTGCCACAACAGCTGAGTAGGTGTGATAGAGATTATATGCTCTGCGAAACAAAATACTTAGTATCTGGCCCTGTATAGGACAAGCTTGCCAACTCTTACGTACAGGGTCTTCTGATCTAGGGTAACAGTAAATAAAAAGTACCCCATTACAGAACAGCTTTCTGAAATCAACATTTAGTCTTCATTTCTCTTACATCTCATATTGAAGGAAAAGATGTAAAAGAGGATAGCACAAAATGTTTCCTTAGATTTTCATTTATGTTGCTAATTGAAGAGTTGATTTTACTATAAACTAATCAAACATTACCATTTGCAGTAAACTTTGTAAATTAACTTGAGACTTTGAAGTTGTTCCCTTTCTTTCATAATGAAAAACTAAACCCATAAAATTTCTGGTAGATTTCTTTTCACTTGTTGTGAGTACTTATTCACATTTACGGCATGCAGTGTTCCACTTTCATAAAGCGAGTATTTAAGGGGTGTGGCACTGAGCCACCGTCAGCTCATAGCACCAACTTGGAGTACAGCGCTCTCAGTATGGGGAGTCACTGGTGCCACCTTCATCCAGGGCAGTTTGTTAATTCAAAGGAAAATAACTTTTAAAATCAACCTTTGTTTTAAAAAGTATCATTACTACCTGACTGAACTTGGATTCAGAGCCATAATAAACAGTGTGAACCTAGGCATAAGATAAAGTTTGAATTTAGACCCGATTTTGAATGGAAAGATGTATATCACTTCAGAGCGTGGTTTTGATAGTGTGATTGTTAATGTCTCAAAAGTAGATCAGCTTCACAAGCACGTGGATTTTTCAGTATGGTCTCCTTACCAGCAGGAGAATACCAGACAGTGGGGTTCTTCAGACAGTGAAGCAGATGGCTTTTCCTCTTCAGTACAGGGCGTGCCAACCAAAAGAGACAGTTACACAAATGTTAACCCTGGAGGGAGAGAGAAAACAGTTGCCATCAGTTGCTCTTTATAAGTCTGTGTCTTGACTTCAGAATGATGTAAGAAGTAATTTTGTCTTTTACGAAAAGTAAGCATTAAATGCACAAATGTAGCCTATAATCTGAGTTCTTACTCAAGTGGTGGAAGATGATGTAGTACTTAAAAAACAAAAAAACTGTTTGACATTCCTGGGATAATGTGGTGACAGACTACTTGGGCCCTGATACACTGCTTCCAAATTCCCGTTAAAACGTCCACGAAGACTGCAAGCACAGGCAATCACCGTATAAAGCAAATTGCCATATGCCAAGATCTGGCAGAATCTTCTGTGATATGACTGATGGAACAAATGAGAACAGTCTTGGACTACATAGCACATGTTCCAGTGTCTGAACTAGATGTGACAAATGGCTCCACACAAGGTAGGGCACATTGAGAAAATTGTACTTACACAATATGCCTCACTTTGGGAAGCCTGTATGTCATACTCAATGAATGGCCACAGGTTTGTTGTTCACAGACTGTGGAGCCAGTCACGCCAGAGCCCTTGACTTGCCCCTTCTATCCATCTCTACTAGTTCCTTTCTATTCATGTTCAATTAAAAACCCTAACTCCTAACATGCAGCCCAGCAGCAGGAGTGCTAGGGAGATGGAGAAGGTGCCCTACACTCCTGGGTGCAAGTCACTTAAAGAAAAGCTTTGGAAACAGAGTAAGAGTTGTGTGTCCGTGTGTTTAGGTTATTACATACAATGCATGTGACAGCTCACAGGAGTGACCAACTGTCAGAGTGGGAAGAATTACACTCTTTCCACATACTCACATTAAAAGGAATGTCATACATTACCAGTGAGGCTGAGAGTAGAACACATCTATTTCCAAGTTTAAATCTCAAAGGAAGAATCTGCCAGCATTTAGTGGACAGGGAGAGGAGACTAAGGACGTGTTACCCTGTCTGTGCAACATTAGATCTAAGTAGAGCTCTCCTTGTCAAAGGTGTAAGTACATAGAAGCTGCCTAGGACGTGGCTTATGAAAAAATTCTGGAATATAAGGGAAAGGAAAGAATGGCTTTGAAGACAGTGCATCTCTCTGAAAATGGTCATGTGTGAAAAACAGGTAACAAATTTAGGGATAAATCTCCTGGTGTCTTAAAAAATTATGGATTTGAGGAAAAAGTAAAACCAGAGGGCCCTAAGGAGAAACAGGTTGAGTTAAAAGAAGTGTCATAAAAAAGGTTGGTTGAAATAATGCAAGGAAACCAAAATTGTAATAAGACTTAAACTTTATTCTAAAGCAATCAAAAGAATTGATCCCACAAAATGGAAGAGTAATATGGATGAAAAACTTAAACATCCCCAGGATGCAGAGAAGAAAAAGACAAAGATATGTAAATATGAGAAGTGGTAGTAGAGGACAGGTAGTAGGTCCTCAACCCAAGCGGTGTTCCTAAGTAGGAAACCAGAACAGTAATCAGGAAAATGATGATTAAATGTGACTGTGCCAGAGAAGAGTGTGAGTAAATAGCAAAAGAAGCCCTGACAACCAGCCAAAATTGATGAGCAAAGTTTTCTACTTAAATCTATCCTGACAAAATATTTTAATTTTAAGGATAAATAGAACAGGTAACCTGTGAAGGAACACCAGTTAAGTTTGTTTCAGATATCTTGTCTATTAAATGCCAGGAGTCTGTAAGGCTGTGGCCCATAACTATAGTCATCTGTGTTGTTAATACACAATTTAAACACTTTTCAGATGTAAAACAGAATGGTTGGGTGGGTACCCTGATAAAGTTGAAAAAAAAAGTTGGGTTCCATCTTTGTAATTCAAATTATGAACAAGTCAGTGGAGGAAAATCATATGGTCTCAATATATGTTAGGGAGTTATTTGATAAAATTTAACATCGGTTCCTCCTTTGAAAAAGAAAACCCTTCAGTAATAGGAATTAAGGGATTGAAGGATGTTTTTCATCTTAGCACACTCAGATACATTAAATGGGTTTTTTTTTTTTTTTTTTTTTTTTTTGGGAAGTTACTTGACCCTGAAAAATGGTAAATGACAGAAAGGAGGAAGCAAAATGATTGTAGTTTGAAGACATGATTATATGATTAGGAAAACAAAGATCAATGGACAGATTGTTTAGAAACAATTTAATAAAGGGGTTTGTTTACAAATTGTACGTAATAGCTTTTTATATGTACCAATAATCACTTATAAGTAATAAAGATGACCCCATTCACAATTGCAAGCCCCAAAACTTGACATAAACTTCATAAGAAGTACATGATTAATATGTAAAGAAAACCATAAAACTTTAAAGAGGATCATAAAAAGTACTCCCAATGAGGAAGTCATACCTTGTTTTTACATGAGAATAGTCGACTTTGCAAAATGCCATTTTCTCCCTTGGTCTCAAATTCAATGTAACCCCAATCCAAATTGTGAATTTTTTTTAGAGCTTGACCTGCTGGTATCCACAGTAACTGGACTGATGGAAGAATTTGGATTCACTGCAGTGTATTATTCATAGCTGGAGGGCTGGGTCATTAGGGGAGGTTATCTGAGTCTGGAATCAGGAACCCACTGTTGCCTCAAGTGGTTCACTCCTTAGGAGCAAGACTTACCTCACTTAACTGCTCTTATTAATAAGTTTTCTACTTAGGATTTGTTACCTTCCTTGAAGATTTGTAACTTCCCCCCCACCCCCACCCCTGTGCTGTGCACAGAAGAACTCATTATTGTTGGCTACTATGGTTACACAAAAGATTTTTTCTTGTAGTTGACTATTATGTTATTAAATATGAAATGTCTGATTTCCTTAAGTACTAAGTTTGACAGTTGGTATCTCTGACATTTCACTTTGACACTTGTTTTATTTTTATTGTGAAGGTACATCCTCAGTTTTTCAAATGCACATTGTGGCTTGTGATTGTCTTGCAAAGTTTTTTAGAGTAATTTTTGTGAAACCATGGATAAATCAAAAATTTGTGTTATTTTCAAATATGGGTTCTTTTATGGAACCAATGCAGCAGACAGCTTGAAATATCAACAAAGTGTTTGGGAAGGATGTGTCTAATGAACACACAGTACGTCAATGGTTTGACATACTGTTCTGGTGATTTTTGTCTTGAAAATGAGCCACACAGGAGACCTGAGACCAAGGTGTGGATAATGATGAGCTGAAACCTGTAGTGGTAGTGAATCCATGTCAACCTGTGCATGAATTAGCAGTGAGATTTGACATTACTATTCCAACAATACTGGACCATTGGAAACAAATCAGCAAGGTAAAGAAGGTAAATATATGTGGGTTCTGCGTGTTATTAAATGAGCCTCAGAAGAGAAAATCTTCAGGAAACCTACCTTTCTTTGCTGTCAGTACATAAAGGCGAACCATTTCTACACTGTCTTGTTACGTGTGATGAAAAATGGATTCTTTTTGATAATCACAAGCATTTGGCATGATGGTTGGATAAAGATGAAGTGCCAAAACACAGTCCAAAACTGAATCTTCATCAAAAACAGCTAATGGTGTCTGGTGGTCCAGCACTGATGTTATACCACTACAGCTTGATGAAACCTGGTCAATCGATTATAGCAGATGTCTACTGCAACCAATTGGAGTAGAGATGATGAGGGTACGTGTGATTAAGTAGCCAAAATTGGTCAATAGAGACAGGCCAATCCTCTTGCAAGACAACCCTCGACCACATATAACACAAATAACACTGCTCAAACTACAAAGGCTGAACTTGGAAATTCTGTGATCCACCATTTTCACCAGACCTTGCACCAACTGACTACCACTTCTTCCGGGCTTTGGACCATCTCTTGCAAGGAAAAATATTCTCAACAAGGTGTGGAAAAAGCCTTTCACAATTTCATTGCCAGTGGCTCTCCAGGCTTCTTAGCTGCTGGCATAAACAAGCTACTGTGAAGATGGCAAAACTGTGTGGATAGTTTAGGTGTATACTTTGATTAATTGTACTGCTTCTTGTTTGAGATATAACAAACTACATTTTTGATTAGAGATCAGATATTTCATATCTAATGACCTAAATTCCTTCATCTTACTCTGTCTTTGGGGAGTTTGGCTGCCTTACTGTAATGTCTTAGCCAATCACAGCTCTGGCACCAGTGCAGTCTAACTTCTTTCTGAGAGCTCTGCACTGGCTGCCTCCAGAGGATCTCTCTCCTGCCTACTTCCTGGGCCACACTACTCTCTTCTGGTCTCTCGGCTTTCCTTACACTGTAACTTGCCTTTTTTCATTGTTTTGAACTAGGCAAGTTTTCCCTGCCTCAGGACCATTACAAATGCTATTCCTCCTGCCTGGACCAATTTCTAACAATCCTTTGCTCCCCTGACCCCCACTACACATACATGTACCTGGTCAACTTTAATCCTTCAGGAATTCTAACAGTTCTTTAGAGAGACTTTTTTGACCTTTCAGAATTGATTAGGTCTCCTTGTTAGGCTCACTGTTTCAGGCCCTATGCTTTTCTCTCATAGCACTTACATGTAATAATGTATTTATTTCATGCAATTTCTTTACAGCCTGTCACTCCCATTAGAGGACAGGGACTATGTCCCTTTAGTTCACTATTGTATATCTAACACAATTGTATCTACCACGTAGTAGATATTCATTAATTTTTTCAGTGGATAAATGTGCAATAATTTAAAGCATATTGGTGTCATGTGACATGTTTAGTGATGCTGCGTAGGCATTTTCCTTACACAGCTTCTATCAATACTCCCCACTATAATCTATCACAGAGGCCAATTTGGTCTCTCATATGTAATAAAGCTAACATGGGGTGAGAGTTAACTTTCCCTTTCCCCTGAAAGTTTGCTGAAAGATCAACTCATAACTAAGGGAGATTAATAAGAGGAAGAGGTTTATTTACATTTTGCAGGGGGAGAATCAGAGTTGGATTACCCACTATCCCAGTGGGATCCAGATATTTTTATACCTGCCTTTTGGGGGGGATGGAGGAGTATAGGTAATCTGTTTAGGGGCAATAAATGGTTGCTAGGGAGGATGTAATGGATGTGGGGGAACAGATGAACTGTAAATTAACCTGAGAGACAGGTATTATGTTTAAAATGATTTGGGCCGGGTCTGGTTGCATTCTTGATCACTTTTTTTCCTGCAGTATACTGAATAAACAGGGCAGGGAAGTCAATTGTGGTTTTTAGCGGTCAGTCTGGTTTGTGCTGGTTCATGCTGACAGAGGGAAATCCCCTTCCAGTGCCTGCTGATCTTGACCTTTGATTCAAAATAAGTTCTATACCAAGGACTCATATTTTGGGGTGAAATTTCCTGAGCTCCTTCACTACCTTTCAGTTCATTTGCAAGAATAAAGAATATTTATGAGAAAATTTTGGAAAATGTACACTAATGAAAGAGTTGTCTTTATATATGACAAATCTGTAATTATTAAATTGTTGTAGTACTGACCCAGGAATACACAGAAAATGAAATAAAGTCTAGAAGTAAGGCCAAGTATATTTGGAGTTTTAGTGTATGTTTAATATATTTCATTATACATTACTATAAAACAGTAGGTGGTAGTCACCCTCCGAGATGATCTCCCAATGATTATTGCCTCCTAGTATCACACCCTTGCATAGATTGTTCTCACATTGGATAGGGCTGACCTATCTAACTGATGGAATATTATGAAGATGATAGTGTTGACTTCCAGGGTCAGGTCATAAACGTTGCAAGTCTGTCTTGTGCACACCTGTGTCATTTGCTCTGGGGGACGCTAGCTACCGTGTCATGAGGATGCTCAAGCTGCTTTGTGGAGAGGTCTATATGGAGAGAAACTGAGGCCTTGGTCAACAGCCAGCCTGAGCTTGCCACCATGTGAGTGAGCCACCTGGGAAGCGGATCCTGAACCCCAGTGAAGCCTTCAGATGACTGCAGCTCTGGGGGACATCTTGCCTGCCACCTCATGAGATTACAACTAAACCAGAATTGCAGAACCAGTTGCTCCCAAATTTCTTACCACAGAAACTATATGAGATAATGTTGATTGTTTTAAGCCAAGAAGTTTTGGGGTAATTTACATAGTGCAATACGTAATCAGATGGATTGTTCAATAAGTGGTGTTGGGATGACAGAACGTCGGGAAAAATAATTTGGGTTCTTACTGAAGTCTTTGCATCAAGAAAATTCCAGATGGATCAAGTATTTAAATGTAGAAATGGAACAGTTAAGATACTAGAGAAGCTGAAAATTTTTATGCTTTAGGGGTGGAAAAAGACTTGTAATTATGAATATGCAATTGCCAAACCACCTAGAACCATTAAAAAGTTCTAAATGTTCAAATTTAGAACTTTTTAATGACAAACTTTATAAACATGGGTGAAAGACAAACCACAAATTGGGAAAACATTAGTAACCTGTATTACAAACGGCAGTATCTCTTAAATGAACTCTTAAAAAATTGCTAAGAAGACTCTTATTTATCAATGGGATAACCAAGGACATGAATAGGCAATTCACAAAGTAGAGATATTAATAAAATATGAACAGTGGTTATCCAAGAAATATAACTAAGAACAATAGGGGTCATATTTTACCTATTAGATTGACATAGGTTAAAAAGATTGACAAGGTTAAAGAGATTTCCTGTATTGGCAGGAACATTACACAACGTGGGTGGGGATGTAGATTCGTCTAACTTTGCTGGACGGTGGCCTAATATGTCTCAAAATGCAAATACCAATTGAGTGCGCATTGTGACTCAGCTATTCTACTTGTATAAATTTATGCTAAAGTAATAATTGGGCACACATAACAAGATGTATATACTATTATAAAACATTCAATATTCTTTGACCTAGTTAAATTTTATTCTGTTTTTTTTTCCCCCGTTTTTCTCCTTCTATTGTCCCTATTTCCTTATTCAGAAGTTCCTCTTGGACCTTCCTGGATCTATTTTCCACTTCTCAACATTGTGCTCTTGTTTGTCAAATCTTTATTTCTTTGCTATATTTGTAATCTTCTTAATTTTAATTTCCATATTGCCAACTCTCTGACATCTATTCTAACATTCACCTCTGCTTTGAAAATTTTATTTTAGCAATTACTTTTAACTTGCAAAAATACTTTATTCCTGATAAATTCTTTATTTCTAGGGTTCTGTTCAACAATGGGTGTATAGCTCTTAAATCTCCCTGAGGATACAAATTAGAATTTTTAAAAAACTTTTCTTCAGATTCCTTGATTATGGTTGTTTCTTCAGTGGTTAGTGGTTGTGTGTATTCATCTTTACCTTCCCTCCCATGCTTTTAGATCTTCAAGGCCTGATGATCCTTGCCTGACTGCTCATACTTATGAATAAACTATTAGGTTAATTAACACTGGTAGCTATCACAGGTTTTCTCTTTAGTTATATGTATTTTCTGGCTATCTCTTTCCATGAATGGGAGGATTCACTGCAGGCTCTGTGGAGCGTGGGACGTGTTACTTGCCAAGCTTCCCTGTAGGGTGCTGACTGGGTGGGTAATCGGCAGGCAAATGGCTTCCCTCCAGATTGTCAGGATAGAGGGACTTTGTTATGAGGTGAATCGGTGTCCTATTCTCAGGCAGGGCTGCTGCTTTTCATCCCCTCTTCCTTCTCATCCCTCCCCCCAATGTCTGTCCTAGAGGTTAGGAGTTCCCTTTCCCTGTTGTACCTCCAGCCCTAAGATCTGCACTTGGAGCTCTCTACAGATAAGTCATCGACTGGATTGTGGGTTTCTCTTTCACTGCCACACTGAGGGCAGGGGATGTGTGTGGGGTATTGACTAGCCCAGCTGTTCCACACTCTTTTTTAATCAAAGTCTTGCTTGTATTTGTTGGCTCTGAGCTTCTCTTTGGGCATCTTGAGAACTGCTCTCAAACTGCTCCGTTTGGGGTTACAATTGACAATGCTCTGTCTTCTAAAAGTCACTCATATTTTTGGTCTTACATATTTTCTGTCTTCTAGGCACTCCATAAAATACATGGTCTGCTGATGGCACCGTTTTTTGTGTTCCAGGATTCTTTAATTTTACTTACAAACCAAAGTCTCTTCTGTCAGTTCATGAAACCTTAGATGAGACGGGAGGTAGACGTTTGTGCTCAGATGTCCTGTACTATTTTCTGTGGGTGTGTTATCTCTTTAAATTTCTGAGTACCCTCATTTTAAAGTTTTCTTCTATTTACTGTAGCACCTGTTTACTGAGGGGTCAGGAGTACACATGTACACACAGAGCAACACTAAAGTCTGGGTTGGGGTTCAGAGCCAGGTCGTCTGATTCCAGAGCCCATCCTCTTAACCTCTTTGCTGTTCAGTTGGGTGCCTCTCTTTCATGCTGTTTACCTCGAAGGTCTGGCGTTTCCTACATATCTCTTCACATTTCTAGGTAAGGATCTACAACTGAGTGTATTGCCTCACCTCAAGTGAGAGTCCCTCCTCCCCTGGTGGTGAATGCAAATTCTAATACAGGGGCTCAATTTCTGAGGACTTCCCAGGGCAAGGGGAGAAGAGAGCAATACTTAGCTGCCCTGCTCAGTGAGGGGCTCTGACCTACTTAGCTTGTTCCTAATTGAGCTTTGCTGTCTTCTTGGTTAGGACCCCTCTGTGGAAGAGTCCCACTCATGTCCACCGACCTCCCATGCTTTCCCTGGAGCAAGCATCCAAGTCAAACAGGGAAGTAGAGGGACGGACTATCTCAGCTCTTCTACTGTCTAGTTAATTACTTGGCCAATTTTCTGTGGTTGGCTCCTCCTAGCCTGCATTGCACCAATAATGGATCATTCTGAGCTACTGCTGGGGAAACTTCAACTGACATAGGTTCCTTATATTTCTTTAGGTTAGCCATCATTTTTCCCATCAATTTTAGATTTTTCAAGAAATTCATCTGTTCTGCAACTATGTGTTGTGGAGGGCATTGTGCTGGACATTAGGGAAATAATGGTGAACAAAAAGCCCATCATGATGGAGTTTATATAGAATATTGTGGGGGAGACAGGCATTAAACAGCTAATTTACACACAGTACATGTTCTGTGAGGAAAAGTTGGATTGCCCTGTGGGGGGCATATGGAAAGGCTAACTTACTGAGAGATTGTCATGGAAGTCTACTTGGGATAAGTGACAGTTGACGTAAGATACAAAGGAAGAGAAAGAAGGACTAGGTGATGAAGAATGGGAAGGTTAGTGTTCCACACAGAGGGAACAGGATGTGAAAAGACCTTATAGATAAATGAAGGAGAACGTGGTCCACTGGTGTCATGAGTATTTAGTTGCTGTGGATTTTTCCTCATTATGTATGTGTTCTCCTATTTCATGCAATTTGGGAGGGAGAAAAAATTAGATGGACCTGGTCTTGAACCAGGAAACTTCAAAGAATAATGACTTGGGAAAATTTTACCATATAACCAATAAAAGAAAAAGCATAAAGAACTTATATGTCATTTGTAATATATACTCATATACTTGTATACCCACAGGTTGAGCACCCCAAATCCTCGACTGTTTGAATGCCAACATGCTCAAAGGAAGTGTTCATTGGAACATTTCAGATATTTGGATTTGGGATGCTTAGCCAGTAAGTATAATGTGCATATTCCAAAATCTGAAAGAAGCCAAAATCTGAAACGCTCTGGTCCCAAGCATTGGATAAGGGATATTGAACTTGCATTAAATATTGGAAAGCAGTATACCAATACCAAAAATGTAATATTTGGGATGTGGGATGACAATTTTTATTACCTTTTTAAACTTCTATTAATAATTTGAATTTCGAGTTTTCCATTAGTGTAGATTATTTTTATAATCAGAAGAAAATGTTCCTAAAATAAATTGATGTTTATCTTATGGTTTGGCTTACAATATGTAAATGTAGAGGTTTTCAGTAGGTGAATGTCTGCAGTATTTTAAATATTACTATGTACCTAATGGAAATGGCATATGATGGGTAACAAAACAGACTCATACAATAGAACGTTACTTTATTCTGAAGAATTCTTGCTACTGTCTAATGAAGTAATGTTTTTCTTTTTTTTTGTTTTTTTTTTTTTTGAGACAGAGTCTCAATTTGTTGCCCGGGCCAGAGTGAATGCCGTGGCGTCAGCCTAGCTCACAGCAACCTCAAACTCCTGGGCTTACGCGATCCTACTTGCCTCAGCCTCCCGAGTAGCTGGGACTACAGGCATGCGCCACCATGCCCGGCTAATTTTTTTTTTCTGTATATATATTTAGTTGTCCAGATATTTTATTTCTATTTTTAGTAGAGACGGAGTCTCGCTCAGGCTGCTCTTGAACTCCTGACCTCGAGCGATACACCGGCCTCGGCCTCCTACAGGGCTAGGATTACAGGTGTGAGCCACCGCGCCCAGCCTAATGATATAATGTTTTAAAGTTGTTAAGTGGCTCATAGTGATCAAAGACTTTTATAATCTGTCTCCCACATAATGTTTTAAGAGTTACAGAAAAAGCTATCAGTTTTAGCTGCCTTGAAATTGAAATATTTGCAGAAATAGTACTTAGATATTCAGGCCTACAACATGTGCTGGAGGAGATAGATAGCTGTTCAGTTTGGCCAACTTGGGTATTGTATCAGCAGAGATTGTATTCAAGCTGCAAGTAACACAAGTTCAGAGGAACAATTGCTTAACTAAGTAACTTAAAGTGAGCAAGCTTTAAACTTCAACTTTTTCAAGTTCAGGTCATGTGTGTGGTAGTTATACCATCAAGGAGCCAGGCTCTTATACCTTCCCAGTTGACTGTAGAGTGTGGCTTTGACTTCATGATAACAGGGTCACTGTTGCACCTTTAGAAATTACATCTGTGATTCTGACAGGCAAAGGGGGGAAGGGTATGTTAGGTTTATCCCTTGTTATCAGAAAAACAATAGCTTTCAGAGAAACTGTACCCATTAGACTTTCATTTACATTTCTATGACCAGAAGTGTCACAGAGCCATCTTGAGCTGTAAGGAAAGCTGAGAAATCAAGCTTTCACGGTTTTTGTTTTTAAACCAGAGGACGTTGCTGTTGAAAACAAAATCAGAGTTGTGTTAATAAAGGAGGGAAAAATGGATTTTGGTTAGGCAATTTGCTGTGTCAGCTACAGGAGTTATGTGCTTATCGACGGTAATTGAAGTCAGGAGTGTGATTAACGTTACTCGGGGAGTACACAGTAAGAAGAAAATCGGTGAAGGAATCATAAAGAACTTTAGTGTTAAAGGGGTAGGCAGAGAAATGTGTATTCTCAAAGGACACTAAGGAGGAGCGGCCACGAGTGAGTGGGAGGAGAGTGAACACCTTGAGGACTTGGTGGTACACGAGTTGGTTTGATGGGGAGGCAGAGTTTACATTGCCCTATATGCTGATGAGCCTAGTTGGCTGGGAACTGAGACATGAACTTGAGGTTTATCAGAAGGAAGCCATTGGTGACCATGAAGCAAGAGCATTTGCAGTGGTGTCCATGGACTACTGAGTGAAGAGGAACAAAGCAATGACAGTGAAAGCCTTTGAAGGACTTTCAAAGGCTGACTGGGACACTAAGATGGAGGGGGAGGGGCGAGGAAGGGGGGAGGACAGTGACTGGAGAGAGAGATGGGGTCAAGACAAACATTTTTCTTCAAGGCAGGTGATACTAGATAGAGCATGTTTAATTCTAAGAAGTCGGGGGGGGGGGAGCGGCATTGAAGATATTTGAGAAAGATTCTAGGAGGATTGTTACTTCTCAAGGGAGGTGGAAAGTGTGATCCAGAGGATAAGCTTTGAAAGAAACAAAACGCCTTTACCTTCCTTGAATAAGGCAAGAAGGGTGTGTGGACACAAGGTACTCCTGTAGTTTGGTGGCAGCAATAACAGGGGTTAACCTGCTGGCTTCTGTCCTCTCTGTGAAATGAGAGAAAACATCCTTTGCTGTGTTAGGAGAGAGACAGCGGGCCTGAAGTAGGAAAAGGATGCAAAAGATCATCAATAAATGTGGTAGAAATTTGAGAGAGCATGAAACATTGGTAATTGGGTGGCATTGAGAGCTCAGTCATGGTTAGGGAACCTGAATTTAATTAAAGTTGGTGGTACCAGTCTGTGCAGTGCCATTATCTTACATAGAAATTATCTTTAAAAATTTTAGTTGACAGTTTTGAATGATACCTACTAGTACTTTAGAGGTAGAAAACCATAAATTTGCTCAAAAAAGCAGTTAAAACTTAATAGTTTTCTTTGTCTCTAAAACAAGCAGTTTATAACATTTATTAATACCCTACTCTGTCCTAGACAGAGTTAAGCACCTTACCTGCATTATTTATGCAGTCTGCACAAGAACAACCTATGCAGTATGCGTTATTACTATCCCCATTTTAAGGACAAGGAAACGTAGGCTCAGATAATTTAAAATAACATGTTTTAGATCACACAGCTAATTAGTGGTAACACCAGGATTTGAACTACATATATGACTCCAGAGTGGTGTCATTAACTACAACTGTGTGGACTGAACCACATGACATTGCCTATCTTGTAGGTGAAAAATGATAAAAGCTGGGCACTTGGTTCTACCTAATATACTTCTCACCAAAATAATTGCCAAGGTCAGTGGGCTGTTTACATTGTGCCAGGTATCACCTTGTGTTTTGATGGCCATAATCTGTTACAACATTTAGAAATTTATCCTGATTTTTAAGATCATTTTATGTTAATTTTTGAATAATATACTTAATACTTGAGTACATTTTGATAGCGATACTCCTTTTTTCTGACTATTTTGACAAAATTATGTTTTGGGGAAACTACTGGAAATATTGACAAAACTTACAGAAGAAAAAAACATTACAACTCTAGTTTTTCACAACAGGAATGTTTTTTGGTATTTTCTGCAACATCTGATTCATTGAGTGGTAGTCGCCCAAGAGATTGCTGTGGATTAGTTTTTAATTCAGTAGGTTTCTGTCTTACTGTATATTTGTTGACTCTTGATCAACCTATATTCTTTATGCAGCTTATTTTGGGTAAAGAGAAAGAAGGCCTTTCCATCTTCTCACTTTATCCCTGACTTGTGAACACCCACAGTGATATTAATAGTAAATTACCTACTCTAATTTTACTAATATTCTTAAGTTCTTATATTTTAGCTAAAGAATACCATTTAAAATTAAATTAGAAATTGGATGATTTTTTCTTCCAATTTGAAAGTCTTTAATAAAAGGATAAAAAGATATGTCTTGTGGTAGTGTTTGGTTACTTACAAAGCCTGTGGAAGGACTTTGGCCTTCTTTTTTTGGCCTCCATATAATCAGATTTTATGCGTATTTGGCTAATTGTACTGTCTTTGTTGAGGGCCTGATCTTAAAGGGTATGGTCTTGGTATTTTCATGTCACTTTTAGTTCAGGTACAAGAAGTCTTTAAAAAGGCATGAACAATTAATTATGTGACTGAGAAAAATAATTTCCCCCAAGTTAATTGCACAAATTACTATAGCCCTAAAAGGTTAATGATTGTCAACCATCTTTGATGCATAGAGCCTATTAAATGCCAGTATCATTTGAATAATTTAAATAACTCCTTGGACAAATAGACCTCATCCAAAGAACAACAGTAAATAGTTCCTTTTTTATGTTTTAGAGGAACATTTTTGGACTCTTCAGCTAGAGAAATAAGTCAATCTTATGGACCATAATAAATTCTTATATTTCCAAGTATAAGACATTAAAACATATTTCAAAAGGTAAGTGTGATTTTTAGGTAATTTATTATCTTTACTTTATAGAACTACTGAGTTAATGGCCAGGAGTGGTGCCTCATACATCTAATCCTAGCACTCTGGGAGGCCAAGCTGGGAGGATTGCTTGAGCTCAAGAGGTCGAGATCAGCCTGAGCAAGAGCAAGACCCTGTCTCTACCAAAAATAGAAAAAATTAGACAAATGTGGTGGTTACCTGCCTTGTAGTCCCAGCGACTTGAGAGGCTGAGGCAGGAGGATGGCTTGAGCCCAGGAGGTTGAGGTTGCAGTGAGCTGTGATAATGCCACTGCACTCTACCTGGGGCAACAGAGTGAGACCCTATCTCAAACAAACAAAAAAAAACCCAAAACATTCTCCTCTCCCCCCAACAAAACAAAACAAAACAAAACTCCTGAAGAGTATCTTCATGCTTTAGCCTCAGATCTTTTGCATCTGCTCGTCCCTCTGCCTGCAATCTTCTTCCACATGTAGTGACTTGCTCCTTCCCTTGTGTCATATTTCAGCTCTCAAAGTCAACCTTTCACTTCCCTGACCATCCAAAAACTTCCCCTTTATGTATCTCTTTATCCCTTTACCCTACCTTATTTTGCTTTATAATTCTTATCACTGTCAGACATTTAACACATACATCATTTGTGAAGTGAAATGGGGATCATACTCTCTGGAGATTAGTAAGATATTGCCATATCTAGTAATTCTAATTTTCTAAAAAATTTCTTTAGAGCAAATTTTTACCTGCTTGTATAGTTTTTCACACCCATTATTTCATCACTTCAGAACTAGCGAAGCTGTCAAATATAGGTTACTTACTAGTAATACATCTATAAAATTCTCTAATAAAATTATCATCAAAATACATGTGCTCGCTCTTCCCTGTGTGGAAATCTTTTTCCCATATGAGGGAAACTGGGGTAAATAATATTACAGAATTTCACTAGCCAGCAATACTTTTTTTTTTTTTTTTTTGAGACAGTCTCACTCTGTTGCCCGGGCTTAGAGTGCCATGACATCAGCCTACCTCACAGCAACCTCAAACTCCTGGGCTCAAGTGATCCTCCTGCCTCAGCCTCCCGAGCAGCTGGGGCTACAGGCATGCACCACCATGCCCGGCTAATTTTTCTATATATATATTTAGCTGTCCATATAATTTCTTTCTAGTTTTTTAGTAGAGACGGAGTCTCGCTCTTGCTCAGGCTGGTCTCGAACTCCTGAGCTCAAACAATCTGCCTGCCTCGGCCTCCCAGAGTGCTAGGATTATAGGCGTGAGCCACCGTGCCCGGCTCACTAGCCAGTATATTCATCAAATAAACTATGGGGAAATATTTTTCTTGTCAAATTGAGTAGGTAGTGATAGGAAATGATGGGACTACTTACTTTAAAATTGAGAACTTTAAAAAGATACTTGATAGAAATAAGACTTATACATTAGCATCCATCCAAATTATCATAAGTGATTGTGCAATGTAAGGCCAGTGATATTTGAAGATGTACAAGATTGGGTCTTGTACTGTATCTATTAGAAATATCTTTTCATTTTGTTTTTGGTGAGGGTTTTAATACCATGGAGGTTATAATTTTGGCTATCAGGAATTTCTGGATATTTTAGGTAAAACAACTTCCTCCTTTAAAGGGTGAAGGTTAAGGTTTTGTAAGACAGAACATGATTTCACTTCATATAGCTTTATATCATAGACTTTTGCAGTAATTTCAAAATGTACTTCCATATTTTGTTCAGAGTTAAAAGAGCTGTCTAGAAAGGAGTTTTTAGTTTTTCTTAGGTTATTCATGATGTTCAGATTATTTTCCATGTTCTTTCCTGAGATATTTTCTTCTTCCTTTGGAAGTAGACTGTTGGTACTTGCCCTAAACATTTGCCTTCTGCAAGTACGCCCAGCGTACCTGTTCACCATTTCCAGGGACTCACTGCTTTCCTAATGAAGATCAAGCCCAGACCTTCTAGTTCAGTTCCTGTAGGCAGAGAGTGCAACTGTACTGAGCAGCTTAGAGTCGGTCCCCAGGACTCAATATCTTGAGGAGGTTTTCTGCTAATTACAGCTGCTCCCACTATGTTTATCTTTTGGGAGACTGGGTGCTGCTCCCCTTTAAACGCTTCAGCCCAAGAATAGACAACATAAGTATAACTGACACAATACTGTCCTGTTTAAAGACATCTTTACTGAATATTGCACAGTAGTGAAGGGAAGAAAACCCAGAGAGTACTGTGAGTCATGAATTTAGGCGTTCTAGTTTTATAGCTATGGCATACTTACCTTCACGTACTTGGGACTGTTATAATCCTTGCACATAAGTGCCTTTTCACATTTAAGAAAAGGTTACCCAGTTGAGGGTATATTCTTTCTGGGCTGACAAATTACAAAGAGGTGTCACCTCTAGGCACATACCTTCTTTACCACACTGAACCAGCCCCAAGTCAGGGTGCCTGGTTGCTAGGGCATGATTTCAGACCCCACTCATGTCCCCAACCTGAGCACTTCTGTGCAGGTTACACAGAGATGTGTGGTCCAGCATTAGTGGATGCCTACTGAGGATTTTCTTAGCTTTCCTTTGACTTTCCTAAGGCATAGACCACTTCTAAAGCCATGCACACTGCTCTTAGAGGTCCCTCATCTCCTCAAAGTCCACAGGCAGACTGTCAGCTTTTACCTCCTGTCTGTAGCTCACTTTCATGGTGCTTGTTTCACTTCTGAAGCTGTCTCCTTTTTGGCAACTGGCACCATGAATAATCTCATCCTTTTGCTAAGACTGTCTCCTGTCTATATAATGGTAGAATCTAACACCTGCAACATCATGTAAGAGCTGCATATGCTAATCACAGTTGAGTTTTTTTATCCTATACCAGGTCTTCATGTTTTGAAGATAAATATTCCTATTTCATTTTTGTGTTTGTTAAGGTGTAATGCTTAAAAGAGTTCTGGAGATGGATGGTGGTGATGGTTATACAATATAAATGTATTTGGTATTACTCAACTGTACCCTTCAAAAATATTGAAGATGGTACTTCTTGTTATATGTATTTTACTACAATAAAAAATTGAAAAGTATATTATTAAAATAATACTTGATAAAGTTAGTGTAGTTTTTACTATATACCAGAAGCATTAGAAAACTAAAACAGATTTTGGTACCTGGAAGTGGGAGGCTGCTGTAACAAATACCTAAAAATGTGGAAGTAGCTTTAGAAATGGTCAGTGGGTAGAGGCTTGAATAGTTTTTGAGGTTGCATGGTTGATAAAAACCCACGTTGTGTTGAACACACTGTTGGAGAAATATGGATGTTAAAGACTCCACTGGTGACGGCTCAGAAGGAAACTAGGAGCTTGTTGGAAACTGGGAGAAAGTGGATCCTTGTTATGTGGTGGCAGAAACTTTGGCTGAATTGTGTCCTACAGTTTTATGGAAAGCAGAACTTAAAAGTGATGAACTTCGATATTTAGCTGAGGAGATTTCCAAGCAAAGTGTTGAAGGTACTGCTTCAATTCTTGTTGATTATGGCAAACTGTAGGAGGAAGTTCTGCCTATAGCCTGTAGCTTCAGCTTTATGCCAGAGAGTTCCAGTGTGCCCTCTGATAGCCCACCCTACAGACTGCTCTTTGAGAAGAAAGGCTGTGGAGAACTGTTTATGGATTTAGCGTGTCAAATAGATGTCATATACAAGAGTTCGGATTTGCTCATCAGGCTTCTAAATGTTTACCACTGACAGTGACTTTACTGATCTAATTACAATTATCTAAGCTAATATGTAAGAACTGTTTATCTAACTTTTTTACACACTTTTTTGGGAAGCATTTCTCCTGTATTAAGTTGAATAGTATCCCTTCAAAATTGATGTCCAGTTGGGGCCTGTGAATGTGACTTTACTTGGAAATAGGGATTTTTGCAGGTGTAATAAAGTTACAATGGGGTCCTACAGGATTAGGGTGGGCTTTAAGGGAGAATGCCACATGCAGATGGAAGCAGAGATTGGAGTTGCGCCACCACAAGCAAAAGAATGCCAAAAATCGTTGGCAATCACCAGAACCTAGGAGACAAGCATGGAACGGATTCTTCCTTTGAGCCTGTGAGAAGGAACCAACCCTGCTGACACCTTGATCTTGGACTTATGGTTTTCAGAATTGTAAGATAATATCTGTTGTTTTAAGGCATTCAGTTTTGCATTTCTTATGACAGCCCTAGGAAACCAACATACCTCTTGTCAAGTAAAAGTTAAATAATGGACTCCAGTAAATTAATATTTAAAAACCCAGCAGAAAATGTCAGTTATCCATGGAGCCAGTATCTACTATGACTGTTTTCCAAACTTGGAGTTCTGGAAGAAGTTTAAGTTAGCTACTGTAGCCCTTTGGGTAATTCTTAAACCTTTTGCATCGGGTCAGACTTAGAATGGAGTAAAAAGACCTTGGACACAGAATCAAACTTAATATCAAATTGAGAAACGACAAGAAGGAACTAGTAGAAAGGCTACATAAAGTGGTGCCATGTCTTCTGTAATTTATTTCTTTTCTTGTAATATTTGCCCTGGACTGGCCAGGGAAAATAATAGATAGGTTCTACAGAAGTCAACTCTTAAAAATGACGTTTCTATCACTTTTTACCTCTGTCCTTTCAACCATACATGACCTTGGTTCCGTTGTGCACGCCTTAGGAATGCACCTGGAATGTAAGCAGCTCCTTGTAGCAATATAGAAGCAAAAGGAAAAGGATACTTCATTTTCTGGAATGGAGTTGTCTCCAGAAATTTTGTTTAAAAGTAAATCTGGAACTGAAATTTTTTTTTTTTTTGTCCTTTTTTAGCTTTTCTGTTGTGGAATAAAAAATTTCTTCCCACAAAGAAATAATTGTACCCAAAATATGTTTTTAAAAATTTAAAGTACCCCTATGTATTGTATTAACAAATAATTGGAGTATTTGAAAGAGTATACTTATAATATAATCATGACAGGAAAATATATATGCTACTGAAGGTTAACTTTACCAATGAATGAGCATGCAAGGCTTTTATGGAGAAAAATAAATGCACCGATGTATGACATTCATGATGGAAAGTATCAGTGTTCTAAAGATGGCCGTTGTCCCACATTAATCCATAAATTCAGTTCTAATCAATAACTGAACATTTAAGATATTTTTAGCACAGACATTTTTAAACTTCATAAAACTAAAGAGAATAGTATAGTGAACCCCGTGTACCTATCATACAGCCTTGACAGTTACTGACATTTTGGCAATCTTATTATAGTTCCAGGGATTTAGTTAGGGATGTTTTATTTTGATTTTCTGGGGAATTTTAAAGCAGGACCAGAGATGATCAGGGATTTTACCTGAGTTTGCATTTCTGTCTGATAAGTCCTTATTTTTAAAAATATATGCTATTCCATTATCATGCATAAAGAAATTAATGGTAATTCTTTAATATTTGATTTTCCATCCATATTCAGATTTCTCCAGTTGTCTCCAAAGATGGCTTTTTACAGTTGCTTTCAGTCAGGATATAAATAAAGTCCCTACATTTTATTTGCTTCTTAGGTCTCTCAGTTTCTTTCACTGTGTAATGGCCTCTCCTTTTTATTTCATACAGTTGATTTGTTGAATTTATGGCTGTGTGTGTGTTCAGGTGGTATGAGCCTCTGATCCTTCTGTGATAAACCTTCTACCTGAGGTTTTAGTATCTACTGATGACGGTTGCCCAAAACCATGATTTCTTCAGGGGTTCTAAAACAGTACGTTTCTAACTATATCATTCCTTATGCTTTTATTAACGAGAATTCTTTATAGAACTTACCTGTGTCAGTTGGGTAGTTACCCTAAAATAGTTTGTACTGGAAGGGCAGGATAAATTCTTGATTTTTTTTTTTTTTTTCTTTATTAATTTTCAGAGGAATGAACTGAGACCTGCTTGGTCATCCACAGCTGCATAACAAAGTACTCTCAGATTCAAGGGGCTTAAAACAATTGTTTAATTATACATCATGATTTGATAGATTATGAATTTTGGAGGGCTTAATCGGGCAATTATGTTCTATGTGGCAGAAAGTACTTAGCTGGTGGATGGGCTGCTCTGGATGGTCCAAGATGTCTTCATTCACGTCTGGCGCTTTGGGTGGGGATGATTAGAAGGGTGGGGCTCACCTGGGACTGTTGATCAGAGAGCCTATACATGTCCTTTCCAGCATGATTGTCCCAGAGTTGTTAGACTTTTTCCACAGCAGCTTAGAGTTCTGTAAGAGAATCTTTCAAGACCTGAAGGAGTGTAAGCTGCAAAGCTTCTTGTGTCCTATCCTTGGAGTCTCAGATGATCACTTCTGTTGCATTCTATTGGTGAAGTAAGTCACTAAGGTTAGCTTGGATATAAGGGGAGGGATAGAAAACAATCTGTAGCTGTCTTTAATTTGCCATAAAACCCCACCAGACTGCACTGGTGACTGATGATTTCTTAAAAATTTGATATCATTATTAATAACCTGAGTTTTTAAAAATATATTTGGGATGCTTAATTCATGTCAGTCACTAGTTTTTATTTTTTTATTTTTTTTATTTTTATTTTTTTTTGAGACAGTGTCGCTTTGTTGCCCTGGCTAGAGTGAGTGCCATTGCGTCAGCCTAGCTCACAGCAACCTCAAACTCCTGGGCTTAAGCGATCCTACTGCCTCAGCCTCCCGAGTAGCTGGGACTACAGGCATGCGCCACCATGCCTGGCTAATTTTTTTTCTATATATATTTTAGTTGGCCAGATAATTTCTTTCTATTTTTAGTAGAGACGGGGTCTTGCTTTTGCTCAGGCTAGTCTTGAACTCCTGACCTTGAGCGATCCACCCGCCTCAGCCTCCCAGAGTGCTAAGATTACAGGCATGAGCCACTGCACCCGGCCACTAGTTTTTATTGATACTCAAATTGTCACATCTTTGGCCAGTTGGGACACCTTTAATTTGGATCTTGTGACCTTTCCACATGACTCCATTAGTTTTTTGTTGTAAATTCTTTTATTGTGATAAAATACATACGCATATACATAGCATAAATTTTGCCATTTTAAACATTTTTTAAGAGTACAATTCAGTGACATTAAATTCACAATGTTGTATAGCCATCACCATTATTTATAAGATGATTTCATCACTCCAAACACAAACTGTGTAAACATTAAGCAATAATTCCCCATTTCCTCCTCCCCCAGACCTCGGTAACTTCTTATCTACTTTCTGTCTCTATGATTTTGGCCATTTCTAGTTATTTCATATAAGTGGAATCATACAATATATGTCCTTTTGTGTCTGGCTTTTTTCCATAATTCAATTTTTATGTTTTTTAAGGTTCATCTATATTATGGCATATATCAGAACTTAATTCCTTTTTTGGCTGAATAATATTCCAGCCTATGCATATACCACATTTTGTGTATTTGTTCATGTATTGAGGACACTTGGGTTGTTTCCACCTTTTGAATATTTGCTGCAATGAACATTGGCTTATAAGTATCTGTTTGAGTCCCTGTTTGCAATTATTTTGGGCATATACCTAGGAGTAAAATTGCTCAATCATATGGTAATTCAGTGTTTAGTTTTATGAGGAGCTGCCAAACTGTTTTCCACAGTGGCTGCACCATTTTACATTCCTACCAGAAATGTATGAGGGTTCGAACTTTTCTGCATCCTTGCCAAAACTTATTTTTCATTTTCTGCTACTGTAGCCATCCTAGTAGATGTGAAGTGGTATCTATACAGAAATGTCCATTGTAGCACAGTTAAAAGTGAAAAAAAAACAACTGAATTATGCATCTGAAAAGAGTAAACTATGGAGTATTCATACAGCACAATATTATATAGCAGTTAAAGTAAACAGGCTAGATTGTATCTACGTCTTGGTTTAATTCTCACACCAAGAGTTGGATGGAAAGGGCGTGGATCCACAAAATCCTTGACATATCACTGGTACGAGGATTACAACATAAATAGTTCTGTCAGTTTGGAAAACAGTGATATTATATCATAAAATTAAAAGTTCATATACTCTAAAACTGAGCAGTATATATACCCTTAGATATACTGGGAACATGTATATGATCTTCATGCCAGCAGTGTTCACAATAGCAAAAATCTTGGAAGCAACAAAAATGTCCAGTGAAAAGAATAAATGAATAAACGCTGTGTATTCATTCAGTGGAATACTGTATAGTCTTCATGCAACATGCAATGATATACATTAAATTTTTTTAGCAATTCCTGTAGTTTTTTCCAAACAACTTTATTGAGGTATATTTTATATATCTTTAAATTTGCTCATTTCAAGACAATTCAATGATTTTCAGTGGCTTTGTTGAGTGGTGTAACCATCCCCATAAATGTTTTAGAACATTTTCAATCACCTTCGTCCTGTAGTAAGGATCCCTCCTGCCTATTTATAGTAAGTCCCTGTCTCCACTTCCTACAATCCGTGGGAGACCATTCTTCTACTTTCCACAAATTTGCCTCTCATGCATATTTTATATAAAGGTAGCATACAATATATGGTCTCTTGTGTCTAACTTATTTCATCTGCTAATAGAATAATGTGTTTGAGTTTAATCCATGATAGAGAATGTGTCAGTATTCTGTTCCTTTTTATTGCTGGATAGTATTATATTGTATGGATAAAACACATTTTTGTCAGTTTACCAGTTGATGCATAATTAAGTTCTTCACACTTTTTGGGCTATTACGGGTAATGCTGCTTTAAACATTTGTGTGCAAATCTTTAGGTGCACATATGTTTTCATTTCTCTAGGAATGGTAATGCTGGATTATGTGGTGGTTTTGTGTTTAAGTTTTTGAGAAACTGTCAAACAGTATTGCAAACTGGGTGCACATTTTACATTTCCACTAGCAGTGTATGAGGCTTCCATTTTCTACATGGATCTTTACCAATATTTGTTGTTGTCTGCCTTATTTATTATGGCCATTCTAATGAGTATGAAGTAATATCTCATTGTGGTTTTAATTTGGATTTTCTCAGTGACCAATGGATGTTGAGCATATTTTCATTCACTTATTAGCCATTCTCATACTTTATTTGGTAAAATGTTCATACCTTTGTCCATTCTTTGATCTGGCCATTTTTCTTCTTACTGAGTTGTAAGGGTTTCCATAAATTCTGCATACAAGTTCCTTACTTGATATGTGCTTTGTAAACATTGTCTCCCAGTCTTTTCTTTTCTCATTTCCTTAATGGTGTCTCTGAAGTGAAAAATTTGTGAATTTTTGAGGTTCAGTGTATCAGTTTTCTCCTTTGTGGACAGCGCTTTTGGTGTTTTACCTGAGAAATATTTTCCTAAATAAAGTCTCAAATTTTTAAATCTATGATTCATTTTGAGTTAACTTTTGTGTATGATGTGAGGAGGGAGAGGATCTAAGATTATCTTTTTGCATTTGGATATCCAGTTGTACTGGTTTTATTTGCTGAACAGGCCATCCTTTCCCAGTGAATTGCCTTGGCATGTTTGTTAAAAATCAATGGAGTATAAATATAAGGATTTATTTCTGGATTCTTAATTATGTTCTATTGATCAATGCCTGTTTTTTTCTGCCAGCACTACACTGCCTTGATAACTTTAGCTTTATGAAAGTTTTGAAATTGAGAAAAGTCCTCCAAACTTCTTTTTCAAAATTGTTTTGGCTATTCTAAATGTTTTGCATTTTCATATAAATGTTAGGACCTGCTTATCAATTTATGTGAAAAAAACTTCCTGAATTTTGATAGGGATTGCTTTCAATCTATAGATCAACTAGGGGAGAATTGCCATCTGACAGTGTTGAGTATTCCAGTCTGTGAACATTGAATGTCTTACTGTTTTTAAAGCTCTTTAATTTCCTTCAAAGTTTTGTAATTTTTAGGTGCAAGTCTTGGAGCTTTTTTGTTAATTTTATTCATAAGTACTTTACTGTAAAATTTTTAATACTATCATTAATGGAGTTGTGCTCTTAATTTTATTTCTAAATTGTTTATTATTCATATGTATATTTTTGTTACTTGATTTTTGTTATTGATCTTGTATTCTTCTATGCTGTGACCTTGATTTTTTTTTTATTCTAGTAGTTTTTTGTGAATTCCTTGGGATTTTAAATACACAGGATCATCTCATTTGTCAATAAATGCAGTTTTACTACTTTCTTTACAAACTGGATGCCTTTTATTTCTTAGGTGGGTTGAACTTTCAGTATGATGTTGAATAGAAGAGGTGAGAACGGAGATCTGTGCCTTTTTCCCTGTCTTAGCAAAAGAGAATTCAGTCTTTGACCATTAGGTGTGATATCTGCTGTAGGTTTTTTGCAAATGCTCTTTATCAGGTTGAGGAAGTTCCCTTCTCTTCTAAGCTTGCTAAGAATTTTTAATCATGAAGGTATGTGGGTTTTGAAAAAGCATTGCTTTACCTATTGAGATGTTCATGTGTTTTTTTTGTCATTTATATTGTTAATGTATTCCATTATTTGATCCTTAGCTGTTAAAGCAACCTTGCATTTCCAGTGTAATTCCCACCTGATCATGGTTTATAATCTTTTTTATATATGTTGTTGAATTTTGGTTCACTAGTATTTTATTGAGGACTTTTACATCTGTATTTGCAAGGGATATTGGCTTATAATTTTCCTTTCTTGTGATGCTTTGTCTGGCTTAGCTATCAGGGTGTTATTGCCTCCTATAAATGAGTTAGGAATGTTCTAGAATGAGATGAGTACTATTTTCACATCTACATCTTCTACTTTGTGGAAGAATTTGTGGAGTATTAGTATTACTTCTTTTAAATATTTGGTAAAATTCACCAGTGGAGCCATCTGGGCCTCGGTTTTTCTTTGTGGAAAGATAGTTTAGTTTCTTACCCAATCTTTGTGCTTGTAATAGATACATTCAGATTTTCTATTCTTTTTTGCGTCAGTCTGTTCTTTGTGGTGTTATCTAAGTTGTTGAATTTGTTGGCATGAAGTTCAAAATACTTCCTTAAAATCTTTTTTTTCATTTCTAAGGGGTCAGTGGTAATCTCTCTTCCATTCCTGATTTTTGTGATCTGTGGTTTCTCTTTTTCATGTTAATGAAATCCCATGCATTTTTGACATGTTGTATTTCTATTTTCAGATTAAAATACTTTTTCATTCCCCTTGTAAGTTCTTTTTTAATAACTTTTTTCTTTGACCCATAGGTTACTTAGAAATATGTTTAATTTCCAAATACATATACATTTCTCAAATTTCCTTTGTGTATTTCTAATTTAACTACATTGTGATTGGTAAACATTTCATACAATTCCAATCCTTTTAAGTTTACTAATACTGTTTTATATCCCAGCATGTGGCTTATCTTGTTTGGGTTCTACTTGTGCTTGAAAAGATTGATTATTGTGCTGTTACGTGGAGTTGTGCATTAGATGTGTAAAAGCAAGTTGGTTCATAGTATTATTTAAGTCTTTCATGTTGATCTTTGTTCATTATTGAAAATGGAGTATTGAAGTGGGTCAACTATTATTGAATCGTTTATTTCTGTCTTCAATTTTGTGAGTTTTACTTATGTATTTTGGGGTTCTTTTGCATACATATTTATAATTGTTACTTTTGCCTATTTAACTCTTTCACTGTTAGAAAATTTTTTTTCCCTAGTAAAAATTTTTGTCTTTAAGTTCTTTTTGTCTGATAGTCATATAGCTATCCTTTAGCTGCTATTTGCATGTTATCTTTTTCCATCCTTTTGTTTTCAGCTTACATTTCTGTATTTAATGTGAGTCTGTTTTTGGCAGCATATGGTTGAATCATGTTTACTTTTCAATAATGTGTGCTGTTAATCTCCGCCTTTTGATTAGAGTGTCTAATTCATTTACATTTATTAACATTCAGTGTAATTACTGATCAGGTAAGATTTAAGGTCTACCATTTTTTTTATTTGTTTGTTATATGTCTTATGTCCTTTTTGTTCCACGATTCTTCCATCACTGCCTTCTTGAGGGTTAAGTGGATTTTTAAAATTTTTTTATTTTTACTTTTTTTGTGTACCATTCTTGTTTCTTTTACTATATTTTTGAGTTATTTTCTTAGTGTTTACCCTGGGGTTACAATTAACAACTTAAAACAATTCAGTTCAAATTAATTCTGACACAAAGTATGCAGAAGTTTGTTCCCATGTAACTTTTTCATTCCCTTTCCCCACCTTTATGCTGTTTTTGCCTTACAAGTTGACATTTTTAAACATTATGAGCCTATTGACAAGGTTTTGTGATTATTGCTTTATACAGTTGCCTTTTAAATCAAACAGGAGAAAAAAGTTATCGAAAAGATGGACTGTCTTTTGTGTTTACCTGTGTAATTGCTGTTATTGGTATGCTTTGTTTTTTTATGTGGATTTGAGTTCTTATTTAGTTTCATTTCAGGTAGAAGTAATCATTTTAGTATTTCTTACAGAGCAAGTCTGCTAGTGACAAATTCTCTAATTTTTTTTTATCAGGGAGTATCTTAATTTTCACTTTTGAAGGATAATTTTTCTAGACACTTAATTCTTGATTGGTAGTCTTTTTCTTTCAGCAGTTTGAATATGTCACCTTACTTGGCTTCTGGCATTTTATGGTTTCTAATGAGAAATCGGCTACTGATTTTACTGAGGATTCCTTGTAATGGACAAGTTTTTTTTTTTTTTTTTCCTGTTGCTTTCAAGATTCTGTCTTTCAACAGTTTGTCTTGATGTAAGTGTGAAGCTCTGAGTTATCCTATTTGGAATTCATTGAGCTTCTTGGATATGTAGGTTAATGTTTTCAATCAACCATGGAAAGTTTTTGGCTATCATTTCTTTTATTATTATGGTTCTGGCATTTCTTTTTGATTCTTAGAGTTTTCATCTCTGTTTACATTACTCATTTGTTCTTGCATGTTATACACTTTTTCTGTAAGAGCTCTTAGCATATTAATCATAGTTACTGTAAATTTATGATCAGATAATTCCATAATCTCTCCCACATATGACTCTGGTTCTAATGTTTGCTTTGCCCCTTTAGATTGGTTTTTTTTTTTTGTTTTGTTTTGTTTTTGTTTTCTTTCAGAATGCCTTGTAATTTTTTGTTGAAAACCAAGCTTCATGTACTGAGGAATAAGAACGGAGGCAAATGGGCCTTTAGTGTGAGGTTTTATGTTTATGTGGCTTGGAGTTAGATTTAACGTTTTCCTATAACTGTAGGTTTCAGAGACTTCAGTTTCCCCTAGTATCCTTGTTTTTTTTTTTTCCTTCCCGTGTTTTCTTTGAGTTTCCCTAGAAATTCCTTCTTAAATAGTCCATATCTTACAACTCTCTTAGTTGTAATCCACTGTTGTTACACTGGAGCCCTGTTGATGTGTTGTTAAGGTGTTGTGGAGAGGAAGCATTCTGTAATCTTGTGATAAACCTCAGGTTTATTTAGTAGGCCTGAGTCCCTTGGATGTGACCTTCAGAATAGTTTTTAATGCTTTTTCTTCCTCTTATGTGAGACAGGGATACTAGAGGGGACTGAGTTGTGTAGTTGCCTTTTCCCAAGGTCAGATAAAATTTTCAGTTTCCCTTGAGAGAAGGCCTTTGTTACGGGAAACAGTTCTCTGGGCATATTTCAAAATGCTTATTTTCCCCATGGATATATCTTAAAATGGTTGCTTTCCCCCTCCCCTTGCTTGGTTCATGATGGTATTTTTCTCATCATCACTAGGACAACCTGGGGTGGGGCTGCTGGAGGTAGAACCTATGAAAGTATAAGGCCCCCTAAAACTGGTCCCCCAGGAGTTTTTTTTCCCTTCAAGCTAGTTCATACTCAACCTCCGGAAAACAGTTACTGCCTTAAGTGTTCCTGGTTCTTATGAGTTTCCTACTAGTAAGCTATGATTCCCTGTGTCTCTGGTTTTCAGCATACACAGCCCTTTGCCCTGTGACCTCAATTTTCTAATGTACCTAAGAAGAATTGTCCATGTTCAGTTTTTTCCAACATTTTTCTTGTTGTGAGGATAGGACTTCTAAGCTCTTTACATGTTACAGCAGGAACTGGCAGTCCCACTATCTCTTCAAATAGTCTTCTTTTTCTCTCCTGTCCTTTGTGACTGATGACATGTATAACTTGTTACACTTGGTGATGTCCCAAAGGCCGTCAGACTGTTCATTTTTCTTCGTTATTTCTTCCTTCTGTTCCTCAGACTGGATAATCTCAATGTATGTTTGAATTTGCTGTTTCTTTTTCTGCCAGTTCTTACCTGCTGTTGAGCCTCTATAGGGAATATTTCCTTTCAGTTACTGTACTTTTCAATTCCAGAGTTTCTATTTGGCTCCTTTTTTATAAGGTCTGACTCTCTTGAAGTTCTTTATTTTTGTGAGACATTTGTTCTCATAGTTAGACATGATTTCTTTCAGTTTTTTGAACATATTCATCATAGCTGATTTAAAGTACTGGTCTTAAATCCAATGTCTGGGCTTCCTTAGGGACGGTTTCTATTGACTATTTTTCCTGTGTATGATCTGTACTTCACTGTGTATTTGCATGTCATAATTTTTTGTCAAACACTGATATAATTTTAAATGATGTAATGTGTGAACTTTGGAACTCCAAATTTCTTTTTTTTTTCTTGGAGACAGAGTCTCGCTCTTTTGCCCTGGCTAGAGTGCCGTGGCATCAGCCTAGCTTACAGCAACCTCAAACTCCTGGGCTTAAGCAATTCTTCTGCGTCAGCCTCCTGAGTAGCTGGGACTACAGGCATGTGCCACCATGCCCGGCTAATTTTTTATCTATATATATTTAGTTGTCCAGATAATTTCTTTCTATTTTTAGTAGAGACGGGGTCTTGCTCTTGCTCAGGCTGGTCTCGAACCCCTGAACTCAAACAATCCACCTGCCTCTGCCTCCCAAGTGCTAGGATTACAGGCGTGAGCCACCGTGCCTGGCTGGAACTCCAAATTTCTTATCTTTCCAGGTTATCTTCTTGTCAATATGGCTGCTGTAGTGACTTTTCTACAATAATACTGTAAAGTGTGTTTTCTTTGTTGTGTGGGGACACTAAAGTCTGGTTAGATTAGGGGTCAGCTAATGATTGGACAACGATTTCCTGAAATCTCTTTTCCTAATAAGTCTCCTAGCTTTTTGTGAGGGGCTCTGTGTTGGGAGCATACTTTCAACACTCAGGTAGTTGATGAGTCTGCCTTAGTCCTCACTTACTGGTTGTATAGGGCCACAAGGTCATCTGGAAGTCAAACTCGGGTCTTCACAACCAGTGAACTATGGCTGATTCAGCCTTTTCCATCCAGAGCCCCCAGACCGGTCACCTGAACCATGAGTGGTCTTGCTACTTTCCCTAGCAAACCATAAAATTACCGTTTCCTGTGGGCTCAGTACATGAAAGAGTTTGGGAAGTACCGTTTGACTCTATAAATACCATTAATCTCTCTCAAAAAGTCTTTCAATAAAATAGATTATCCAGTGGTAGTACTCCCATTTTTAAAGCCACATGTTGACTTTTCTGTATTCTTTAAAACAGGAAAACTGTAATTGTTTAAGTTTCTATTTTCTTAGTTACTGTTCCATCCTGATCCTATCTCCCTGATACTCTGCTCAACTCATCATGATTGGAGTTTTACATACTCGCCTAAGTCTTCAATCATGAGGTTATTCTAAAACCTCTCTTGCACATTGGGTAAGCGGCTAGCATCAAGTGTGGATTTTACTAAGAATAGCATTATCTGTGTACTCTTCCTGACAGTTGCTATATATTTACTAAGTCTGTCAGAGTACATTATGGAGCTGAGGGCTGCGAGGCTGCAGATGGCAGCAAGGACCTAGGCAAGGGTAGTGTTAGCCGACTGCTTGTCTCCAAGTGGCATGAGCTGTCGTCTATTCTTTCCTCATTATCCCTGTCCTGTCCTGATACTAGAATTAGGCCGGCAGAGGTAGCTTTACGTGAGGCTGAGTAGAGACATGTTCCATAAGTAATAACTCTGGCCATAAAAATAGCTTTGAAAGTTGAGATTGAATCTCCTTTTTAAAACTGTTACTTCATAGATTCCCCATGTCATGTGTTAATGTGAAAGCAAACACAACCATAAAGTGTTTTTTCTTGTGTATATATTTTTAATGATTTAAAAGAATCCATGAACCCACCACTGCAAAATAAAACTAGACCTTAATTATAACGTGTATTAATATATCCCTGTGTACCCCTCACTCCCATCCCTGGGTCTGCCACCACCTGAGGGTAACCACTGTCTGGAATCTTGTGCTTTCCTTTTTATAGTTTTATACTCGTCTATTTTTATGTTATATAAATATGTACATTTTGATACACTTATAAGTGTGTACTTAGGTTTTTTTAGTTCTAAGTTTATAAAATGAGGAAATGCTGTGTGTAATCTTCAGGGACATACTTTGTCCTTTGTTACTAAAATTCATCCATGTGGGATGTGGAACTCCGGGAATAGTGGAGTGAAGACCTGTGGAAATGCTTGCATCCATAAAACAATGAAAATACTGGCACAACTTTCAAAAATTGACTTTTTCAAAATTTTGGAAATTAACCAAAGGTATGCAACAACCTAACAACCTAAAGCATTATCCTACGAAAATAACTGAATCTTGGTTAGAATGGCTTGGTTTACGGCATTTTAACTTGGTCTACTGCATCCCCGCTCTCCTAAGGTCTGAAGTAGCCTTAAAAACCAGCAGCGTCCCAACCACAGAAACTGTGAAAATCTGTACTCCTGGATAATGCTACTGTTAGTAAAATCCATACTTGATGTTACCCACTTACCCAAGTGTTCAAGAGAGGTTTTAGAATAATCACATGACTGAATATTTAGGGGAATACATAAAACTCCAGTCATGATGAGTTGAGCAGAATATCATGGAGGCAGGATCAGAATGGAAAGGTAACTAAGAAAACTGAAATTTAAACAATTATAGTTTTCCTGTTTCAAAGAATACAGAAAAGTCAACATGAGGCCTTAAAAATGGGATTACCACTACTGGATAATCTAGTCTTATTGAAAGACTTTTTGAGAGAGAGTATTGATGGAATCAAACAATACTTCCCAGACTTTTTCATGTATTGAGCTCACAGGAAATAGTAATTTTGTGGTTTGCTGTTAAATAGCAAAACCACTCATGGTCCAGATGACTGGTCTTGGGGACTCCGGCCACAATAGACTGAACCAGCTGTAGTTCACTGGTTGTGAAGACCTGAGCTTGACTTCTAGACTTACTTCCTATTTGCACTTGGGCATTTATGTTACTTCTTTGAGTCTTAGTTTACATATCTGAACTATGGGGGATAACACTGTGTGTAATGATTTTGTATCTACTAATATTAGAATATAAAAATTACCCCTTAGTTTCACAAATACTTAAACTGTAAAATAACATTTGAGTATTGGCCAAAATGAGAACAAATGGCATTTGTACAAATGCATAATTAATAAATCTTATTATTTCTTTGGATTTGAAGGCCAGTACGTAGCATACAGTAGGAGTTTATATTCACATTTGAATTTTTTTGTGTAACTGTCTTTACTGTATCTGTCAGTTTGGAGGTAAGAACACCTGCTGGATATGTATTAATACCTTGTGCTAGCTATTCTGGGAAACAGAAGCACAAAACTGGGTCCTATCCTCATGGAACTTAATCTGGTTTGTAAGGTATGACTTTTATGTGAATCACTGACAAAATGATGCCATTTACAGAAGGTAATATGCAGAAAGTAACTTGTGAAAGATAACATGCAGAAAGATAATATGTGAAAGAACTTGAAGGCAAAACTCCACATGGCTTAGTGTCCTACACTCAGTTGGATATGTATAAAATCTAATTGAGATTTTTAGGAAAGGCTGTAATGAGGGCTAAAGAATGAATGATCATATATAAACGATTGGTGAAGTTTGGCTACTGAGAGAGTAATGGGAGAGGTACTTCAATAGTTTTCATTGTGTCTTCCCAACAATATTCATTTCTGAGGAGTCAAGGACTAAGTTTAAGAAAAGAAATTTCTCCTAAATACTATTATAAAATTTGAGTATTCCTATTATGATTTTATGCCTTCCCATCTGTGGTAGATGTTTTATTGAAATTATTTGGATGTTATCTTCAAGCTGTGACAATGATGCTTTAAAGGTCACACAGAAAACACAATTAAATTTTCCAAGTGTAATAAGAATATGCATTGCGAAGACAAATAATTTGAAGTAGTTCCTTTTTTTTTCATACGGTCCATTTTATGATGACATTTTGTGGTGTTTAAATAAATCACAATGCTGCTTTCCTTGATTGCAATTTTCCCTTTACTATTTGTGTAGTTTTAAAAATAGAAACCAATATGTTGAAGTTTCAACATTAAGCCTGTCAATATAGTTAATAGAAGCTTTATCCTAAACTCAACAGTAGGTTCCATTATAACTATGTGGAAACTTACTAAGATTATTTTGTTCTCACATAAATGTGGTAGCTTCTAACTGATAGATATTTAATTATGCATACTTTGGCTTATTGTGAATTAGAATTCATAGAACATTTCTGTACCTCTTGTTTTTATTAGTTTACTCATTAGGAGATCACTAAGATTCCTTTAATTTAAAATTTTGTGACTTTTATTTTACTTTACTTCTCCATAAAAGTGTGTATTGGTTACTTCTCTCAAAAGTTTGGAAATGAATTCTGGAGAATTGTTAGGTATTATTACCTTTTTCAGGTTATTTGAATATTGTGACTATTTGATGTATTTTGATTTGTGGTGCTGACTTATAAATGCTACTGAAACAGATGTTTTTGTCCTAATGTAAGGAGCGATTGTTTAGATAGCTTTAATGACTTTGGGAAGTAGAAGTTGCTTTGCACTTACGAGGAAGATGACAGATCATACCTAGATATCGCAGTAAAGAGTAAAAAGAACTTAAGGACGTTAGGAAAAGGAGGTAAACATTTTCAGTTTTTTCATGTAAAATAGCCCAGTAGTTACTACCTATTTAAAATATTACTATTACCTATTTCTATATTGATCGCTTACTTGTGTGGTGTCTGTAAAAGGGTGGAGGGTAGTGTACACATCTGTTTGAATACTGTCGTAGTACATTTCCAAGTTGCATTAAAGGGATGTGAGAGAGAGATGTATCTCACATATTCCATGTACAAGCATACCTGTGAGATTGTTCAGTTCCAGACCATCACCATAAAGTGAATCACACAAATTTTTGGTTTTCTAGTGCATATAAAATTTATGTTTAGACCATACTGTAGTCTGTTAAGTGTGTAATAGCTTTGTCTAAACAAATTACATATCTTAATTAAAAATACTTTATTGTTAAATAATGCTGACCCAGACACAAAGTGAGCACATGTTGTTGGAAAACTGGTGCCAATAGATGTGCTTGAGGCAGCGCTGCCACAAACTTTCAATTTGTAAAAAAATAAATAAAAACTATGCAAAGTGCAATAAAACAAGGTATGCCTGTGTGTGTGTATGTGTGTATATCATGGCTTCAATCATTGGATTCCTGCTAACATATGGCTTTGTAATTATTGTTGTATTGTTACTAATTTGCAGTAATTGACATTTTTTCTACATGGCTTATTATTTTTTGCCATGGTTAATAAACAGGAAGTTAATTTACTCTCAGATAATAGAGAATTGATAGCATTATTATTAATGGAGTCTGACTTTGTTGTTGTTAACCTAAACAATTTATTAGTCTGCCCTTAGGTTTGACATTTTGGGAGTATAAGAATATTCAGTGGGAAAGGAGTTTTGACATATTTTAAAATTATTAAATACTTCCAAACTGGTTCTGAAAGCTTCTCTGGGCTGAAAGCCAGTTGATAGTTGTTAGTATTCTTACATGACTGAGGCCAATTATTTTCAGAGTTTGAACAACTGCAGCCTTGGGTAAATGGTCCACTTCTGTCCAGTGGTACAATATAGGATCCTTTTAAATGTTTCTGTAATTGGTATTTTAACAAATGTGTTTTGATCAGGCAAGAATGTAAAAGCTCTTTTGGAGTATTTTCAAAGGCATGAAGTTTAAAATAATGTAACTTGTTAATTTTGTACTCTTTGATGTATATAATAAGATTGAGGCTTCAGTGTTTTGATTAAGTACATGAAAATATTCAAATCAAAGATTCTGAACAAACATAGTTGGATTTTAAGAATTGAACTAGGTGCCAGAGGACTTGGGTTCTGACGATAAACACCTAAAGCATCCTTGTGACTTGGGCAAGCCTCAGTTTTCTATTTTTAAAGAGGATTTAGTCCAAAACTACTCTTGTCTGACTTCCTCATCTGTAAAACTTTCCTTAATCTTGGAATAATTTTCTGAAGAAATGTGGCATATTGATGGCTCTGTGAGTACTCTGGTATTATAGCTGCTGACGTTTGGGGATGGTGTGGAGTAATTTGGAGTAAAATTTGGACCTATGATGTCCAGAAAATCTAGGACCCTATTGCTAGACAAAACATCACATACTTTGCACAGTAAGTGTACGAGTTGGAAACAAGTAGCCAGTGGGCTGGCCACTGTTTTTTCATGTATCCTGAACCATAGTAGTCAAAACGTTTGAATTTATACTCTTGAAGATGCACATGCGCTGTCACTCTGTACAACCTCTACCTTTCTTTAGTCTCACACTGGGCTGTTTTACCTGTCTCTTGCTTTGAAAGCTTTTGAGGGTACCCCAAAAGAGGTAATACGTAGATACAGAAGGATTGTGAGGAGGAGATGGCATTATCCTGCTGAAATTTGATCCAGTGTTGGAGGTGGGGCCTGTTGGGAAGTGTTTGGGTCATAGGGGAAGATCCCTTATGAATGGCTTGATGCCCTCCCTGCAATAATTGAGTTCTTGCTTTATTTAGTTCAGAAGAGAGCTGGTTGTTTAAAGGAGCCTGGCACCACCACTTCTCTCTTGCTCCTTCTCTTGCCATGTGACAGCCTGCACCCCCTTCACCTTCTGCCTGGAGTAGAAGGCTCCCTAAAGCCCTCACCAGAAGCAGATGCTGCTGGCACGCTTCTTGTACACTCCACAGAACTTTGAGCCAAATATACCTCTTTTCTTTATAAATTACCTAGCCTCAGGTATTCCTTTATAGCAATGTAAAAAGGACTAACATAGATATGCTTATAAGAAAAGCTCACCTTAGCAACACTGTACAGGGTTGATATAACACTCATAGTAGTGGCAGGTAATGAACTGTGTAAGAGAATTGACACCAGTCATCTTGATTGTATTTTCAAGACCTTCTTCATCAATACACTTCTGTTGCATTGAGTTTTCTTAACTCTGTGACAAGATAGTCAAGTGGTTAATTCAATGATTCTTGCTCCGATTTAAATGCATTGAAATATGAACTCAGTCACCATGTCACTGAGCTTCTCTTGGCATAGAAGTTGGATAGGTGTGTTATACCAGATTCTTGGCTTTAAAAATATATCTATTAATATATCTGTGGGAAAGCTTTTCATGTAGACCAGACAATATAAATAGCCCTAGATTTGCACTTAAGGAGCAAATGTGTTTTCCTCTGTGGAGTTATCACTGGTGTCTGAGGGGAATCTCCCTGGATTATTTTTTCCTCTCTGGACTGCCTTGGTATTAATATATTCTTGTCAAAATCAGACACTGTGAAGTCAGACCTTGTTCAACTCTTGTCTCTCCTTCTTCAACTTGTGGGCCAGTTCGATTATCTCCTTGAGCTTTGGTTTCTTATTCTATAGATTGTTTTGTGGATTAAATGAAACATGAAAGCGCTTATTTACCATCCAGAGTAGGGTATTAAACAAGTAAAAGCCAGCATTCTAGTATTTGGATGTGTTTGAGAAGAGGGGCTATTTAGGAGAAAATAGTAATCTCTAATCACTCATCAGACTTTTTGAGTGATTGAGAAACCACATACAGTGCCCACATATGAGCACACCCGTATATATAAGGAGATTTATATATGTGCATGAGTACAAATGTTGATAGACACATAAAATGAATTTAGAAAGTTAATTGATGAATGGAGAAGTTTTTGTTCTGTGAAATGTGAATAGTACATTTGTAATGTAAGCAGTCTACTTTTATACCAAAACAGGCAGAAAATATCCTTAGTCTAGTTTTTACCTCTTTGTGGACAAGATAGAGTAAACTACAGAGTAGGGGAAGCATAGAAAATTGGTTGCCAACAGGATTAAGAATGCTACAGAAAAGGGTAGAGATCATCCTTTCACCCAAAATTGCTCTGTCTCCTCCTGTATTGGGTAGTAAATAAACCAAAAACAATAGACTCAAGGAATACTGGTCTGCACTAATGATGCATGGGTTGAAAGAAGTCCTTACAAGTCTTGTTTCTCCCTTAGTTTACAACCTATTCAGAATTTACTGGGCTTCCTGGAACTTCATATTAAAAATTTTGTAAGTCCCACTAGGAATTTTCAAAAAACATAATCTTTGCTTATAGCCATTATCAAACGTTTGTTATTTTGGTGCCTGATTGAAAACAAAGCTTTTGTGAGCCCTCTTGTGTGATGCTAGGCATCACGGAATTTGCATCTTCCTAAGTGATACTTTCTGTGACCAGTGCCTTGGTTGACTGGTCTCAGCAACCTGCATAAATATCTACAATTAAAAGATATGAATGAATGAACAAATAAAGGAAAAAATAAGTATAGTGGCAGTATACTTATTAATACACCCAGAAATATGTTTATCTCAGTGTGTGATATTGGGCAGCCAACTCTGATTTTAGTGAATTAGATTTATTTTTAGGAAACCAGCTTTTTGTTGGTGAGATATAATAAATTCCCAAGCTGGATACTATAAATTAAAAATTAATTTTTTTCACTTTGCAATCATGTTACCAAATATTCTGTGTCAGGCACTGTTGTAGGTATTGGGTATACAAAGATAAATAAGAATTTGTCCTTTCTCTCAAGGAGTTCCTACTTTTGTAGCAGAGAGGGCCTTGGTAACAAATTCCTGAACTACCACTTACTGAGTGACTACCATGGGCCAGGCATTGTACTAGACTCTAGAGAGAGGGGCAAATATTTCCCCACTCTCAGCAAATACATTAAGTGTTATGAGAGGTATATAGGCAGGGGGCTGGGAAGCACAGATAGAACCTAATGAGAGTTGGTTAAAGGCCAGTGTACTATGATAACATGGAGAGTGCCATAGCTCATGCTTTTATTTTGGCTCAGATCGATTTACTTTATGATTAAAGTGTTACTTTTTCCTTACTAAATAATTAATTATGAACATTGGCTTGTATTATTTTTAAATTTAGACTGATTATTTCTAAAGGGAGTTACAAACAAAATTTCATATAGCATGGCATTTGACAAATTACTGAAAAAATAATACATTTGAGTATCTCATTTATCTTGTTATTCAAGGAGGTTTTAGCTGATTGTTCTTTGCTTTTCATATATTGAATGTTCTTTGCAGGCACCCGTTCATATAAACGTATTGATTGGACCTGTACTTGAATTAACTATTTACATTTGATATGTTGGATAGTACCATAAATTGTGCTATTTAGGAATAGTAAGTTTTTCTTCAATGTATGTGTTAAAATCCTGCTTTTATACTAGAACTTTGCTTGTGTATAGTCAACTGTATTCACTAATGTTCAATAATAATGCATTATAAAATAACAATACTGTTTATTTCTCAAAGGCTTGCAATATTTATTTAGCAGTTTGCAGTTTTGCAATAATTAAGCAATGATGATCAGTTCTCATTGTATTTTAAAGACATAACTAGTTAATTAGCTTAAGTGGTTCTGTCAGCTGTATTGACAGTTGGGGACACACACAGTGCTGGCTTGTCAGGCCACTAAAATGAAACTTAGAAGAATGGTGTACCTTGGTTAGCTTCTTTCCCTTCCTGTACTTGAGATATGAGTTGCCTTTCTTTTTTGTGAAGTAAAATCAAAGCCGGATAATGTAAACTTGACACTTCCTCTTCTGATTAACATGAGCCTTGTTAAATTTCAAGTAGGTGCTTTCCCACTCCTTTGCCTCACTGAGATTTCACTAATCTTCATATACTTAATCTGCACTTTCCCTTATGGTCTGTTTTAAGATTATATTATGTTCTTTTTTTTTTTTTGGATGCCTTTGAGGCCATTTGAATAATGTTCTTGGTTGATCTGAGAATGGATTACAATCTGGTCACATATTTACTGCTGCATCTGTGTCTTGTTAGCTGTACAGTCAGGTGGTCTTTTTCCCTCTTCACTCTCCGCTATCTTTCAGACATCCTTCGTGGATGAGGCTTTGAGGTGTTGCCACTCCTATTTTCATCAAACTTCATATAAATTACAGAAGTATTCCACAAACATACATTTAGTACAGTCTATTTGGCTCCAGAATCCAGTCCTCTGGCAGGATGGGTAAAGGAAATGGAAATCGAGGAAAGAAGAGTACAAGGAGGGAGAAATCCCAAGACTGGAGGTGAGCTGGAGACAGCAGCAGGAGAGAAGAGTGTCAGGGATGGCTGTAAATTAAACCTGGGTGACTGTTCACCCAGAGAAGAGTTGAGAGGAGAAGCACGCTTTGTGGGTCGGTGGGGCAGAGGGGAATAAAATACGGAGTTTGATTTTTTTGACATTCTTTCGTTTATACTGGTGAGACATCTTGTGCAAATCTTCTAGCAGAGTTCAAGTGAATGAAGATGGCTATATTTGATGGCATATATATTTGAGAGTCACAGTGTAGAGGTTAATCATAATAGCAACAACTACTGAGTGCCTACTAGTTACAGTGGTAAGTGCTTTATGAACATACAGTCTGTGCTTTAGTTTCCTTATCCGTAAAAAGCGGCATAATAGAATTCTTATGACGATTAAATGGATTAATATATGTGAAGTGATTAACAGTGTCTGGCACATAAGTAATATTTGAATGTTATTGTTATCACAATTTAATTTAACATCCCTTTGGAAAGAGTTATTGCAAGTTGAAGATCTCTAATGTGAAAATTCTAAGTCAAAACTTCTCCAAAATCTAACTTTTTCAGCACCGTCATGATGGCACAAGTGGAAAATTCCGTACCTGACCTCATGTGACAGGTCACAGTCAAAACTTTGTTTTTTTGAAGAAAATTATTTAAAATACCGTGTAACATCATCTTAGGGGGCCAGGCAATGATGGCTTATACTGTAATCCCAGCACTTTGGGAGGCTGAGACAGGAGGATTGCTTGAGGCCAGGAGTTGAGGACCAGCCTGGGCAACATAGTATAAGACCTGTCTCTACCAAATAAATAAATAAATAAAAATAAAAATTACCTGGGTGTGGTGGTGCATCCCTATAGTCTCAGCTACTTGGGAGGCTGATGAAGGATTGCCTGAGCCCAGAAGTTCAAGGTTGTAGTGAGCTGTGATTGTGTCTGCTGTATTCTAGCCTAAATGAAGTGAAGACCCTATTTCAAAGAAAAAAAAATCACTTTTAGGTTATGTGTATAAGGTGTATATGAAACTTAAATGAATTTCGTGTTTTTACTTGGATCTCATCCCCAAAATATCTCATTATGTATACAGAAATATTTGAAAATCAGAAGAAAAACTAAAATCTGTAACACTTCTGGTCTCAAACATTTCAGATAAGGAGTACTCAGTCTGTGTACATATTTTCTGTAGAAGGAAGCTGTAGCTTGAGCAGCATGACTATGGCAAAGATTATGTAACTCTTAAGGAGTGGAGTCAGAATTCGAACTCGGGTCAAATCATATTTTTAACTCTCCTTGTCCCTCACATTCCTTTGTGAAAATAAACTCTTCAACAGAGGCTTCACGGTGGAGAAGAAAGACAGGACAAAATACTTACAAGAGGTGGTTACGAGTATTAAATGGACATTGCCCTTTCAAAACAGGTAATGAAAGCTTTTGAATGATCATCCTCATAAGAGAAAATCTTAACGATAAAAGTAAGGGTTGGCATTTGAAAACGGATGATCGGTGTATAGGACAAAGCAAATCTGAGAGAGAGAACAAGAGAATGAGAGGAAGAATCACGTAGTTTCTGCATTTAGGGACAAAAGAGCTTCAAAAAGGACCTGATGGTCAACACCGTCAAGTGCTGCGTGGGGGTCACAAGAATGAGACCTAAGGAAAGTCAGTCTTAAGTCACTTTTTGATGCTAACAGATTAAATTATTTCTCCTTAGAGCCAAAACAATGGACTGTAAGTACAGCTATAAGAAATAGGAACATATGATTCAATGATATAGATGAATCAGGCGCTAAAATTTTGAGCGTAGACTTATTCTTTTGATTTTCTTTCCTTTTTGTAATTCATGTTTTACCAATAGAGAGTAGTCTAGTAGCAAGCAGTATCTGACATTTCTCAGCTTAATTAGAAATCCAGTTGCAAAACTTAGCTATCTATGGGTCTGATACTTCTCAGCAAATCTGAAATGTAGTAGATACACTGCTATGAAATGATAAAAAATATGCTAATGTTAACCTGGAAAGGATCCCTTTTAATGTGGTGATTTTTTTATTCATACTAATTCTTCTCATTTTTTTCCTTATTCTTTGTGTCTGGTCTTTCCACAGTTTAAAAAACTGTGAGCTGATATGACTATAAGTGGAAAAGATTAAAAAAATGCTGATGTTTAACTTGTTTAATATCTATGAGGCCTGATTGGGGCTGAGACTTTGTTCACCAGGTATGACTCCATTGCCTAGAAGAGTGCCTGGCACATAGTAGTTCCTTAATAAATACATCCTAGATAAGGAATGAATGAACTTTCCATGCAGCTTTATATTGATAAAATTTATTTTAAAAATCCTGACACAATGTAATGATGGACATAATTATTGTTTTGGTTTTAAAAGAACAAAAATTAGAAGTCAGACTAGGTAAATTGCCATTAAGTATGATTTATGTGATAAAAGCAGGCTTTTCTGCAATTCAGATTGTATGTGTGCATGCATGCGTAGTGAGACGTGGATGGTGGGTTGGGAGCATTATGGAGCCAAGCTTGGGGTCCTGGACAGTGAAGAAATAGTATAATATATTCTTAGACCTGTAACTCAGCCTGATTGAGGTTCCTGAGATTCCTTATTTGAAGGTATTCAGACATTCTTCATCAAGTATTATAAGATGACATACCATGAACATCCATAACATTCTATAATCTGGAAGCTCACTTAACTTATGATAGAATGGCCTCTGCCCTCTTCAGTTAGAATGATATTTTTTCATACTAAAGGGCAAAGAATAGATAAGAACTGGGATATTCTAGGAGTGAGGTTTCCAGTGAATCCCTGGTGATGAGATTCCTGGTGCCTATAATATTAATGTAAGAACTATAATTTGAGAACGTTTCTTTACGAGGTATTTAGGGGAATCCAGAGGTGATAAGTAGGGCACGATTCATATCCTGAGAAAGCATACTACTTAGTCAAGCAGATAGAGTATATATGTTAGAAAGGTGAATAACAATGTGAAGTAGCTGATGCTGAGTTCTGAGGAATGGTGTTACCAGCAGCTTCTTAGAGGTATCCTTAGGAAAAAGAAATCATTTCCAATGGGAATTACCATGTAGCATAAAAATTCACAAAGGAAGTAAGATTTGATTTGCACAATGTTAAGAAATGTAAGATTTCATTAGAAGAAAGGGAAAGAGGATGTTCTCAGCAAAGATTGAGGAAAGCAATGTTTAAAGAAGCAAATACCCAATGTAGCTGAAAATTTATATTTATGTGGTTTGAAATTCAAAAAGTTTAAAAGCATCTCATTGAAAAGTCCCTTTCCCTAACATTTTCCTCAGCCACTCAGTTTTTTCCCTAGTGTCAGTGTGTGTAGATTTTATGCACATACAAGCATGTGTATTATTTCTCATCTCCCTTTTATTTTTCTGAAATGGTGTCAAACTGTATGTATTTTTCTGCACTTTGCCTTTTTGTTCACTTAACATGTTTCTTGGAGATGGTACCTAAGCAGTATGTAACTATGTATCTAGTAGATAGGCAGCTGCTTTATTCTTTGGTGAAAAGGCACTGCAAAGCATTCCTTTATGTAAGTTTGTACCATAATTTAACCTGCCTCTTACTGATGGACATTACAATCTTTTGCTATTACAAAGTGCTATAATGAATAATCTTTTCCGTGTGTTATTTCACACATGTGCATGTAGAGCTGTGGGATAAATTCCTAGAACAGATGGATTAAAAGGTGGGTGGGTGAAGTTATGATTTTGAAAGACATAGACAAGTGGCTTTCTATCAAGGTTGTGTGTGGAAGACTTAATTCCAAGCCATTGGGTCTCATATGCTGCCTGCTATAAACTACCAATTAGGATTTTATTTGGGTTGATAAGTAATCCATGCCTGGAAGATTTAAGGAATGTGACCTTCCTAATGCATATTATTTTTAATTCACTGTGCATTTGACCTAATGCCCAGCTGAGAGCAACCTACCATTTGGTTCCAGGAAACTAGCAGGGAGCATGATATTCCTGCTGTCTTGGAGTTTATATCCTAGTAAATGAACAAGTAACGTAATTCCAGGGAGTGATAAATACTACTAAGAAGATAATAAGCATGTTAATGTTATTGTGACATAATAGACTGGTATGGAAGACCTCGCTGAGGAAGTGATATTTTAGCTGAGCCTGAATGATGTGAAGGAGCCGGACATGTGAAAATCTTGGATAAAGGTAGCAAGAACAGCAACTATAAAGAACTTGACCCAAGAGTAACTCTAGAGGTTCTAGGAACAAGAAGTAGGATCGGGTAGTGAAGGGGGGGAGCATGTGATCAGCAGAGGGGAGCTGGGTGGGAGGAGTGGCTCAAACCAAGTAGGCTCTTGCTGTGGTAAGGAGTTTGTAGGATTTTAGGTATGGAAGTGATGGTGACATTTACTTGTTAAAAAGATAAACTTGGGTTGCTGAGTAGAGAATGGGTTGTAAGGTGGCAAGGGATAAAAAGTGGCAGCAACAGGGATAAATCTTGAAAAGACATGTTTGTGCAGAGTGGGATTGTCAGGATTGGCTGATGCCTTAGATCATTAGAAACAGGAATCAAGGACTTCCAGAATTTTGCCTTGAGCAAGCTGGGGTAGAGGCAGGAAGAGATAGGGGTGTGGTGGTGGTGGAGGATAATTTTGGAGGGTCCTGGGGAGACTTCATGAGAGAAGTGGCCTGAAGAAAGTGACAGAATGGGCTGTTGTGGCTTGCCTCCGGGACCAGGAGTGCTGGGTTTTGGAAACAGGGCATTTGAGAGCCTTGACCTCTGTCATGGTGCCTGGAGACCTAAAGTAGGGAGAAAGAACAACAGTGATAGAAATGTTCCCAAGTCTGGAGATTTTCTTTTATAGGTCTATGTATATAGATCTATCTAGATCTTCCTTCACAAAAAATGGATGAAGTTTGCAAATTAATGGAACTGAAGAAGGTAATACCTTATGTTTTTGTGAAACTTAGAGATATAATTCACATACCATAAGATTCATCATTTAAAAGTGCACAATTCAGTGATTTTTAGCATATTCATGAGGTGGTGAGACCATCGCTATCTAATTCCAGAAAGTTTTTAATCGCTTCAGAAAGGTACTCTGTATCTATTAGCAATTACTCCTATTTCCCCATTCCCCCAACCCCTGGCAAACACTTATCTACTTTCTGTTTCTATGGATTTGCCTGTTCTGGACATTTTTATAAACAGAATCATTATAATATGTGGCTTTTTGTGATTGGCTTATTTCACTTAGCATAATGTTTTCAAGATTCACCCATGGTGCAGCATGTGTCAGTACTCCATTCTTTATGGCTGAAGAAAATATTTCATCACATGGGGACGTACGTTTTATTAATCTATTCATCAGTTGATGAGCACATGGGTTGTTTCTACTTTTTGGCTATTATGCATAATACTGCCAAATTCATCAGAATAACTGAGAAAGGAAACTAAAGTTTTAAAGGATTAGATGGGCTAGGCAGCAGTCCCCTGCCTTTTTGGCACCAGGGACCAGTTTCATGGAGGACAATTTTTGCATGGACTGGGTAGGTGGGAGGGAGGGAGAATGGCAGAGGAGCTCTGCTGCCCAGTCCCTAACAGGCCATGGACCCAATGCTGGTCTGCAGCCCAGGCATTGGGGACCACGGGGCTAGAGGAAAACTTGCATGTGTTACAAAATTATATTTAAAATGAGGTTCATTGATGCATTGGCTAAAATAGGGCAGACCAGGAAACTTAAGTATATATTTGTCAGAAAAGTAAATCAAATGTGTAATATTTATATGGTAGAAGAGTATGACAGATGTGTATATAGCATTGAAAATTAAATGTATGTAATCTCTATAGGGGTAGATTAAAAACATAATCATGAGTGAAAAAAGGAGTTGTAGGATGACATTTATGTAAGTTAAGAAAACCACTAATATTGTATTTTGCTGAGATATAAATGTACATACACATGCACACTAAGGTATAAAAAGGATTGGAGACACCCACAAATCTATGCTAGTGGTTCTGTATCTCTACTCCTGAGCTTTAAAAGCCATGCCTTTTCTCCTTAATACATATTTACAAATTATTTCTGTTACATGACTGTACATTTCTTTAGGGGCTATGTTTTCTTGACTATTTGCTATCTGTTGCCTACCACATAAGCCTGAAAACATATTTTTGAATGAATAATAGGCCACTTAAATTATTTTGGGGACAAGATAGGGCAGCAAGACTAATAATAAGCCATTCTCCTCTTTTCTGTTCATTGTCTCCACTCCCTGCCTTCATGTTCTCTTAGTGTTGTCATAATATGAGGCTTGCAATTACAAGAGCAGTTCTATGTGACACGACATGCTAATAAAGCAGATGGCATGTGCAAATAAGCAGGATAAAAGAGATCTTTGCTGCAAAAGTCATTGCTGTCTCCTTTAAAGCATGGAATATTTTATGATTCCTCAGTAGATTTTATCTTCATTGTCAAGGTAATGATTATGGATCATATAAATCTTTATGGCTTTGTTGTATCAAGTGTCAAATTATACAGCTTAGTCAGGTGGTTGTGGAAAGAAAGATGTCTATGATCATATTTGGAAGTAGCAGTATTAAAATTTTTGCCTTTCAGGAAGGTGTCGGTCTCACTTCTTTGTGTTAAGATAGCAGAGGAGAACCCTGCTCCCACTTGAGGGCCCACCCTCCTTTCTCCTTATTGACTTCTCCCCATGGAAAAAAGAATGGCAAATTGTAAAGTTCAGAGCTTGGCATTAATACAGGTGAAGTCCTGTATTTCCACATAGCCTTTCTTCTGTCTTTCTCTGTATGCTTCATGGGCAGTAGAACAGAAATCTGCCGTTCTCTTCTACTTGCTGCCTGCTGTTTTCAGGCAGTAAGTGAAACCAGGGAGGTGTGCCCCTGGCAGGCCCAGCCTGGTCTATACTATTTCTAGTTTAGTGTTTCAGCCTTTCCCTCGGTGTATAAATCAGTTCAGGTTTCCTCTGTGAACCTGGCTGCCTTCAGGTCAGGAGTGTAAACTAAAAATTAAATCCTAAGCCCCTCAACCAACTGAATGGACACCCTTCTTGGCCAGAGGAACCCCAGCAAAACTGAGTTCCTGGCCATCCTGGGAAGGGAGGTTGGACATGCTTCATTATACCCCTTTTCTTTTGGAGTTTAGACACAACAGTTGACCAACATAATGTTAAAATAGAGATAAGATTGACAAAACAGGGGTGGGCTTTGTGGCTCATGCCTATAATCCTAGCACTTGAGGAGGCAGAGGCAGGAGGATCACTGAGACCAGGAGTTTGAGACCAGCCTGGGCGACATGTGGTGAGACTCTGTCTCCTACAGAAAAATAAAAATAGTTAGCTGGGCATGATGGCTTGAGCCCATAGTCTGAGCTACTTGGGAGGCTGAGTTGGGAGGATCACTTGAGCCCAGGAGTTCAAGGTTATGGAGAGCTATGATGCAATCCAGCCTGTGTGACAGACACACACACACACACAAAAAAAAAAAAAAAAACAAAAACAGACTCTTTCTGATAATAAGATACCAACTTATAAACAAGGCTGTTGAAACTCTCCCTACCCCCATCCCCATCTTAAGCATTCCTTCCTACTGACTCCAAATTTTTAGAGCTTAACACTCTCAACCAATTGCTAACTAAAGAATTCCTAAACCCACCTATGACTTGTAAGCCCCCACTTTGAGATGTCCCACTTTTTTTTGCAAAACCAATGCCAATGTATATTTTCCATTATTGATTTATGATTTTACCTGCAATTCCTGCCTTCCTAAAATACATAAAACCAAACTGTAATCCAGCTGCTTAGGGAACCATTCATGGAAGACTTCTTGGGTTTGTGTTTACCCAGGCCCAGGTAACATATTTGGCTCAGAATAAACCTCTTTAAATTATTTCAGTTTGGTTTTATCTGTTAACAGGAGAAGAAAATAGGAAGCTGTATTTTGACCTTGGACCTAAACTATATTTGCAGCACAGTTTACCAACAGCCTTGGGGGGGTTATTGTGTGCTACCAAGCTTCTAATAAAGGTCATGTTTTGATCCCCATCTATTGGTGAGTTATTTGTGGCTAGGCTCAGTTGAGTAGGACCTAGAAAGGTGGTAAAACTGAGCCATGCACCTGGAGACTGAGGTTCTAGTTCTTGCTTTAGGATAATGTACATAATTTTACTTTTAAAACTATAGAACAAGTAGAGGTAGAATACAGGCTAGCCCCTGCTCACCTCTCCAGCCTCTTCTCTGGCCCTTGATCTTCTTTCTGCCCCATGTACTTTGACTTTTAGTTTCTCAAGCTTTCTTGAGCCCTGTGTCCTTTGCCTATGTTGTTTGCTCTGCCTAAATCCTTTCTTTTGTGGTCATGTTCTAACTCTTCAAGCTTCACTTAAATATTACCTTCTCTGACCCTATAGGCTAGGTTTGATTGCTTTAGTGTACTAAGGCAAATGTACCTTTATGTATTCACAGTGCATAGTACAGTGCCTGATAGAGACTTTGTTGAGTGAGTAAATAGCAGTGTCCAACGGCAACATACACTGCTGAGATATGGCAAGTCAAAGTCTGAAAGATACCTGATGTTTCTGGCAAGTGGAGGTCATTGGATATTTTAGAACTGTGTGGTCCCCAAACCCTGGGCTGCAGACCAGTACCAGTCTGTGACCTGTTAGGAAGTGGGCTGTACAGTAAGAGGTGAGCTGCGGGTGAGCAAAGCTTCATCTCCATTTATAGCTGTGGCTCATCCCCCACCCCCCACCCCCACCTGGTCCATGGACAAATTGTCTTTCCTGAAGTGGGTCCCTGGTGCCAAAAAGGTTGGGGACTGCTGTTTTCGAAGGAATGTTTTAGTAGAATGGTGGGAACAGAAGTGAGATTGCAAAGTATGTTACAATAAAAATAACAGGACTTAATTACTCATGTAAAACATCAAAACACTTGCAAATAATTTTTCTGCTGACAGAATTTCTCTACTGACAGCAGCTTTTTTTTTTTTTGAGTTTTACTAATTGAGTAGACACTGTCAGATTTTGCCAGATTACAACAATAGGATAAAAAATAAATCCCAAGGCATGATATTATGACTTCTTTTCTCAATGGATGACGAATAGAATGGAATATTCACTTCAGTACAAATAATCACAGGCAGGCAGTTCAGAGCATTGTGCTGCAGAAAGAGCAAAGGGTAACCTAGATGTTTCTTATCTCCTCTGCTTATCACTGAGCCAAAAGTGGAGTCATTTTTGTTTTTTTAAAGACCAGTGGCATCAAAAAACATGTATTCTTTTATCTCTGTTCTACAGGACTTGAGACACAGTATTAAATGACTAGCTCCTCACATAAGCATGAAATAATTTAGAAATCCTTATATAATGAAAGTAGCCAAGCAAAGACTTTTATTGTCAAGGCCTTCCCGGGTGTATTGTGGGAGGGGTGCTATGGCAGATATATGGGCAGTGCTATGCATAGCCCAGTATATTCTACTTTTGATGGTTAATGATAATTACAGATACAACACTTCAGATGAGTTACCTGTTTTAAGTGCTTTACGTATATAGTCATGTCTTAAATACATGAGCAAATTGGTTCTAGGACCCTGACCTATACCAAAATCCACATGTACTCAAGTATTGCAGTTGGCCTTGTTGGAACTCTCTTATACAAAAAGTTGGCCTTCAGTATACACAGGTTTCATATCTTATGAATACTGTATTTTCGATCTGCATTTGGTGGCGGAAAAAAATCTGCAAGTGGATCCATGCAATTCAAACCTGTGTTGTTCAAGGGTCAAACTGCATTAACTCATTTAATCCTCGTAGCAAATCCTGTGAGAAAGCTGCCTTTACTCCTTTTACAGATCAGGAAACTGAAGGTCAGAGAGCTTAAGTATCTTGCCCCAAGTGGCAGAATTGGCGTTTGAACCCAGATGTTCTGGCTTCAGAATCCATGTTCTTACGTATTAGGTTGTATTGCTTCTCAGTGGCCACTGATTATAAAGTCTGTGTTTGGGATTGACTGTCCTTCCTTCTCATGCTTCTGTTCTTTTGCCTATGTCCTCATCCCCTACACTGGAGCACTTGTTCCCCTCCTCACCTCTAGTGTGAGTTTCTAGGGAAACATCAACGCAGAGGCTTCCACTTTGGTCCCACCAGGCATTTCCATAGGGGAATTGCTGATTTGGTAAATATCAAGCTCTCTGGGCACCATTATCTGTCCTGTAGGGTTCTTTTGTAGTATGAGCTTCATTGTGAATTCAGTCAATTTTTGAAGGCTGATCAGGTGTTCTAGTCATACTTTACAATTTTGATCATACAGGAAAATATGTTCCCAGTTCTGACAACTGATTTACATGTACACTTTGGGAACATAATCTATTTTTAAGTCGATAACTACCTGTGTATACATTAAGTACTAAAGTTGGTAGTGTTCAAGAAATGCACTACGCTATTAAAAGAGAATTAACAGCTTTCTCTAAAGAACAAAACTAATCCCTTCCCAGAAGTTCCACAATCAAAAGGGCAAAATGTGGAAAAGCAAAGATAAATAAGTAAAATTGGAAAATATGCAAAGTCGTTAGGATGTACCAATGACTCAGAAGTAGGCAATAATGAGAAATGCATTCAACTCCTGTAACTGTGAAATATGCCACTGAAGCTTTGGGTTTTTGAAATATTTCTCTGGCACTTGAACCTTTTTGTCAGTGGCAAACTGGAGAGCCTTCTGTAGTTATGTACAAACAAGAGAATGCCCTAGAGTAAAAAGGAGATAAAATGCTATTTAATATTCAATATGGAATCCTTGAAATTTAAAAAGCGTTAGTAGGCCAGGCACAAGCACGGTGACTCTTGCCTGTAATCTCAGCACTTTGGAAGTGGCTGAAGCGGGAGGATTGCTTGAGGCTAGAAGTTTGAGACTGAGCCAGGGCAACATAGCTAGATCCTGTCTCTACAAAAGAAAGAAATTAGCTGAGCATGGTGGTGTGTGCTTGTAGTCCCAGCTATTGCAGAGGCTGAAGCAGGAGGATCACTTAAGCCCAGGAGTTCAAGATTGCAGTGAGTTATGATGATGCCACTGCACTCTAGCCTGAGTGACAGAGTTTGACCCTGTCTCTAAAACAATACAGTGTTAGTAATAATATGATAGCAGGATTAACACTATTGAAATATAGCATTAAAAATTTCCCATTATTTTTCAGCTTAGTGAATTTGAAAGTATTGTTTAACCTAAAAGATTTTAAAAGGTTAGATGAAATAGCATTTATTTTGCATAGTTTGATGGCTTGGCAGCAGTAGGAAAAACTTTTACAACTCCAGATGGTTTCAACACCCTTCTGATCTTCTTTTGCATTTTTCCTTCTCCTTAATTGTTACTTTTTCTTTAGGAGAAGTAATCATTTTAGTATATGTAAAAGAGATGCTTAAGTAGTTATGTGCTAATGAACTCCTGCCCATTTTCTATTAGTCTCTTTATCACAGCTCTTAATGGTCTTGCTAATCTTTTGGGGGGAAGGGTTAAGGAAAGATTGTACTTAATTTTGGGATTTGTCTTTTACAGAGCTTGGTATGTGGCTCAACAGTAAGTAGGATTATAGCAAGTTGTTTTAGTGAAAGTGAATCTTACTACATGCCTTTTAACATAAAGAGAATCCTTATGGAAGAATTTGCCACATCTCAAGAACAGTTTTTTAAAGCAGAGTACTGGATTATTCTACTGTTTTGTTGCTTAAACACGTTAACTGCCCTGTGAGTTAACTCATGCTGGTTTTGAGCCTGGGGCCTCGTGAAGCATATGTAACTCACGTCTCTTCACCTTGGGAGCCACGTGAATTATTTTTCAAGTTACATTTAACTCAGGCACAGAAAACAATAAAAAATAACAAATTTTTCATTAAATCAGAAAAGATTGTTTTGTTTTTGAAGTTTTTATTCTGTTTTCATAATAAAACACCTTGGACCCAAGGAAAATTTTTTTTTCTAGTGTGGCAATGTGTATTAAGTGCCTTTCTTGAGAAACAGTAAATTAAAACTTTTTATCAAACATTATTTCTTTTTTACAACAAATCTTTACACTTCCATTTATCAATGTTAAATTTACCATTTGTCACTAAATGTGATGTTTACCAAAGCCTTTAAAACTGCATTCTTTTAATTTTTTGTTACTGCCTAATAGAAAATATTTTGATTAAAATATTTAATGATTATTTTTTATATTTCAGATTATTGCTTATTTTGATATGTAAAGTTTAGTTTTCAGTGTTGAGCTACCATATATATTTTTAACTTTTTAAAGGAAAGAAAAACAAATAAATGGGCTCAAGCAATTCTCCTGCCTCAGCATCCTGAGTAGCTGGGACAACAGGCACGTGCCACCATGCCCAGCTAATTTTTAGTAGAGACAGGGTCTTGCTCTTGCTGAGGCTGGTCTCCGACTCCTTAGCTCAAAGGATCCTCCTGCCTCAGTCTCCCAGAGTGCTAAGATTACAGGCATGAGCCACCGCGCCTGGCCCATATATGAACTGATTATATTGTGAAGACAGTGGAGAATGGATATTTACTACATAGCATGAATATCTACAACTAAAGAGGGTATCTCTAGGAAATGAGGTAGCTTTCTGTCAGCTCTTGATTGGGACCATGTTCTTGTGGACTTGACAGTGATGTCATATCAAAAGATACTAACTCTCCTTCACTAACTTAAAGATGACATTTAAAGTACTGTGGGTTTGTGAGAACCTGTTCTTAACCTCAGATAATAAACCTGCTGCTGGAGCTGCTTCTGTCCTTCCTGGTTTCTGGGTACTTGGGACTCTTTTGGAAAGTGGGCAAAGTTCTTCTTAAAATGAACAAATCAATTCACTCAACTTAAGATCCCTAGAGTGGTGAAATTCAATTCAATTACTCTTTACCTTAGTTTCCCAGAGCCTCCCTAGGTTTTCATAACTAGCTTGCATAATAACTATGGAATCTGGTTTTTGGTTTTTGTCCACATTGGATACTGCAGGAATGACATTTAAGCTGAGACCTGACAATTAACTTTTTATTGGAATTTTCAGTACACTAAATCTATTAAATAAGAGATTGATATCAAAAAGGAATAATCTGAGCACGGGAAAGAATTCTTGAAGATGTAAGGAATAGTGGCTGAATGGGGGAATTAAAGAGCAGACTGCCTCTGGTGCTCAAAATGAAACAGTAAATTAGAAGACGTAAGGCCTAATCATCAACAAGAAAAGGTATATAATGAGATACATATGTCTATAGTGAGATTTCTGAATTTCAAGATAAAGTTCTATAAATATATAATTAGAATAAAACATGTTTTTTTCAAGTGGGAAAAGAATCAGAGTTGCCAGAATTCTATACCCAGCTAAACTACTATTACTTAGGCGGTTAAAGGATCAGTATTTGCAGGCATGCTATTACTGTTTTAACTATGAATCCTTTCAGAACAAAATTTAGAGAATACTTCAGGTAGTGGTGAAATCAAGGGTGAAAAAATGACACTATGACCAGAAGGAACTACTGGCTTGTATGCAACCAATGGAAGTTGAGTTGAATCTAAATGTTAATAGGTTGTAAAGCTAAGTGGATTCATTGACACAAAAAATACTGTAGACATAAACAGTTTTTCTTAATGCTGGAGTTCCCTTTAAAACATAAAATTGTTTCTTTCAGTTATTCTGAGTTCACATGCACCTTTAATTAATTGAAAATCCTACTCTGGCAACACAAAAGTTGGGCAGAGGATGAAAGATGGGGGGAGGAGTGGAGGTCTTCAGGATCTGGGTGAGGAAATGATACAAATATGATAAACTTGTCAATTACAGGGAAACATACTAGAAACAACTGGTTTATTTTCAGAAGTAATCAAAAATAGCATTTATTGAATGTTGCAAAGTCTTGTGCTAAGTACTTTATTTTTGTTGCCTCATTTTTACCCTACATATTGTGAGAGATATTAATGGCCAGTCCAATTTTATATACTTGCAGAAATTATAATGCTCATTTATTAATATAATATACATTAATTACAAAGTGATCTTAAAAAATATTTCCCTTTAACTCTCAGATTGAAAAATCCAGGGGAGTAGTCGTAATCAATAGAGTTGAAGGCAACAATAGTAGATCCAGCATGTGAAAAGAATGAATTGTTTAGTGAGAGCTGTCACCCTTTCCATAAGAAAATTTAAACACAAAACAATTCCAACATTTTACATTTTTTATTATGGCCAATATAGTTGACTTGTTTTATATCAGACAGTACAGAAGTGGAAATTTTTATTGATGAACCACTTTTTGAGTTTTCTGTCTTAGAGGAAAATAAGTGATTTGTATGATTCTTATCAAAAGAACAATGAAATTTTGAGATTGGCTGAGCAGAGGTAATACAGAGCGCAGGGTTAATTGAATCTTCTTCAAAAAGAATTTCTTGAGATAAGCAGGTTTCTAGGATTTCATAAGATAGATTTTTTTGGGCAGTGAGAACATAAATGCAATAAATTCGGCAACAAGAAGTCAGTCAGTAAAGACCCTGAATTGTTTCAGTCACGGAAACAATTGCTTTTTATACCTCCTCACTTTTATTTTTCGTGAAGATTACCCTAAATATAAAGGGTGTGTGTATATCTATGCAGCACTGTGTTATAGAGCTCAGTGGTATAAACTGATTGTAGTTTTGCTTTGATGTCTGAGTAGATTAGGAAAATTCCTTTTAGGAGACCAGAAGATCAGACAGACACCATAGTAGTTTCTTTGGTATGAAAATTATAATTCAACCTTGTGAAAATTTTATAATGTTATGTTCTCTGTAAATAATATAGTAAAAACAAATAAAATCATTACTTTGTGTGTTTTCTCTACACATTCTGAATGGTAAACAAATGGTTCTTGGCAAATACATACCATTTTAACTTTAGGAATGTTATAGCTCATTTTGAACAAAGTTGTGAAAAGATAAATTATTTTATGCCCATATGTGTGAGAGCTGAAGTAGCTTGCTATAGATATTTGGTATCTTTTTAGATAGTTTTCTAAGAATTTCTCTTCAAAATCAAAACATCTTTCATTCTTACAAAAATATAAACCTAGAATATTTAAGAAGAACAGCACAATCTTTTTCAGTTTTCTGAAATAGCAAAAGCTGATTAAAGCCATTTCTAGCCAAATCAGTTATTTATTAATTTAGTTGTTGCATCCTCTATATGGAAAAAGTATTCAAACCTTAAAGCCTAGATTTTTTCACTGTTGACAATCATAAAATTGCCAGCACTTTGTAAGTAGTAGACAGATTGTAAGAACTGCAAAACTAATAATTACTTTCTCGTGTTTTCGTAAGCTGCTTAACAGTTAAGTGATCTCAGGGAGACAGACCTGTTGTCATCCTTCTATGGCACTGATTTACACTTTTACAGAAAGGAAATTTATAGCCCTTATCTGTTGAAGACTTTTATGAATGACTGGTATAAATCAAGAATTGAATGAATATTTTTCCCTTTGAGCATAAATCAATGATTGGAAGATTGCTTACTGAGTAACTCTTCGGTAACCTATTTAAATTATCATCTACCAGTTTTCTGTATTTTGGCATAAACTGAGTAACTAAAATACCACTTAATATCAGCATGATAAATTTGTTTTTCTTGTTAGATAGTTCTAGAATTCATCTAGAACCCTCATAGGCCTCAATAAATAACTCAGTTAAAACTTAAAGTAGGAAACAAATTTATATAGTGTAAATCTCATTAATGGGAATGAACAACACAACTGTATTCACCTTCTAGGCAGGAGAAAGAAAATGAAAGAAGGTTCTTAAGATAAAATGTGCCGTTAATTAGGGAAGTAGAAAAAGTGAATCATCTCTAGGACATTTGAAGACTAAAAACCTTTTATTTAAAGTCTTAGAATAGTATGTAAAAAAGTTAGTCCAATGTGATCTTTTGAATATGCTTTAAGAGGCTTTCTGTCAGGAAGATGTCTGTCTAAAAACAAAAGACTCAGACAATAAGAGCCCACATACAGCGAAAAGCTAGAAATTAGGAGGGTTAAAAAATAATTTTATGGACCACACATTTAGGAAAACTTGTATCCATGCTCCTGGGTAAAAAAAGATTTTAAAAAAAACTTCACGTATACCACTTTTCCCTTTACAAAAAATTTTTAATTTATAAGTAGCAACTTATAGATGGGAGGGGTTATAAAAGGCATGAAATTGTTTAGTTTCTTCTCAGATAAATAGCCCTTTATCTTCCTGTTCTAAGCAATTGTATTACTTAAAATTGTTAAAAACGTGAAAGAAAGGGTTGGTCAGTAGGTAAGCAGTTGATCCCCATTGTTTTTTTTCTTTTTTGAAGAGAACTTTTATGATATTAGGAAGAGAAAGACAGTGCTGGTCATGTAGTGTGTGTTCAGTAGGTATCTGCTATAGGACAGCAGGAAGGAAAGCATCTGGGATGGAAGGGACGGTGGCATGGAGGGCACTAAGTGCAAAGAGATGGGGACAGACATGAAAACAGGACGGCCTACTGATGAGTGGGATAAGAGTGGGTTCAGGTTAGAGCTCTGGAGTTGGATTGGCTGGCCTCATTCTGCAGGACCACTTACTAGCTGCAAGATCCTAGGCAAGTTACCTTCTCTCTGTCATATTTCCCTTATCTCTCAATGGTGAAAATAAGAGAACCTACCTCTTAAAGTTGTTAGGATTAACTAAGTTAGTATGCAGTGTATATGCAATATATGCATATTGCAATATAAAACCCTTCAGAGTGCCTGGCACATTGCATTCAACAAATGTTAGCAAAATACTATCCTAGCCAGTCATTTGTAGCCATTATCAACATCTATCTCTAGCTATCACCACTTTTGGTCAGTTCCTCCTTTAAATATTTCTTAAAGATGGTTTTTCTTCTCCATTCTAAGGGCCACAGCCTTAGTGTAGAGACTTTTTATTTCTAATTAATTCTGTTCTTTCGTCTAGTCAAATTTTGGTAAAATACATCCTGCACAGTATGACTAGTTAATTTTCTAAAAGGCAGATCTTGCCCTACCATTCTCCATATTTAGGGAGTATATCTGTCATCTTTCATCAGGCACTACCTGTTGTATTGACAACTCAGAGTATAGTTTTCTGTAGAAATAATGTTTGAAAATGTGATTTTGATATGCAGTCCATACTGCAAAACCTATTTTATATTCATGGCTGTATGTGTTTCCATGTCTGTCTATTTCTGTATTTAAAGGGCATGTAATCATTCCATAAAATAGTATATTTCAACTCCCAATTCGGGAACTCTGTTCCTGACATTGAGGACAGCCTTTTTTATCCACAGCACTACTGATGACTAGGAGGACGACTGTGTTGGTAAGTATTTACCGCTGTGCAGGAATGGCTCCTACATTCATCTCTCTGTTTGTAAGAGCAGAAGCCATTTTGGTGAATCTCACTGTTCAAGTATTCTAAATTCGGTATTAAAAGGACTTGATGCATTCTACATTCAGTTACTCTGACCATATAAATGTTCTTAATAAATTGTTTTTGTTTATTGGGACTGTGTCCTAATTAGGTCCTTAATTAAGGTTATTTTGATAAAATAATAATAAAAACACACTCTAAGCCTGCTAAAAAGAAGATACTAATTCTAAGGCTATATAAGAGTCTCACGGTCCAAATTCCAGGTCTCCCAAGGGACCAGGAACTGAAACTCTGCTAGGTACTCAGGAGCTTTTTTCATCTGCCTCTTCTGTCTCTGCTTTTGCTTCTGTAACCTAGAGGTCACTTGAAACAACCTTTTCCTTCTTCATGGGCTTCATTCTCTTTGTGATGACTCGCTTTCTCCAGAATTCTGAGCCTACTGTCCTGCATGACTGTCTCCCAGCTCAGTTTCAGTGACCAGCAGATTCTAACAAGAGACCTGATTCCAGAATCTCAAAAGACAGAATGACTTTGGGCCCAGCTTCAGTTAGGTACCCCATGACTAGTTAGGTATCTATCATTAGTAAAATTGTCTATGGCTCAGGGGGCTAAATCTTGCCCTCAAGCAATCTGCTAGGGCTCATGTCTCTGTTGAATGGAGTGGACAGAGCATGGGGGCTGGCCACTGAGATTTGTTACTAGTATTCAGCTTTGCTGCTTTTGGCACTTTCATCACACATTGTGTGCTTCCAAATTAAACTTTCATATCCAAAGTACCCCTGATCATAAAGAGTTTCCAAAGAACTGTGATACAAAGAAGGACCAGGAGTAGACTATTCTGAAAATGCAGATTTTGTTAAAGTAAATTTATCGATTTTATTATACTTATCCAGCATCCTAATAGCCTGCTAATCCTTTAGATGATTACTCTGAAAACACATATGTTGGTATGGTTTATGCATAAGACTCTGCCTATTAGTCACATTCTATGCTGCTTCATTGCAATGAAAAATATCAAAGGTGAATACCAAATCAGTTTTTTAGTATTGTACTTATAAAGGCAGTCTATGAAATGGTGAATAGTAGAATCAAACTTTTATGGTAATCTTTTATTGTAATCTATTTTCAGTTCAGTTAGAGAAACAGCATGGCCCAGTAGACTCAGGGGAAGATGGGGAATTTGGGAGGCTGAGATATAATTTATTTTGCAACTGACCAGCTTTGTGACCTTGATAAAGGACATTAACCTCTGTCTACTTCTTCACATGTAAAATGGGATCTACCAAATAGAAATATAGGTTCCTTCACATTTGAGCAAAGTGAGTAAGCTTTTATACAAATCTGGAGTGATTTTTTTTTTTTATGTCAGAAGCCAGTGGCTTATAAAGATTCTTCCTAGAATTACTTTAAAACTTAACCTTTTCTCAAATGTTTAAGCTGTGAATAACAAAAAAAAATGTATATATCAGTTGTAAAAATATACTTATTGGGTAGAGTGAGAAAAACATGACTCTGTCTCATATGACTGCATTATGATAAGAACTCAGTGAATCTATGTGAAATAATTCAAAACTGAGTTTTGCAGGGCTGCAGTAAAGGAAGACTGTCCCCATACCTTAGATTTTGGGGTGAACGTTTTCCAGTTTAAGAACTACAGGAGTGCCAATTTTGCCATATCCTGGCTATTGTGTTGACAGCAGTATCATCATAAGGGTCATGGCATTATGACACTGGTGCTGAGTCGACATGCACAATTGGCACCATGTCATCTTGACTCAGGAATGACTGTAGGCAGTTTCAATTTATCTGTTGCTGCTAGAATTTTGATACAGCAGTGTTGAAGGGTTGATTTGTACCATGGCAGTCTACGCCTACTTGTGAATTAATTCTCCAGAGGGCAAAATATTCTAAAAGCTAAAATGTAAACAAGCTCAAGGGATTAAAAAAGTACAACAAAATAGTAGTTTGTTATATGTTTATGTTGAATTTAGATAATAGTTTTAGTTATTTGAAAGTATATTACTATGGAGAGGAAATATATTTGGCCAGATTTCACATAGAAAAACCGCCCTTGGCTAGAGACAGACAGAAGCTGAGTTTTAATAGGAATCCAGGTTTGTTGTCTTCCCAGGGTAGACTATACCTTGCACTGTCATAGAAGAGTGTTGGTTGATTGGGTTGTGAAAGAGACTGATAACCACATTTAAGGTGCCTTTGAAGAAGTCGATTCCTGCCCCCCCCCAAAATACAGTAACAAAATTTGTTTATATTCCACAAATAAAAGTTATTTTTCTCCATCTAAAAGAGACTCTGCCAAACCACTCTGAAAAATTGCTAAAATGAATACTGCTGTGCCACCTTTTCTGGGAAGAATTTCATGGTCATCGTTCTACAGATTCATAGCATGTTATTACGAACCTGTAAATATTTATTTACAGAAAATAATTAGGAGGCTGAGGCAGGAGGATCACTAGAGTCCAGGAGTTGAAGGTTACAATGAGCTATCATTGCATCACTGCGCTCCAACCTCAGTGACAGAGTGAAATCCTATCTCATAAAAAAGAAAAAGTCCTTTCATACCGGTGTTGAGGTTTCCATCCAAGTTAAGCTAGTTTTCCATTCATTTTAGAGGAAGGTTTTTCCAAACAATGATTCTTCTTGATTGCAAAACATGTCCCCAGAGATCCCAGTCAACATGATTCATGCTGACCATTTGATTCCAAGTATGACAGCACAGTATTCAACAAGTCCAAATGAAACCAGGTGCAGGCCAGAGAATATGCCTGGCTTTGCCTACATTATCTGATTAACTGCTTCAATCCTAGATTTCAGCTGGCTTCACGTGAATGCTACAAACCATTCGACTGTAATCTACAAATGTTTTCACACTTCAAAAGGTGTGTGCTAGTTGATGTTTGGTTGACTCTCATTTCATCACTTGGGAGTGGGGTTGGTTGAATTAAATTTCTGCTTTTATTTCCTTTCTCTGAGAAAGGTTAAGGCAGACTCTCAAAGTATTGTATTCAGTTAGTAAGCTCTATTTCTATCTCTGTCTGCATCTCCTCTTTTTGTCTCTCCTTCCCCTATTTCCTTTCACTCTTCCTTAGGTTTATATGAAATAGAAATTATTTTCCAGCACAATGACTTAGTGAATAGCAACATTAAAGACTGCTTGGCCAAGAAACTATCAATCTTTGTATGGCAGGCTTTAGGGACAAATAACAAATTCAAACATGCTGGAAATGTTTTTGCCATTCCAGCTCAACTGATTCAGACAAATTTTAAGGGCAATACTCAGTGCTTAGCAGAAAAAAAGATAATGTAAATTTCAGAAACTCTGATCTTTAACATGGCTCTTACATCACATACTTGCCAATCTTACAGATTGCATGCATGCATGGTTGGCTTTAAAAATTTGTGTTTTAGATGCAATTTTATGTTAAGTTTTTCTGTAAATGTAATTTATTAATAAGTTTAACTTTTGTTAGGTTACTTTGCATATAACCATAATGCATTAAGAAGGAAACGTTAAGAATTGTCCCAGATACCTGATTTAAAATAGTGTTCCATTTAGGCAATCAATTAGAAGGAAGTTCAATAGTGGAATAAGGACAGAAAAGAGGCTCACACTATAGATACAGGTCCATCATATAACCTTTTCTTGCTGGTAATTTTGGCCTATTTTGTGATGTTTTTTTCCTTTCTCATTTGAAGATTCAGAGGCAGCATGATGAAGAGAAGATTAGGGAACTGTTATCAAATTCATTTAATGCAGATGAATATGTTAATATGATTTTTCTTTCATTAGGACACTGTAAGAGAATTTCCACATTGTTCCCCTTGATTTTGGTGTATGAGGTGGAATTTTTACTCAAGTCCTCACTTTGTTAATTATTTGAGGATAGGTATTCCAATCTTGCCACCTTATCTTACCCTGGGGAAGTTTCCTTACCTACAAGTGCCACCCACTTCTTTTGGAGAAGACAGAGTGCCATAACTATAGCTACCATTTATTGAGGGTCACGTATTTTTAAACTTTTAATCCTCACAACTTTATAAGTAGCTCAAAGATGTTAAGTAGCTCACTCAAGGTCGTTTTACCAGTTAAGAGGCTGAGCTGGGGCTCCAGCCCTAGTCAACGTCACCCAATGTGGTCTTAACCAGTTCTCTAGATTGCCTCCCCATGAGGAGGTGTGAGTTGGCATTGTCAACCTAGGACTGTCTCCTTTTGGGGTTCTTCTGAGTTGGAACTCCCAGCTGGGGGGAGTGGTGCAGGCAGCAGGGTAGATCAAAATCATGGGGGAAAACAGCACCTGCTGGCAGAGACTCCCACCCTCGTTGACCGCCAGAAAACCTAGACACAGGTTAGAATTGGCTCATTTCACAGCAACGTTTATTTTACCTTTTCTTGTCTCCCAGGTGATTTTTCTGGAGGAGAGATGAGCTAAAATTTTAGATTAGTTTTTGGAGACTTTTCCTAATTGTCAAATCTCCATCAGGATCCCATTAATAAGATATGAAGTTATATCCCAAAGAGTAAAGTACCAAATTATGTAATCTTGATCTGGTCAGTCAGTTGCAATTTGTTCAGCTTCAAATGAATTACAGATTTCTAACTTATTTATTTTTGTGATTCTTAATAATTTTACAAAAGTCTCTACTATTGAAAAATCTTTTTCTGATTATGTTATGGAAGATGGTGAGTGGGAGAAAGCAAAATATTAAGTATAAAAACAGATACATTAGAAATCTATTCGAGTGTGATTTCCAAACCCACATATTTTGATATCTGCCTTTTAAAGAGGCACTAAGAGGTAACTAAGCTTTAAACTGCTTTTTATGTGCCTCCCACCCCATTGCCTGTCTTCTAAGGCTGTGGTCTCCAACCCCCAGGCTGTGGACCAGTCTTGGTCTGTGGCCTGTTAGGAACTGGGCCACACAGCAGGAGGTGGGCCATGGGCAAGCCAGTGAGCAAAGCTTCATCTGTATTTAGAGCTGCTCCCCATCATTTGCACCACCGCATAAGCTCTGCCTCCTGTCAGATCAGCAGTGGCATTAGATTCTCATAGGAGCATGACCCCTGCTGTAAACTGCACGTGTTGAGGGGTCTAGGTTATGTGCTCCTTCTGAGACTCTAATGCCTGATCTGAGGTGGAGCTGAGGTGGTGATGCTAGTACTGGGAAGGGGCTGCAAATAGAGATCATTAGCAGAGAGGTCTGACTGCACAATAAATGTTATGTGCTTGAATCATGCAAAAATCATCTCTACCCCCAGCCCCCACCAAGTCTATGGAAAAATGATCTTCCATGAAACTGGTCCCTGGTGCAAAAAAGGAGCTTGTTTTCTGCTCATATTCACTCCCTGCAACCCTCATACTCTCTTAGGGATTTATGTTGATTACTTCCAAACTTCTGTTTCCAGCTCTAACTTCTTCTCTATAATCACTTGTTAACAACAAGATTGTATTAAGGGAACCACCAAAGGTTTTTCTCTCTATTAAAATATGAAAAAAGGCAGGACTGTTACTCTTTCCTAAATGTTAGCTTTGGAAATGAGGCCTAAATTACGTTTAAGGTTATAAATTAGCTTAATATCATGTGGCTTACATGATAAGTTATTTTAAAAAGTTTAGGTTTATGATTGTTAAAAATAATTGTCATTTTATTTTCAATATAACGTTCTTAATTGTAACACTAATGAGCACTGAGGGCACTTCTAAGATTCATTCATGTAAAGTGACTTGGTGAAGTAAGGGGACATTTGATGGATTTAGTGGAAGTTTAGATCCAATTTGCATTTCAGTGGTGTTTTATAGCTGACTTTAGAAAACTTTTTGGATAGGATTTCTTGGTAAATTAAAGGATTTAGGGGAATGATTATGAAATAATTGATTGAAAAGTGTGCAATATTGGTTTTCATTGAACTTAAGCTTGTACGGGTTCAATTTAAAATCTAATTCAATACATTTTAGATTTTATATTTCCCTGAACCTCTTTTGGTGTATTAATTTTGTCATGCTTGTCATTCTAATCTAATGATGATTTAATGTTTGCAAACCTGAATAAATTTATATGCAAGGAGTTCTGCTATGTTTTTAATCAATGGAGATTGAAATTTGGCAACTGAGATGATAAAAAATGAAAAATTTTAAATAGGAAATGAAAATAATGATTAAACTTTAGAAAGTGCTCTTATTAATGTTCTTGGTTATGAACCACATAATATTTTTCTCTTCTTTTCATCATGCACTATTTTGAAGGTGACTGAACTTTCAAAGAAGTAATTACCACCAAATCGTGTAGAATATTTAAATTAGAACAGATTCTTTATCCTTACTTTCTTCCTCTTTTCCCTGAAACCTGTGGTCTACAGTTACAAATAAGAGCTAGAAGAATGCTGCTTTTTAAAAACTCATCTACCCTCCCTAGGAACTTGCATAGACAATACAATGTTCTTTAATCAAAGTATATATTTACCTTATTCTTACTTGTCATTGTTGAGAAAAATATAGAACCTAGAATGTCTAATGGATTAGTCACAATAGAAAAAAAATTCTTGGGTTGTGTATCAAAGGGGCAGCAGCCCCTTTTCAATCAGTCCAGGAGAGCCTGGTCTAATTTAACAGTACTTTTCTTTCCAAATGATCTCATGACACTAAAAGACGATTAATACATTCTTTAAAAATCAATACAAGACATTTTATTATAGTCCCTCACCTTGATTGTTCAGTGCCCTTCAGGGGTGAAAGATATTCCAATGCAAAAAATGTTTGAAATCCTGAGTGATAAGTAATAAGTGATTTTTTAAAAATGTCTTCTAACATTGTGACTTCCTAGATTTGAGGGGTGGGTTTGGGGATGCAATAAAAGATGAATGTGATTATTTTCAGGGCTGAAACTTTTTATAAAGCGTGTTTTAGCATAATACCACAAATTTCTTACCGTGTATAGAAAACAAAACTTCTTAAAAAAAATAGTGGGAATTTACAAAACCTGTAGCCTCCTATTAGATAATAGTAGTCAAAACTGGGTATCATTAAGAAGAACAAAAAGTTATTCAGATAGCTTAGTGTAGAAGCTTTGGCTAAATAGAAGTTCCATCTTCTGTAGTTCTGGAACTTAGTGAAGAAATTACATAGTTGACATCTCTGAAAGACAAGGTGATGATGATGAGAATACTGCCTTACCACCTCTGTGAGCCTTGATGGTTTCTTTTATATTCTCTGATTTGATCCTCTAAGTTCTGAGACATTGTTGGGGCAGGTGGAATTATTCTACATTTTATAGATGAAGAAATGGACTTGGAATAATCATTATCCAAGGCCACAGAGTTAATGTTTGCAACTAACCTTCACCCCCGATCTTTTGATCTAGCCTTCCTGCTCCCTGACCCCTACCCTACAGAGCTTTTAATGTGCTGCACTGTATGGTCTTTGATTATTTTGATTTTATGTCTCATAGTTAACACTAAACTAAAATTTTGCTACTAAGACCTATATTATTTTATATTCTCAATGACTATGACTTCTGCATAAAAGCATTTAACTAGGGTTACCATTTTATGGTATGTCATCTGTCTTCCTAGCTAAATTTATCACCTTCATATAAAGACAGAATACAGAATGTGCTATGTATCCAAAATGATTTCTCTTTAACTATAGCATATTCTAGATTCTAAGATTTATATATGAGAGAGAAGCTTCATAAATGTCATGTTTCCTGTAGCTGTGTTTGTGCTGTCTGTACAATGTGGGCAGCTGCAGAGATACTGCAAGACTCATGCGGTGTCCCTCTGAAGGCCTCTAGCCCATGTGTCAGTGCCACTGATGGCATGAAAGAGGGTTAGTATAATGGTTAAGAATTTGGACTCCGGGGTAGACTGTATCTGGTTTCCAATCCTGGCCTGTCATTTATTTGGCATGTGACTTCTCATCTTCATGGCCAGTCCTCATCTTTGATTCTTTTCTTCCCCACTTAAAGTTTTAATCTTTCTCTCCTTGGAATCTTCTCTTTTCACTTCAAACAATCCATATATTCCCATTCTGAAAAGTTTATTTTTTACTAATTCCCTTATTGGCAGCGATCTTGTGTTCCCCTTTCCATTCGTTATTAAGCATCTTGAATGTATAGTTTATGACATTTTTCAGTTGAGGGAAACTGAGGGAAGCTTTATTGCTTTAAAACCAGTTAAGCTAATGTTTCTCAAGTTATGATCATATATGAGGAGCTTGCAAGTTCCAGATCGAGCAATTCCACTAGAGACCCCACTAGTGCACTCTTTTCAGCCCGGGAGAACTAGTCAGGAGTAACATTGGAATAGTGTTGGGGTCATAATACACTGCATCTGTACAGGAAGGCTGCTGTGACTCAGTGTTGTAAGAATGTTCCGTGATGGCTTAGTTAATACTTTCCAATGGGGTAGAAAACCCAGTATGTGTCTCCTTCTCTTTAATTTGTTTCTTAATGGTCTGATACACTTTTGAATGAGGTATCACAGCTTGCTTTATAGGACAGAAGAAGCATTTTCATTAATATGTGATTTAGTTTTATTATGATTTAAAGCCACCAGATTTGTGAGAGGAAGATAGGATTGCCAGGACAGCTTTATGCACATTAAGCTCTCTTTCCTTAAGAGAGGGCCCTTGTGCTGTCCTCAGAAGCTTCTGAGTTGGATCAGAATGGAATAATAGATCAACTCCCAAACTACCCTATACTGGAGTTTTATTAAATAAAAAAAAAGTTACAGCTGTGGAGATATAATTAACATAGTAAATGGAAAATATTTAAAGTACACAATGTGATTTGACATGTACACAGTAGTCCCTTTTCATCCGTGTTTTTGTTTTCTGTGGTTTTATTTACCTGTGGTCAACTGTGGCATGAAAACATTAAATGGAAAACCCCAGAAATAAACAATTCATGTTTTAAATTGCATGCCGTTCTGAGTACTGTGATGAAATCTCTTGCCGTCTCCCTTGAGACATGACTCATCGTTTGTCCAGTGTATCCATGCTGTGTCTGTGCTACTTGCCTGTTAGTCACTTAAGAACCGTTAGTAGCCATCTTGGTTATCAGATTGACGCAGTATTGAAGTGCTTGTGTTCCAGTAACTCTTATTAATATTGGCCCCAAAGTGCAAGAGTAGTGATGCTGGCCATTCAGATATTCCAAAAAGAAGCCATAAAGTGCTTCCTTTAAGCGAAAAGGTGAAAGTTCTTGACTTAAGGAAAGCGGGGAAAAAAAAAAATCATCTGAGGTTGCTAAGATCTACAAATTTATCGGTAAAATCATGAAAAAGAAATTTGTGCTATTTTCTCTATCACATCTCCAACTACAAAAGTTATACCCACGATGTGTGACAAATGTCTAGTTAAGATGGAAAAGGCCTTAAATTTGTGGGTGGACAGGAACAGAAAACGTGTTCCGAATTGACAGCAATGTGTTGTACTAGAAATCATTGAGCCTATAGGAAGACTTCAGCCAGGTATCCCCTGAAATGAAGGACAATCAAGCGTTTTATTGCAAATAAGGGATGGTTACACAGATTCAGCAGTACAGGTCAGTAGTAGCCTAACCATCTTACTTTATCACAATGCCTACACCATTCATTGTACTTCATTTCATCACATGGACCCTGTATTGTCTGTCTCACATCATCACAAGAAGGGTGAGTACAGTACAATAAGATATTTTGAGAAAGAAATCCCACATTCATATAAGTTTTATTATTGTATGTTATAATTATAATTTATTTTTAATCTCTTACTGTGTCTGATTTATACAGTAAGCTTTATCATAGGTATGTATGTATAAGAGAAAGCATATACAGGGTTCATTACTGTTTCAGACATCTACTGGAGGCCTTGGAATGTATTGCCCCTTAGATAAGGGGGGGCTACTATACATCATGAAATCATTGACTGAGTCAGGATAGTGAAAGTATATCCCTTCCTCCTAAATTTTACTAAGCAGAGTTGGATTTCCTCCATCAAGTTTCTTATAGGTTCAGTATTGTATTTGAGAAATCTTTGCACCCTCATCATCATATAATCACTTATTTGCTTTTTTGTCACTATTGTTTTCTTTTCCTAGAGTTTTATATAAATGGAGGCATGCAGAATGTCTTTGGTTTCGCCTAATTTCGAGATTCATCCATGTGTGCACCAGTGGTTCACTCCTTTGTTATTGCTAAGTATTGCTAACACGATTTGTTTATCCATTCATCTGTTGGTGGATGTTGGAATTATTCCCAATTTTGATCTATTACAAATAAGTTGGTATGGATATTTCTGTGTTAATTGTTTGGACACATTTATTTTTCTCTTGGGTAAAATATAGGAATGGAGTGGGAGCGTCATATGGTAGGTATACTTTTTAAAAAACTGTTTCCACAGTGGTTATATCATGTTCTAGGACATTTCTAATGTCTCTGCGTCCATGCCAACACTTGATATGGGCAGTCTTTTTAGTTTTAACAACTTTATTAAGTGTTTAGAAGCATCTCATGCTTTTAATTTGCATTTTCCTAATGACGAAAAATGTCAGTCCTAATGAAATAAGGTGTTGAACATCTTTTTATGTATTTGTTTGCCATCTGTATCTCTTCTGTGGTGAATTACGGTGTAAATCTTTTGTACCTTTTTAAACTGGATTGAATTTTGTTTATCAGGTACATGCTTTGCAGAGATTTTTCTCTGTGTGTGACTTGTCTTTTCAGGCTCTTAAGAGAGTCTTTTGAGGAGTATTTAATTTTGATGAACTTTGGTTTTCCAATTTGTTGTTTACCTATGCTTTTGGTACAGGGTATCTTACATCCTAAAATCTGAAATCAACAATGCTCCAGAATCCAAAATTTTTTCGAGTGCCAAAATGACACTGTAAGGAAATGCTCATTGGAGCATTTGGATTCAGATTTTTAGAATTGGGATGCTGAACTAGTTACAAAGCAAATATTCTAAAACTTGAGGAAAAAAAAAAAAAAAAAGGAAATGGGAAACACTTCTGTGCCCAAGCATCACAGATAAAGGGACATTCAATCTGTATGGTATCTTAGACATCTTTTTCTAAACCCAAGGTCACAAATATTTTCTTCAAAGCTTTTCTCTAGAAATTTTATAGTTTTAAGTTTCACATTTAAGCTTATTCATTTTGAGTTGATTATGTGTATGGTGTGAGGTATGGATCCAAAGTCTGTTCTTGTGTGTATACATGGTTATCTAATTGTTCTAGCACCATTTGTTGAAAAGACTTTCTTTTCTCCACTGAATTGCCTTTTCACTTCCTCAGAAATCATTTTCCATGTATGTGTGGGTCTATTTTTTGAATCTGTTTTGTTCTGTTCATCTATCTTTATACCAGTACCACATTATTTTGGTTACTGACACTTTATAATAATTCTTGAAGTCAGGTATCATTAGCCTTTTAGCTTTTTTGTTCTTTTTCAACATTGTTTGGGCTATAATACATGAATTTAGAAACAGCTTGTTAATTTCTACCAAAAGTTCTCCTGAGATTTTTTTGATTGGGATTGCATTGAATTTATAGATCAATTTGGGGAGCACTGATACCTTAGTAATGCTGAGTCATTTCCAAGTCTGAAATTTAAAACCATTATTTAGGCTTAAAATGTAAACCACTCAGGATCACTGAGAAAAGAAAGCGGAGAGGTTGCTTTTAGGGTGGCTTCTAGTTACAGTAGATTAAATAGAACCCTGGAACTTCATCTTTTTGCTTGATTTGCCTGACCAGTTCTGCACAAAATTCTTAATATGATATCTCTAAATACCGTATGCATTACCTAAAGGAGGAACCTTGAGCTACATGCATGCATCCTTATCCCACAGATGCCAGCTGACCATGAATGTGTATACTCACCAAGTCTGACACCATGCCAGATGGTGGGCATTTGGGGTGAGATTAGGATGGATTTAAGCCAGATATCCAAGAGTATGCAAATTCTCCCCATATCAACCAATGCTTCTTGGGAGTTTCCTGCAGGAAAGTCAAAGGAAGACATGAAAAGAAGATAAAGCCATTATTCATGGGAACATCGTAATTCTAATAATGAAGGAAAGAGGTCAGAGTGCCATAGATACTTAGATAGCCATGTCTTCTTTGGAATATAGCCTTTTATGTTACGGCTTCACATTTTTCTAAGGGAGTGTTGATTATAGTGGTGAAGCTATGGTTTGATGCTCATGTGTGTCAGGTAGCTGGATCTTTCATTACCACAGCTGGTACCCATACTCCTGTTTGGTCAGTTATGTAAAGATCACATATGGAATGGCCCAATGACTGGTTCATTGGAAATTACTGCCAATTCTTGAAAGACAATCCAGAACATACTTACCATTGAGAATGTCCTCTTAATGTCTCTCTTAAGTGGAGAATATACCTTTTGGACTGGGATAGTGTGATTAAGGGCATGAAGTCAACCTACTTGGGTTCAGATCACCACTCTTGCCAGTATGATAGCTTTGCAAATCTAGGGATTTACTTAGTTTCTCTAAGCCTGTTTTCTTAAAGGATATGGAAAATTGTAATGGTAATATGGAAAGATTAAGAGTTGAGTACTTGTAAATGTTTAGTGCACTTGGTACAGTTTTTTGTCTTCAGCATAATATTTTCTCCACTTTTATCTTGCCTTTTCTATGTTCTTATTGCCACTGACTACCTGCGAAAATGTGAACTGTGTTCAGTGAACTGCTTTTGCTTCACTTTCTGTAAATTACTTGTTCTGCTCACCCTGTCTCACCTCTCCATTGCCCCTTAACTTTTTTGATCTTTTCTTCTGCCCCAGTCAGACTTCTCTTTCACTTCAAAACTAACGTCTTCTGAGGTGCCTGCCCTTATGTCCCACAAATGACATATGAATTACATGAGGGGTGGGAAACATGTTTACTAACAAAGAAAGTGATCCAAACATCCTGTCCATTTCAAACCTGTAAAAATAAAAAGCCAAATGCTTTTTTGTACTGCAGAGTAAGGAGAAAAGTTAGTTACGTCTTTAACATGTAATTAAGACATAAAATACCCTGAACTCTATTATTTGGCAATGCTGAGAATCTTTAATAAGCATTGACAAAAAAAATTTATGCTTGTGGTGGATAGCATTCTGCCAATTAACAATTTATTTAGCTACAGAATGAACTGTGTCAGGGTGAGAGCTAACATTTACTTATTTTTGACAATTTTAGAATAGAAATAAGACAAAAATACTCAACAGAGATAATAGTAGCTTGAAAACCATTTATGTCAAATATATTAAAATTTGAAATAGTTGAAGGCTAGAATCCAAATTCAGGAGTAATTAACCAAAATAGTTGACAGATGTCAGCCATGCTAATAAAATTTGTATACCCTGAATATTTTCCAGCTTGTAATTAACTGTACAGATGATGTGATCTGATTTTGTCACTAACTGCTTATTAATGAAAGAGATGATGACTAGTTATAAAATCCATAGTGCTAGCTGAATACCAAGTTTAAATATTTCTCATACAGCTGGCATAAATAGGAGCCCCGCTAGCCTTGATAGTGGTGTGATTTGTGCTTATTCTCTTCTTCCATAATTGCCAAGTAGAAATGAAATTTGTTAAATTCAGCTCTGAGTGACCTTGAAGATAGTAAATCTATTTTTATTTGGTGGTCAGCAAGCATAATGGCTTTTATTTTTAGTTTCTTTATTATCAATTTATTGTCATCAGGCTAGTGATATCACCATTGGAAGTTTCATAATAAAGTATGCACAGATAATTTTAAGTTCAATTAAAGTTGAGAAGAACATGATCTGCCCATATGACTTTTGAAGACTTGAATGCAGAATACTGTTAAGAGAAATGGCTTAATAACAAAAGAACATTATTTACTATTAATATCATCACATAATGTGGCATTTACTTTAAAAGAGAAATACTTCTCAGATGGGTGATGAGCTTCTAAGCATAGATAAGGCTGTATCAGGTGTTTCTGACTTTAGAGCACATACTTGCTAGTGATAATGAGCTCTTGCTCATGGTTCCGTTCATTTGTACTTTACCCAGGGCTTTACTATATGCTAGACAGTAGGCTAGGTGCTGGGGATATAGTGATAAACCAAATTGTTTAGCATCTAGGGTAGCTTACACTCTACAGGGAGGTAGCCAGTTAATAACACGAACAATTCTAATTGTGGTGGGTGTCCTGAAGGTCAGGAACTTTTTTTTTTAATTTAACTTTTTTTTTTTTTTTTCCTCCAAGACAGAGTCTAGCTGTATGCCCTGGCTAGAGTGCGGTGGTGTCACCAAGGCTCACTGCAATCTCAAACTCCTAAGCTCAAGTGGTCCTCCTGCCTCAGCCTCCTGAGTAGTTGGGACTACAGGTGCATGCCACTGTACCCGGCTAATTTTTCTATTATTGGTAGAGACGGGATCGTCCTCTTGCTCAAGCTGATCTCGAACTCCTGAGCTCAAGCAATCCTCTTGCCTCGGCTGCCCAAAGGGCGAGGATTACAGGTGTGAGCCACTGTGCCTGGATGGTTAGGAATATTTTTTTTTGTTGTTGTTGCTGCTGGAGGTCAAGAAAAGGCTCCTTGAGGATATAGTGCTAAAATTGAGATCTGAAGTTGACTCAGGTGAAAAGGGAGGGAGGAGTGTAGAGGCAGAGGGGAATGGCTAGTGTGCAGTCCCTGTGGTGGGACAGAACATGGTGGATTTTGGGTACTTAGAGTAGGCCAGTTAGGCTGGAGCAGGATGGGTGGTCATATCAGGTTACAGGTGATTCTGGAGAGTTAGGTAAGAGCCAGAACATGGAGGGTCCTGGAAACCAGTTTCAAGTGATGTGTCTTTATGTTAACAGCAAAAGGAAACCACTGAAGGGGACAAGGAACAGAGGTAATATCAAATTTAGATAGAAATCTCTATGGCTGCCATTGGAAAATAAACTATAGTGAGCCAACTAGATGTGGGCTAGAGCAGTTAGGCAATTACACTTGTCTTGGAAATAAGCATGGAAGCCTGACAAAAAAAGCAAAAGCATTCAAGAAATACCATTGGCAGCCTTTCCACGTGTGCCATCTCTGTCTAATAAACTGCTGGAGTACTCTTCCCTCTTGAAAAACCTTTACCCTGTATTGCTATTTGTATTTGCTTTTTCCCTTGGAAAGGACAGGTTTAGTTCTGTCCTTTTTTGTAAGACAGAGATGATTGCTACTTCCTGAGCTCAAGTCCCCAGCTATTGGCTTTCTTCCTTGGGCGGTCTCCCTAGTAGAGTGGTCTTAAAGTATTTGTTTGCCTGCTAGCTGGTCTTGCCTGTTGGACATCTCCACGTGGATGTCTCTCAGACATCTCAAATTTCACATGTCCTTAGTGTTCCTTTGATTTTCCTTTGCCCAAACTGATTCCTGTACCACCTTCTTTTTCCTCCTCCATTCCCTCCCTCCTTCCTTCCTCTCTCTTTTCTTTATCTTCTTTCTTTCTTTCTCTTCCTTCCTTTGCTCTTTCTTTTCTTTTCTGTCTCTTCATTTTCTTCTTTTGTATTGCTGTGTTTAGAAGTGCTTAATAACTATTTGTTGAGTGAATGGGTGAATTCAAGATATAATTGCAGTAGCAGGTAGTTCTAAATAGAGGGAAGATTTTTTCCTTACTCTATCCAAGAATTTTTTTACAAGAGAACTCTAATTTTTCAAAGGTTTTTTTTAAAGTGGGTCACCCAGAATTGGACACTCTTTAATTGTTTGCTAGTAGTTCTCCTTGGATGGTCCTACCTCTGTGGCTCCCCTTTTCAGCTGTTTATATATCTACTCCACAGTAAGTTATTTGCTTGCTATCCTTGATTGATTTTCCCCAGCATGATTGTGTGGCCAACTTGGCCAGTGTCCACCTTTATCTAAAGCAATGTTCCCTGTGTTCCCTTTTTGCACAACCTTTTTTTTTTTTTAAATCTCTTGCAATGGTGACAGCCCTCAGAGCCCCATACCTGCGTGGTTTGAATATCCTCAATAACCAGTTTTCACTCTTTGAGAATAGATACACATTATAGAACAAGCCAAAAGTAATTCAGAACAATATCCAGTAAATAATAGGGGTAGTCAATAGGAGTAATAAAACAAACAAAAGAATGTGAGGTGGCACTCAGTGGTGGCCACTGCGCAGACAAGATCCCACTAGCTCACGTGCTTTGCTCTGCTTCCTCCGCAACCATGTCTAACAAACCTGACATGGCTGAGACTGAGAAATGTGGTAAGTCATAACTGAAGAAGACTGAAATGCAAGAGAAAAATACACGGCCTTCCAAAAAACCGAACAAACAAGAGAAGCAAGCAGGCAACTCATAATGAGGCGAGCACCACCAGTATGCACTATACCTTTCCCAAGCATTGCCTTCTTATTTTACTACTTTTAGCTGTTTAAACTTGATCCAACCTCTTTGCATCTTACAAAGTTAAATTACTGTGCTGCCTCTTTCACATCAAAAAATCAAGAACTACTGACAACGAAGGGCACGCCTGCCTTTCCCATCTGACTGGCTAGCAGGGAAGGCAAAGAACTTGAATGCTGTGAAGAAAAAAGTGGGATGGGAAGACAATTGAAATCGAGAGTAAAACCAAGCTGGCCCAAGGGGTCCTGCAGGCTGTAAAATGCAGTTTAATCAGAGTGCCATTTTCTTTTTCGTTCAAATGATTTTAATTATTGGAATGTACGATTTTTAAAATATGCAAATAAAGTTTTAAAACCTAAAAAGAGTAAGGTGTATTTACATGTAATGTAGAGTAAATAAAATAATGAAGTTGTGTTTCCTACTTACAAACTATTGTGAAAAGTTGCAAAAACTGTTTAAAAACATTGACAATATTACTGGAATTAATATGCATGTTGCATGGAATTAATATGAGTGCTTTGAGATGTATGATACTTAGTATATATTTTGGTATATTTGTTTTTTCAAAAAATCACGTATCTCCAAGAAAAAAGAGAATTGATACTGAAGACTTAAGAGCTGCATTTATATTAAAATTGTTGACCTCATTAACAGGTCAAACAATATATTCTTTTAAGAATTCAAAACTGTAGTAATACTTGGATGTAATATGATAAAACTTTATACATTTGGGTCTTAGATGTCTATAGAAGAGGACCAAGACAGAAATGGGCTCAACAGTAATGGGACAACACTAATATTTGCGACAGAAAAAAATTATTGACTTTAGCATGTATAGGTTAAGTTAGGTTAAATTTTAGAAAGAAATGGTATTTCATGTCTCCTGAAAAGTTTAAGAGCAAAGTATAATCTTGAATGGTTTATTCACTTGGCTGAAGTTAAAAAGCACTCCTTTTAGTTTTTTATTTTGAAATAATTTTAGATTTACAGGGAATTGCGAAGATAGAATGGAGGTCCCAGTGCTCTTCACCCAGTTGCCCCCAATGGGTATTGCTTATGTAATTTTGGAAACTGACATTGGAATGGTGTTTGTGTATAGTTCTGTGTCGTTATAGAAACCTTACCTTCCTTAAAGTCTCCTTACCCTACTTTGTTTATAATGTAATTGCCTTAGATATGTCTTTTACACGCATGGAGAGCTATATCAGACAATATTGTAGTTTTTGCTGGAACCGTCAAACATAATTTAGAAAACTGAACAGAAGTTTATTGTGTTTACCCATATTTTTGCTGTTTCTGTTGTTTGTTCTTCTTGATGTTCTAAGATTCTTCTATCATTTTCTGTTTTCAACTTTCTTCAGGTGTTGTTTCAAAGTAGGTCTACTAGAGACAAATTCTCTTCATTTCCCTTCAACTCAGAATGTTTTGATTTTATCTTCATTTGTGAAGGATCATTTTTCTGGATATAGGAGTTTGCAATTGGTAGCTTATTTCTTTCAGCACTTGAAAAATGTACAACTTCATTCTGCCATCCACGGTTTCTGGTGAGAAATTCTCTGTTCTTCGAGTTGGTTTTCTCTTTGGGTGAGGTCTCATTTCTTAATGCTTTCAGGATATTTAATTTGTTTTTAGTTTTCTGTTTGATTATGATGTGTATTGGCATGGATTTTTTTAGGTTTATCTTGATTGGGGTTAACTGAGCTTCTTAAAATCTGTAGATTTACTACTTTTGCCAAATTGGGGAAAATTTTAACAATTACTTCTTTGAATACTTTTTCAGTCCCACCCACATTTTGTTTTTTTTCTGGACTCAGTTAATATGAATGTTAGATATTTTGTTACAGTGCCACAGATTGCTAAGGCTGTTAATTTTTTTTTTCAGTCCATTTTCTCTCAGTTTTCAGTTTGAGTAATTTCTGTTTTGTGTTCAAGTTTATTGTTTCCTGTCCTCTATATTCTCATGGTTGAGGACATCCATTGAGTTTTAAAATGTGTGTTATCTTTTTCAGTTCTGTAATTTCCTTTTTAAAATAATTTTTTTCTTTGCTAAGGTGTTGTATTTTTTCATTTGTTTCAAGTACATTTGTAATTGTTTAGAATGCATTTTTATGATGACTACTTTAAAATCCTTGTTGAATAATTTCTACACCTCTGTCATCTTTGTGTTGGCATTTGTTAATGTATTTTTCATTTGAGATTTATTCTGGTTCTTGGTATGACAGGTGACATTGTATCTTAGATACTTTGAATATTATGTTACAAGACTCTGGAGCTTATTCAAACCTTAATTTCTGACAGGTCTCTTAAGAAATTGCACCTGCTGAGGAACAGGGTGCCTCATGTTGCTTCCAGGTTTGAGGTAGGGGAGGGTCCCCTCTTATCCTTCATTAATACCCTCAGGGCCAGGGCTCTTTGCTGCTGCTTAGTGGCAGTAGGATTTCAAGCTTCCACTAGAACTTCATTGATGCCATCTTGGAGCTTGGAAAGGAGGGGGCCTCTTGTTATCACTCTCCGCACAGCCTTGACTGACACAACAGGAGGAGGAGACCTTATTACTGGTGGATGGTGGTGAAAGTCTGGTTTCCCACCTGGTCTCATCTGACACCTTGATGGGAGGGAGAAGAGTGCCCCATATTCACGAGAGGGAGTGCAAATCCAGGATCTCTGTCTTGTCAGCTTGCCCCTTTTGTGGTCATTTGGTTGTTTAGAGACAGCAAGTTTTTTAGGGGAATTTTTGGTCTGTTCCCATTGGTTGGTGGTCATCTTTTCTAGCATCCAATCAGGTTGAGGCAAAAAGAAAACTTAGAGAATATACTGCTGTGTCCTTTGGGTCCCAAGGTTCCCTAGCCAGTTGGACCTTTTTCTTCCAACTTTCAGATTCTTTTTATGTTTGTGTTTTTTTGGTTGTTTTTTGATATAGGGTCTTGCTCTGTCTCCTGGGCTAGAGTGTGGTGGTGTCATCATAGTTCATTACAACCTCAATCTCCTGAGCTCGAGTGATCCTTCTGCCTCAGCCTCTTGGAGTAGCTTGGGACTACAGGTGCTTGTCACCATGCCTGGCTAATTTTTCATAGATATGGGATCTCATTCTTGCTCAGGTTGGTCTCAAACTCCTGGTCTGAAGTGATCCTCCCATCTCAAAGTTCGAAGATTACAGGCATGAGCCACTTTGTTTTATCAGATGTCCAGGGTTTTTAGCTTCACTTAGGAGGAATAGGGAGAAGTATGTCTGCTCCATCTTGGTGTGGAGCCAGAAGTCAGGAACTTCTCTTTACTGATTACATTTCTTTTAAATAAAATTTGTTTATTAGATTAGATAAAAACATACTCCTTTCCTAAGGGAAAGTAATGTTCAGCCAGTTTACCTTACACTTGTTTGATATATATTTGTTTATATTTTGCTCTGTTTCTAGAATTCTTAATAGCCTTGGTATAAATCTTAAATCGTGGTATAATCATAATATTAATTACTGTAATTCATTGAGCACGTGCTTATGTGCTTGGCATATGTTGTATGCTATCTCTAATCTTCATAAAAACACCCTGCATGTTGAGTTGTATTAACTCCATTTTGTGAATGACGACTCCCAGGCTTCCAGAAGTATGTTAACTTAGCCAAGGTCACAAAATTATGAAATGTTGGAGTTGAGATGTGAACCAAGGTTTGTCTAATTCCAAAATATTTGCACTTTGACTTCATCACACAATTGTAGAAAGTTGGATAAAATCTTAGAGTTGGCAAATTTTCCACCAGCACCTTTCACACAACAGAAATTAAAATTTGTTTGACTTATGTTTTAAAGTAGAATCTTAAATAGGTACCATGCATAACAGCCACCAAACTTACTTTTAGAAACATTATGATGTTAAATATTTTGGACCAGTTCAAGTCTATTTATCAAGTTTCTGTTTTTAATTTTCTCCTGTAGATTGCTTACAATGTATTGTGAAGTAGCATATGTAGAGCAAGTTAATAACAATTTTACCAATAATTGTTTTTCAAATAAGACTAAACTGTATTTGAATTTAATCCGTAAGAAATAACTAATATCAGTGGCACTGCATAGAGTTCAGTTAATATCCCAGGGTATTGTTTTAGCTGTAAGTGTTTGTGGATGTTAACCTGTATAGTCAAGTGGGTTTTCTTATGAGATTATTGCTTCCCCATGTATTTATTCTCTTAAATCTTTTCCAGATTTTGTAGTTGCCTGGTTTATCTTTTTAGACACCATGTAATCGATTGAACAACAGTGAAGAAAAAGGTTGATAAAGACAGATTAGTTCCATGAAGGGAGATTTATTTAAGCAATCTGAAATATCAATGAATTAGGATGTACAGTGGGCTTTAGGTGCCTATTTTTGTGCAAGGGACAGGTTATAGAGCTTTGAACTTGAAATCTTATTAAAATCTCTGAGGATGCAGGTAGAATATTTCTCATTTAAATATTCTCTATGTAACAGGTTTATAATTCAGTATTATATGTATTTAATGTATTAAATATGCGTTAGCCTACATTAGAGGAGACTATCTTTTTGTGGTTAATTTTTTAAATGTAATTACAAAAATAAAAACTTAATCATAACAATTGAAATAATTAACATATTATGAAACAAAACTTAATTATCCTCAGTTGCTTTAGCTCCATCCCCTTTGAACTAATGTAACATGAATTCCTAACTAAACTAATGTTAACATTGTAGGTTATATCTTTCCATACCTTTATCTCCATGTTCGAGCAAGTAAAAAAACATATACATTTCATGTATATTTGACTTCAGTAATAATTAATATCTGCTTCATAAATGAGATCATTTTTTATACATAATAGTCTATGTTGCCTCTCCATTCTTTGAAGACAATAAATATAGATCAAACATTTAAAATTAACTATAGTATATTTATTGTATGAATATGCTGATTTATTCAGTTATTTCATATTGATGGGCATTTGGGTGGTTTCCTGTGAGCTTTTCTTTTTTGTTGCTACAATGAGGCAATAACTATCTTTGTTTACATATGTTTATTATGTAGCAATGTTTTTATTTCTAATGGGTAGATTTCTGATAATGGAACTGAAAAGCGAAAGGATATGTATGCTTAATTTTGCTCAGATATTGCTAGCTTTCTTTCCCAAACGTTTACTGCAATTCATATTCCTAAAAGTATTGCATACAATTGCTTATTCTCTTAATCTTTATCAGTCTTTCACATTTATGCTAATGTGTTGGTCAAAAATAGTATCTCATTGTTGCTTTAAGTTGCACTTTTTGAATATTGGTGAAGTTGAACATCTTTTTATCTATCTTGAACATTTCAGTTTTCTGTGAATTTCCCCTTTATACTGTTTGCCCATTTTTTCCATTCGATTGCCTTTTACATTATTAATTTATGGGAGTATTTTCTATATTAGGGATAGTAACTCCTTATTTATCTTGGAAGTATTTTTTTCCCCAGTGTATACATTTTTGAAGCAGTTTACGGTAGTTTTTGGTATACAATAAACCAAAATATGTAATGACGTTTATTCACCATTATCTTAATCATGTAGGTTTCCCATCTTAGTTCTACAAAAAGTCTTCTAAATTCTGTTATCCTGAATGTTACTGTGTTATTTTTTATATGAAAATCTTTTTGTTTGATATTTACTTTTATATATGGTGAGATATAGGAGTCAAGCTTTGCCTTTTTCTAGATATCTAGCCATTTATTATGCTAATGCCATTTAGTAAATAAACCATCCTTTCTCTCAGAATTTAAATGCCATCAGTATTCAAAAAAATATTAAAATGATTACACATCTTTCCCAGCTTAACCCATTTTCAGTAAGGTAATGACTTTTTAAAAGCAGGATTTAGTAAATTGGAAAGGTTATTTCTCTTTGCTCAAATGTCAAATGCTACCTGATGCAAGCACAGGAAGGATTATTGCTGTGGACAAATCCACTGATCAGGATGCCAGCTTAACTGTTTTAAGACCTTGGAGAGAAAAGGGAAAATTTGGTATATTTATTCAATTATTCTACGAACACAGTAACATATAAACACTGTGAAAAAAAGCATTTATGAAATCTATGAAGGAAAGTTCTTTTTTTTCTTACATATACAGAGAAATTAGGGTTCATCGAGGCCTTCTTTCCTTTAATGGCATAAGCTGTGTGGGGATAGCTCTCCAAGTAAGGCTGTGTATATTATGTTTTGGGACTAAGGGTGCCTAAAAGCTGTTCAGAGAGATCTGAAAGCAAACAGCCTGTTTCACAGTTTAATTTGGGTTCGTCCTTTAAGTATGCCCTGCACAGAGAGATCAAATCCGTACATATCTTACTTTCATTCATTGTGGTAATAAGTCTTCAGGCTTGGTCATACAGTATCCGCTTTTCAGAATCATCTTGCTGGGGAACGTTGATTGGATTTATCTGCCATTATACAAGTGTTGAAGGCTGTGTCAGCCACCAGGGGATCTACTCTGCCTGATCACTTTCCATTTTGCTCTGCTTCAAAATATTCACGTTTTTTCTGTCAACCATAAACATGTAAAAACCAACTGTATATGGTCTATCAAACCACTGTACTAAGTAACTTAGAGAAGTGCATAACGGTGGTGTTTGGGCAGTTGCCAGGGAAATAAGCTTCAAATGTGAGTGTTAGCATTTGGGTTTCTCTTGTTTATGAGCTCTGACTATAATATTGATTTTTTTTCTTTTTTTGTATGTAGAAAAAAAGAATTTGTTCAAACCTCATTAAAGTGAATAAACTTGTATTTTAGAACCAGGAACGAGGAACTAAACTTCTTATTGAGTTAAATTGTATAAATTTTTCAAGGGTTTCCAGGGTAAGCTGACTCACATGATTAAAATAACTAAGTTTTGAACATTTTTGTTCATTATCTGTTCAATATATTTGGGGCCTTTGTCATGTCAACTTTCTTTAGGACAAGTAGAATTTCATCTGAACTCTTTAGAGCAAGTGTTTACTTTAAGGACTCTAGGATGTTGCTAAATTTCCCAAATTCTTAAATGCTTGTTATATAACTTAGTTTAGCTAACCATCTGTTTTCTTCCACTTTCTGTAAGCAGGTAGTTGATACTAGCAACTGACAGGTTGTGAATGATGTACTCTTACATTAAAAACAGGAATTTATTAATTTGCTTTTGAATCAGAGAAATCCTTAGTATAAACACCCCTATAATAAAGTTAACCTTATAATTATTATATCAAAAATAAAAAGGAAGTTTTTATTAAATGTACTAATACATCAAAACCTTTACTATTCAGGTGTTACATTGAGAAAACTTAATTTTATTTCAAAAATGAAAATACTTCCCAACTTGCTATGTTATATTTATGATAGAAAAATTTCTCACAATATTGTCCTATGCATAGTGACATTCAGAGTTAAAAGAAATATATGTCATTAATGACTTTGGAATTTCCCTTCCTTCATCCACCACCCTGTTAGAAATGCCCATTGTTTACTCTTTCCAAAAGTCTAGCAAGGTTTTTTGATAAATCCAGTTTCTGTTGCTCCTGCTAAGGATACCTCTTTCCTTTTGTTGTGTGTGGTTCCTTCTGGTGGGTTTCCCCCCCTCATGACAGAACATAGTCAATTTAATGCCCCTGTTGAAGTCAGTTTACCCCGTCCCACCTTAATTCATCCATGAGGAAACTGCATGTGGCTGTTGTTTTTAATGCTGCTACTATTCCTGTCCCAACATTGTTTCCTTAGCTCCATCCTGCTGCCATGATAAAGTTGACCCTGCTGTCACACCACCATATGTCCACATCCTGCCACTAGTGTCTGGTTAGACAGACCCCCCCATGCTCCCTAACTCTAAGTTCACCCCCTAAGCAGGTTAGACAGACCCCCCATGTTCCCTAACTCTTATTCCACCCTCCCCCCCCAACTTGCTGAAGCCCCTGTACCAGTACCTGAGCAGAGCTAGTGCCTTGGCATGCTGGGAGTTTCCTTTCTTAATACTTAGCACAGCTGATCTAAAACTAGACTGTGTGTGAGAAGCATCATCAGCTTATAAAGAATGGAGAGCCCTGGTCTCCACAGCCAGAAGATTGTGATTTAGTAGTAGTTGTAGGCTGAAAAATGTTCTCTCTCCCCACCCAGAAAATAGCCACATCAAATCTCTGGATCCTGTGAATGTGACCATATTTGGAAAAAGGGTCTCTGCAGACGGGAATAAATTCAGGATCTTGAGATGAAGTGATTATCCTGGATTATATGGGTGGGACCTAAATGCCAGCACAGTATCCTCACAAGAGACAGACATAGCTGGAAGAGAAGACAGAAGAGGCGGAGGTGTGTAGTGTGTTCAAAGACCGAGATTGGAGTGATGTGGCCACACATCAAGGAAAGCCAGCACTGCCAACTGAAAGAGGCAAGGAACTGATTCTCCCTCAGAGCCAGAGGGACAGCAGTCCTGCAGACACCTTGATTTCAGACTTCTGGTCTCCAGAAATCTAAAAGAGTGAATTTCTGTTGTCTTAAAGCACTGAGTTTGAAGTATTTTGCTATGGCATTTGCAGGAAATTGGTATAGTAGCTTTGGGTGGATCCCAGGAATATGCATTTTTCAAAAAGCACCTAGGTAATTCTGACTCAGATGCTGACCTCACGAGACTTTGACAATATTGGTTTGAAAGGTGGAGCTATCTGCTTGTGCTGTTTTAACTGCAGCCAGTGTGAGATGGTACCTAGCATCTCAGGTTGACATTTGGGCAGTATTTTTTAATCGAACTGAGAGACAGTGTTACATCATCCATTTCTTGTAGAAGTGTAATTCAGGCACATTTGGAATAACTGTTAGTCTGGATTAGTTCAGGTCTGTAAAGTAATCTCATTCATTTTACTATTCTGTTGCAATGTATGTCTCTGGTGTAAGAGAGGAAAAAAGTTGGGAAGTTTTAGGAATTGAAGGTTATGTGGATTTTTTTTTTAATGTTCAGAACATTGTCATTTTCATTTTCCATTATAACTTATTTCCTATTCATAGAAATTTAATAGCTACTTTTTTACTTATTATATAAGCCTGGACCCAAAATGGATTGGTTGCTGATTTACGGATACTTAACACATGTCTTACTCTGCAAATTTTTTTAGGTACCACACAATAAAAATACATAAATACAATCTACATAAAGGAAAATCAGGCCCCACAAAAAAATGGATATCACTAGATAATAAAAATCAACTTAGTTTCTAGAGTTTCAGCTTTTTTTGTTTGTTTGTTTGTTTTAGACAGTATATTGCTCTATTGTCTAAGCTCATAAAGTACAGTGGGGCAATCATAGCTCACTGTAAGCTCGAATTCCTGGGTTGAGGGTGACCCTCCTGCCCTAGCTTCCTGAGCAGCTGGGGCTACAGGCTTGAGCCACCACACCTGGCTAATTTATTTATTTATTTTTTTAGTAAAGATGAGGTCTCACTATGTTGCCCAGGCTGGTCTCCAGCTTGTGGTCTCAAGTGATTCTCCTGCCTCAGCCTCGCAAAGAGTTGGGGTTTCAGGTGTGAGCCACCATGCCTAGCCAAGTTTCATCTGTATCATTCATTTTAATGTTATGTTTTTTCTTTTAATTTTTCTGTTTAAAATGAACTTTTATTTTTATTAATAAGTGTATTTAGATTTATGTTTCCCCAGATTGGTGTGTTCATATGCATTTAAATCTATGTGATTTTCACAGGTATAGGTTTGTTTCCACAGTCAAGAGACAGAATAGTTCCATTGCTACAAGTGTTCCTCATTTTGTCCTTTCATAACCATCCCCCACAACTCTAATCTATTGCAGTGACAAACTTGTTTTCTATTTCTATAATTTTGTTTCAAAAATGATACAGTATGTAACGTTTTGGGATTTGCTTTTAGGTTCGTAATTCCTTTGGAAATATCTAAGTTGTATTCATCAATAGCTCATTCATTTTTATTGCTGAGGAGTCTTTGATGCTTCAGATGTACCACGGTTTAACCGTTTACCTGTTGGAGGACATGTAGGTTATTTTCAGTTTTTGACAATTACCGGTAAAGCTATTGTGAACACTTATGTATAGGTTTTTGTGGGAACATAACTTTCTGTTTCTCTGAGATACATGCCCAAGAGTATAGTTGCTGGGTTGTATAGTAACTGCATGTTTAGTTTTATAAGAAACTGCCAAACCATTTTCCAGAGTGACCATACCATTTTACTATTTCACTGTATAAGTAGTATTGTTTCTCTGCATCCTTACCAGTATTTGGCATTATTATTTTTTATTTCACATATTCTGATAGGTGTGTAGTGATATCTTTTTTTTTTAGTTTTATTTCAGAAAGTTATTTGTGTTTTATTTCAGCATATTATGGGGGTACAAAAATTTAGGTTACGTATATTGCCCTTGCCCCCCGCCCCATCGAATCAGAGCTTCAAGCATGTGTATCCCCTACACGGTGTGCATCGCACTCATTATGTATGGTATACACCCAATACACCCATCCCCTCCCCCTGCCACATCTGCCCGACACCTGATTCTAAGTGATGTATCCCAAGAATGTAGTGATATCTTATTGCAGTTTTAATTCCCATTTCTCTGATGGCTATTGGTGTTACATAGCTTCTGATATCTGTCCGTGTCATTTGCCTATTTTATAATTGGATTGTTTTTTTTGCTGTTGAGTTTTGAGAATTCTTCATATATTCAGATACTTGTTCTTTGTTTGGGTATATCAATTGCAAATATTTTCTCTAAGTTTGTAGCTTATTTTTTCATCCTCTTAACAGGGTCTTCGCAGAGCAAAACTTTTAAGTTTTCATGAGGTGTCCAGTGTATCAATTTTTTGCATATGGATTTGCTTTTAGTGTCATGTCAAAGAACTCATTACCCACCATTATTTCCTGAATATTTTCTCCTGTTTTTCTAAATACTTTATATTAATAGTTTTAAGGTTTAAATTTAAGTCCATGCTCTATTTTGAGTTCATTTTTATATAAGATGTGAGACTTTGGCTGTGGTTGTTTTTTTATTTAATGAATGATGGGGTCTTGCTCTGTCACCCCGTCTGAAGTGCAGTGGCACAATTGCTCACTGCAGCTTTGAACTCCTGGGCTCAAAAGATCCTCCCTCCTTAGCCACCCAAGTAAGTTAGGACTGATTTTTATTTTTATTTTTTATCTTTTTTTGTGGTAGAAACTGGATCTTGTTATCTTGCCCAGGTTGGTCTTGAACTCCTGGCTTAAAGTCATTCCTCCTGCCTTGGCCTCCCAAAGTGCTGGGATTACAGGCTCACCACCACACCTAGCCTTTTCATATAAATTTTGAAATAGTTTTATCTATTTCTTAAAAAAAACATGCTGGGATTTTAATAGGAATTGTGTTAAACCAACTTACCAATTTGGAGAAGAATCAACATTCTGTAACAAAAGGGTTTGCTAGTCACAAATTCTAATAGTTTTCCTTGTCTCAGAATGTTTTTCTTTTCATTCCTCAGGGGTCATTTCATTGATAAAAGAACTCACAGTTGACAATTCTTTTTTTTATGCCCTTGCAAAATGTGTTAAAAATCTTCTGGCTTCCATGGTTTCTGTTGAGGAATCTGCTGTTACTTGGACTGTTGTTACTTCTCTGTAAGTATGGTGGTTTCTCTCTCATTGATTTTATGATTTTTTTTCTTTTTCTTTAGCTTTCATTAATTTGTATTGACAAGGATTTCCTTGGGTTTATTCTGTTAGAGCTTCACTCAGCTTTTTAAATCTATAATCTTTTGTTTTTTGCTAAATTGGGGAAATATTTAGCCATTATTTATTCAAATATTCATTCAGCCCTGCCAACTTTTTTCTTCTGAAAGTTCAGTGATAGAAAAGTTGGGTCTTCTGTTTATTGTACCACAGGTCCTGAGGTTCTGTCATTTTTTTGGCAGCCTGTTTTTTCTCTGTTCTCATTGGTAAATACTTTCATTCTGTCTTCATATCCACTGATTCTATCTTCTGTTATCTGTATTCTTATTGAGCTGAGCTGACGAGGTTTTTTTTTTTGTTTCTGTTATTATATTTTTCCATTCTTTAACTTTCATTTGTTTTTTTCCATGACTTCTAGTTCTTTGCTGAGACTTCTGTTTCATTTGTTCTAAGAGAATATGTAATTGCTTGTTCATGCATTTTTACAATGGCTGCTTTAAAATCATTGTCAGATAATTCCAACGTATGTGTCGTCTTGGTGTTGGCATCAGTTGATAGTTTGTTCTCACTTAAGTTGGGATTTTCTTGGGTGTGATGTGACGTGACTTTTAAGTGTATCTTGGACATTTTGGCCTATCATATTAGGAGACTCTTGGTTCCACTTAAGTCTTTTATTTTAGCTAACACTCACCCTGTTTAGGTTTAGCACCCAGGTCTTGGTCTACTTTTGATGGTAGTTCCAATGAAACCTTAATTTTTAGAGCCTTTGTCATGCTGTTTTGGTCTCTGTTGTTCATCTTCTGCCTCTAAGCCTCCTACTTATCCCTACCGTGCCTCCTAAGGGTGCAGAAGGCACTTCCGCAGCCTTGGCTGTGTCTGGTAGCTTTGAATTGGTGCAGTCTGGGAAGTGGGGTGCTTCTTCTGACTACCGTCGTCAACGAGTTTCTTAATTGCCCCCTTCCTGGTGCTGCTTGGTTTACCTGGTTGTCATCCCTGGGATTCCTGGGGCAGGGATGAGCCTACTTAAGCTATCTCCTTTGCTAGTTTGGAGATCAGGAAACACTGAGCCTGGTTTGCTTTCTTCCCTTATGTGGGGTTCATAAGGTACCCTGCCATTATGTTGTCCCTCCAATCCTGGCATCCATAACCAGTTTGTTTGCCTCTTTCTACCATTCAGAGTTCCTCTTTCAGGATAAAGAAAAACTCTTTACTGCTTCTTGTGCCCATCCCCAACCTATTCCCACAAATACTATACACATTGTCTCCTTAACTCCCTTCATCCTCCCAATCCCACAACTTTTGCTTAAATCAGAACTTGGTGCTTACGTCTTCACGACCGCTAATTATAGCCGCCTACACAGTATACTATGAGGATTGTTCCTTTCTTCACAGGTTTCTGTTTTGCTTGATTTCCTATATATCTGTTATTAGCTGATGCCTAAACTGTATGAAATTTCAGCTTAATATGACCAAACATTTTGGCTGGCTTATTATTCCCTTTTGTCTTCTTTTTCTTCTTTTCCTGGAGATAATCCTTTAAGAGCCACACTTTAAACTGAGCTGTTTGTTTCCTGGGCCTTCTGCACATCTCTTATCTTGGACTTCATGTCACCACCATTTTACCTGCCTCCTCCTCTTGTTCTCCTTTGTTGTCTCTCTGATCCTGTGGATTCCATGTCTCCCTCTTACTTGCTTTACTTCTTGTTTGGAGCATACCCTCTGTGAGTTTCTGGAGGATACATGTGTAAAGAGTAAATTTTTAGACACTTTTGACCTTTGAAAATATCTTTATTTTACTCTCTCACTTGTCTAGGTAGATAATTCTTGGTTGAAAATCATTTTCTTTCAGAATTTTCAAAGTGTTGCTTATTGCATAACAGCTTCCAGTGATTCCCTTGAGAAAGGAAACAACACTCTGATTCTTGTATTTAACATGTGTTTTTCTCTGTCTGAAGACTTGGAGGTACTTTTCTGTAACTTTGATGGTTTAAAAATTTGAATTGATGTGCCGCAATGTGGCATTATGGCATTAAACTGGGTCTTGATGGACTGTTTCATCTGGAAACTTACATTTTTCTTTTCTGGGAAAATGCCTTAATATTTCTCTGCCCTTACATCTCTTCTCTCTTTTTGGAGCTCTTTTAAACTATAAGCTCTAAAAGTAGATTTTTGTCGTTCTTGTTCACTGCTCTATTTATCCGAAGTGGCTAGAACACTCTTTCTACAGCGTAAGTACTTCATACAATAAATATTTGTTTGATGAATGAATAAACAAACTCTTTCTATATAGCAGTTAAACTCCTGGATTTATCTTCAAATTTTCTTTCCTTTTCTATTATTAAATTCTTTGTTTTTATATACAGGGAGATTTCCGCAATTGGTCTTTCAACTTTTGTGCAGTGATGTGATCACAGCTCAGTGTAGTCTTGAACTCTTGGGCTCAAGCGAATCCTCCTGCCTCAGCCTCCTGAGTAGTAGGGACTACAGTCATGCCCTGCCATACTCAGCTAATTTATTTTAAAAAATTTCTTGTATAGACAGGGTCTCATTATGTTGCTTAGGCCGTTCTTTAGCTCCTGGCTTCAAGAGATCCTGCCACGTCTGCCTCCCAAAGTGCTACGATTATAGGTGTGAGCCATTGCACCCAGTCTAAATTTCCTGTTGTTTTGTCTTTGAATGTGTTATTACTTCCAAGAGGCCTCTGCTATCTTTTCTCCTCAGGATATTGCTTGTGAAGTACCCTTAAGGTATAAGAGTTGTGGCAAGAAACAGAAAAATTTACTGGTATACAATCTACCTGGGATTGGTTTTTATAAATGGGGTGTAGAGGTGAAGATTTATTCCATATAGATGTCTGTTTAAGATAGTGTCATTATTAACATGATCGTCCTTTCTCCAATGCAGTGCGATCTCACATTTGTTAGAAGTCAAGTGATTTTGTATGTTTAGGATTCTTTCTATTTGCTCTAGCACAATAGAGATTCCAGTTCATTCAGGGATGGGGAACCTGCAGCCTTGGGGCCACACGGCCCTCTGGATCCTTGATTGCGGCATTTTTACTGAATTCAAATCCTTTTAATTAAGGGACTTGTTCTGTGAAGTTTGGATTCGGTCAAGCGGTTGGATTTGGTGATCTGGAGGGCCACGTGTGGCCTTGAAGCTGCAGGTTCTCCACCCCTGCCAGAGGTTCAACGTATCCTCCTGCCTCAGCCCTCAGCCTCTGGAGTAGCTGGCAGTACAGGCGTGTGCCACTGCACCTGGCAATTTTTTTTTTTTTTTTTTTTTTTAATTTTTTGCAGAGATAGGATCTTGCTATTGCTCAGCCTGGTCTTGAACTCCTGACTTAAGTGATCCCTCCTGTCTTGGCTTCCGAAAGTCCTAGGATTATAAGCCTCAGCTACTGTGCCTGGCCACATTATCTTAACTACTATAGTTTTGTAAATAGTCTTTATATTTTGTAATAAGAGTCCTCTAAATTTGTTCTTCAAGGACCTTGATCATTATGGACCTTTTAGTATCAATGTGTCAAATTACATACACATAAACAAAGACCAAAAAAACTGCTCAAATTTTGAATCAGATTGTGTTAAATCTATAGATTGACTTGGGGACAACTGACACCTTCATGTTATTGTATCTTTTAACCTATGATTTTTGTAATTTTTTTTATTGTACCTTCTGCATTGAGGCTGAACACATGGTGTGAGAATTTAGTCTGCCTATTCCCTGAAGTATCATTTATTTAGAAATTTGGTATTTGTAATAAATTTTACTTTTTTTTTTTTTTACATAAGATATGCTTTTAGTTATAATTTTTGTGTGGTTTATCACTTTTAAATGTTTTTGGTTCCGAACAACTTGAAGTGCACAAATCTTTTGTGTGTATTTGTTTTTAATTTTATGTAATGTTGACAGACAGTATAGGGCTGGATGCAACTGCTTCCCAGTGCCATCAAGAACCCAGTTTCTTCCTGTTTTTCTGCCTCTCCCTTAATGTGCTAATTTTTCTCCTTATGCACAGTTGAGGCATTACTTTTCTGTTCTAAGCATGATGAAGTAGGGAAAAAGACCAAGGGATAAAGAAGATGCTTGTAGAATTTGTGCTCTCTTTTTTAAAATCGAGCAAGAAAATGCTTTTCCAAGTCCCTGACCCACAGACTGCTGTTTCCATCTTGTTGGGAAGAACTTGGTCTTGTGGACCTTCAGTCACTAATTAAGGGCAATGAGGTGACACCAGCTGGTATAGACCAGTTGTTATTGATATCCTTGGCCTGGGGGTTAGGGGCCTTCTTTCCCTCTCAGCTGCTATTTGAACTGATTGGGGTTCTTTGAGCAGAAAAAGAGGAAAGGGAATACATGTAGGTTAAGAGAAAGTGTCTGTCACATTTATTGGGATTTTCCATATATAATTTGTTGTTAATTTTCAGAAACTTAATGTGCTTCTTGGATAGCATACAAAGTGATTTTTTTTTATTGTTGGGCCACATTTTTAAATTAGGTGATTTTTGGGGATAAGTGTTTATTTTGAAGTCTGTTTTGTTGTTTAATAAGATATAATAATATTTTAAGATGGTAAATGGCATGACTATTTCCATAAGCTATTGCTTCCTGAAGTGTTGTAGGGATAATAAGCATTTATCTTTTTAATGGGAAAATGCTCTCTAAATTTCTCTCAGCCAAATTATAGGATGGGGACAACTGCAATACCTGTGGGTCATACCTGCTTGGCATAGTTACATTTTGGGATGATGATGTTATGCCTTTCATAGGAGTAGGCCAAGAAAGATGGAAATGGGTGAATAAATCACTTTATCTGAAAAGGTTTAATTACTGAATTATCAGTTTTTAGGAACTCTGCTTTGGAATCTAATTCAATAAATATCTATTATAGGTTTAGATGTTTATATCATTGAAAAACTGAAATTTGTCTTGTTTATTTGACAGTTCACAATTTATAACTTGTGGAGCTCAGAAGGAGTTTAAAAATGGGCTTTTAGGGGAAGAACAGGGGATCTGATAATTTATAATATGTCAGTATGTCATCACATTTGATTTATATGAAAAAATCATTCACACAATTTTCATATTTAATGACCTGAATCTTGCTGTTTCTTTTCTTTAGGCCTATCCTTATTTTATAGGTTGTATTAGCTTCCCTAATGTCATGATTTGAAAGGAATTAGAAATAGTTTTATGTGTGATGTCAAGTGGCTTTTAGTCATTGTGAAGGAATCAGTTAAAAACTATTCAAGGGCCAAAAACAGCCCAATTGTTATAAATTGGAGAATGAATAAATATGGAAATTTGCTTATGGAAACCAGTTCAGGTTATTAATATTCCTTCATTGCTCTATTTCTTGCCATTTGGTATTTTTAAAATAAGATGACTTAGTAAATTCTTGACTAAAACAACCTTTTTATGTTTGACAGAGAAATATTTCTTTTTATATTATAAATACATGAACATTCAAGGATAAATTATAGCCAACTTGAGAAACATACATATCTGATGTAGAAATTTGCTAATCTATACAGATTTAACTGGAGTTGACACATTTTAATGTTTTTGAAGGCTTGTAAAGTATTCAGTTTAAATTTCATACATGATGGTGTGTTGTACAAACCAATTTGGAGTGCAATCTAGGAATCAATCTCTTGTTAAGTTAGAAGTTTACAAACCCTGCAACACAGTAGTTGCGTAAACAGCCTTACTATTATTGAGTCTTGGCTTTGTGTAGCTTTTGTAGATTCTTGCCCATTTTTGGAACCTTGTTTTCCAGTTCTGGTGACCATTGTGTGAGCAACATGGTCGCCTTGCCATAAATTCCTTTTCTGTTTGGTGCAGCTAAAGTTGAGTTCTGTTATTTAAAACCATAACCATGAGTGGTATAACAAGCATATTAAATTTTAGATAACATCCATATCTCCCTGAGAAGTCTGTGATTTTAGTAGCCAAAATTTCTTTGTGCAAGAGTCAGGTTGGGGGGAAATGATATGAAGCAGGGAGGAAACAAAAAAGCTGGAGAACAGAGCAGAAACTCTTGTGGTGTGGCATGAGGGCTGAATTCAAGTTTAAAAATCTGGATTAGAATCCCTCTGTCACTAGTGGTTGTGTGACTGTGTTCTCACTTAACTGTTGTGAAGTTTCATTTTGACTCAAAACTTTCCTTCTTCGTTCTCCCATCTTTTCAACAGATGACCACTTCTTATAACTGACTGAGAAAACAGAAGCCATTAGGTAGAAACTCCCTCAGTATTGCACTTTCAGAAGTGACTGACCTATGTACATCTGCAGCATTTCCTCTTTTTGTTAAGTGTTTAAGGTCAGTATCTCCATGTGGTTTTGAATTCCATCATCTTCTGTCTTCCTAAGGAACATAGGCTGTAAGTTTATCTTTCCCCTTTTTTGAATACTCAACCAGCTGCTCTTAACCAGATCAATTCCATCAGTATTTAAGCATGCTCAAGACTCTTCTGTGTTTAAAACAAACAAACAAACAAATGCCCTCCCCTAACCCCTACATCTATCTAGCTATTGCCCTTTCATTCTTCTGTTTGCATTTACAGCAAACTCCTGGGATGAGTTGTCTGTACTTGCTGCCTCAACCCACCTCTTTCTAATGCGGTTTCTGCCTCAATTGTTCTTAAAAATTTCTCTGCAGAAGGCGATCAGTGACCTCAGTGAAACTAGGCCTAAAGGATATTCTCAGTTCACATCTCTGATTTCTCAGTGGCATTCTTCACTACTGATCTCCGTATCCTTTTTAAATAATTATAACAAGCCTACTCTCTTGGTTTTCCTCCTAAATGACTTTGCTTTTTCTCTCAATCTTTTTTTTTTTCCAAGCTGAGTATGATTATCTACCTATCATTAAAGATTGGCATTTCCCAAACCTTATCCTAGTTTTGTTCTGTTCTAATCTATGCTTTGTTCCTAAGCTATTTCATTCATGTACATAGTTTGACTTGTTCTCTTAAATATGTTGATAATTCAAAAATTTATCTGGATTTCTATCATGTCTGTCCAACCATTAACTCGATTTTTCTACTTGGATATTCCCAAGACACTTCAAACTTAATGTGTTCTAAACCAAACTCATGTAGTCAAGCTATATCATAAACTTAGGAGTTGTTCTTGATGAATCATCCACATTAACCCCACATGACACTATTCTCATCTGTCTCTGTCTCTACTGCTGCCACCCTAATCCAGGCTACCATCATCTGTTTCTTGGACAACTGTAGTAGTTTTCTAACTGATCTAGTCTCATCCATTCTGGTTTCCTGCTAGACTGTTTGCCACTCATTGCCAGAGTGATTTTTGAGAAACAAAAGTATCATTTTTACCACCATTTGCTAATTCTTGATTGCCTTCCCATTGCTGTTAGGATAAGGACCAAACTCTGTCACTTGGATTTTACCTCCTTGGCCTACCTTATTTGGCAACTACCCTGTGCTCTCTCCCTTTTCTTTCCCTCTAATAGGTAAATTTTTCCCTGTTCCCTCCTGCTATGGGGCTTTGCACTTGTTTTTTACCTTTATTTCACCCAGCTTTTCACCTAACTCCATCCCATCTTTCAGATCCTAGGACAATTGTCATTTCCTCAGGGAAACTGACCCTGACTCCTGTGGATACAAGATCAGGATTTGTTACAGGGTTTCCTTGTTCCTCATAGTCCTTTAGAGACATGTAACTTTACATTTTATTTTGTGATGATTTGTTTAATATCTTCTTCCCCATGACAGCAAGGGCAGTATCCTTTTGTTTTTTCCCCACTGTTATAACTTTGGTGCTGCAAAATGCTTATGATGTAGTTGGGACTCACATATTCACTAATGAAGATAGATTGGGTTTTGAGTCTTGGCTCATACTTTCTTTTTGTGTGATCTTGAGCAAGTTTTTATTGAGGTCAATTTCTCCAAAATCCTTTTTCTCTTACCTGTTAAATAGGGATGATAATTGTACATAATATAATAATACGAATGAAAAATGCATAGTTTAGTGCCAACGCATGATAAGTGCCAATAAATTATCATATCATTATTATTACTGGAGTAATTGCAGTTTCTATTTTTCTAAATTAAGTAAATTTTCTGTGCCTATTTAAACTTCATATCTCCAAGGAAAAAATAATGGAGATAGGGCTTAGATCTTGTGAGGGGCCCTTCTGGTCTCATGCAACATTTCCCTCTCTGTCTCTTGTAATGCTGATGTCTCCATACATTTCTCCACAGTAGTGTCTGATGGCTTTTAACATGTTCCCTCTGTGATGGGCCATATGAGGAGGCTCTAAGTTAATGAATTTGGAACTTGAACTGACTTCTCTGACACATTCCAGGCATGTGAGCTCCCAAGTTTTTATTTTACTCTAGGTCTTCATAACCTTAGGGCTAGTTCTCCCAGCTTTGGAACTTCAGCACTGAGAGGACCACGCAGATGTCAAAGGTTCCTCTTACTGTTAATTTCTCTTCCTCTGATAGTTTTAATCTAAAAACAATCAAAATCCTTTTATTATATTTTAACTGTGACTTAACCAATTGTAAAAATTATTCTAAAAATATTTTATGTACTTAGTTCTGAGTACTGGTACATTGACAGATCTTTCTCCGAGTGAAACATATATATGCTAAAGCACTTTTTTTGGGATAAACTTTTTTATTCCTCTGTTAAAATAAGATATTAAAGTTAAGACTTTAAATGCCTTTTTGTTCTGTCAGTTACTCTTTTTATTTTTATTTTATTTTGAGAAAAACTATGTTTTTTATTTATTGATTTATTTTTTGAGACAAGCTCTCACTTTGTGATCCAGACTGGAGTGCAGTGGCATGATGATTGTGGTTCACTGCAGCCTCAAACTCCTGGGCTCAAGTGATCCTCCTGCCTCAGCCTCTGAAGTACCTAGGACTATAGGTGCACACCACCACACTTGGCTAATCTTTTTTATTTTTGTTTTTGTAGAGATGAAGTCTTGCTGTGTTGCCTGGGCTATTCCTGGCGTCAAGCTATCCTCTGGCCTTGGCCTCCCAAAGTGCTGGGATTACAGGTGTGAGCCACTATGCCTGGCCAAACCTATGTTTTCGTTTTTGGGACACTCTTGCCCTGTCACTCGGGCTAGCAAAGCTATGTTTTATAAAGCCAACATTTATAACCTAAGGATAATAGATATTTGCTTCAAGCTTGATTCATAATATGTTAACCTTCATTGTGTGTGTATGCATGTATATATTTTATACACATGTAGAAAGTACTTGAGCTGAAATATATTTCAATTTTGACTCCTCAGTTCAGGTTTTTCAGAGCAAAATTTTATAATCGTGACTTTATACTGTATGTTAAAGTAGTCCTTACCTGAGAAAAATACATTTATGTGATTTTTTTTCTTGTAGTATTTGACATTGAACTGTAGTTTCTATTGAGTATTTTAAAAATAATATATTTCGTGTTGCTAAGGCAACGTTATTGCTAACCAAAGGTACCACAGAGGAAGACTTTTTAAAGGGAGGGTACAAACTCTTACAGAAATCAATAGTCAAATTTCACATGTGGTGGAGCTAAGCTAACGCTTATAAGTAAGGCTACAACTAGACAGGCTCCCCAAAGCAAATTGAAGTTATGCCTCCATTCAGTGCAATTGGTGGAATTCCAAGTTCCAACCCTACAGTGAACCTTTTGATTCATGATACAGCCTGGCTTCTGCCCTAGAGCAAAGGCCTTCATACCCAGTTTGTCACTTGTGACAATGGTTATAATAATTTTCCCCCACATTTGTATCACACATATATAAATAAAACTATGAATAAAAATACTTAAACCAAAAAGGAAAATTAAAAGAAATAGGTATATTAAAACATGAAGAGTAACCAGCATAATTTGAGATTTTGGCAATGAAGACTGAAGTTAAGAAGAGGTATTTCTGCTAGGCTGACATCAGTTTTTCCTGTTGTTTTTTATCTAAGAAAGCTTCCCTTCCTTCCTTTGAATGGCTTTGCATTCCTTTCATTGCTGAAGTTTACATACTCTGGGTTCTTGGTGGGATCAAGTTCCCTGTATGCTGTGAACACAGCCTTTCTGATTGACCGTTTTACTGAGGATGGGAAAGGTCCACAAAGGAAGATAGGCGCTTGTTATTTCCTTGTCTGACCACTCAGACACATGGCTTTGGAAGGTCTGGAAGAAGTGTCAGGTGAGCCAGTTTAGAGCACTATGTTGGTGTCTATGAAAGCATTTTTATAGTCTGATGGAGCATTTCAGGGAGTGAATACTGGGTTGGCCATCAGTCTAAAACTCCAACTGTAGGGGCATGCTGAGAATTTAATACAAACAGCACCTGAGATGTGTTCACACATGGACCAAGTTCTTTCTGAATAAAAGGTGTTAGAATTTTCCATCACACTTTTTTTCTGGAGAAATAAGGACATACCATGGATCCCTCCTGGTGGTGGTTTTTCTCTTTTCATATCAACAACTATGTTAGGTGAGATTTTGTTAATGGATATGCCTCATAGAATGGGACTTTGGACACATTGACAGCCGAGAGCAAATACTTTATTAATAGATGGGAAACTATGTTCAGTTTTTGGTATGTAGAGAGCTCTAGAGTCCTAAGGCAGATTTCTAGCTTAATGTGCTAGTTCTGGGAGCTGTATTATACAGGATGTGAAAGCAAACTTTTACCTCACAAGTGAGATGTTGCATCCTGAAGTCCTGAATGCTTTTTCTGAAAACATTAATAGGAAGCGCGGCAACATGAAACCACACTTTCTCTTTGATACTGGAGAAATGCTGCATGTTTACTTGGCTTAACAGAATGAACATTGTTCTGTCACAGGGTTTTTGTTTAGCTTGTACCCTAATCTCAAGAATGCAGGTGCATTGTGTGTTGTCATTTGGAGGGAGACCTTAGCTTGGGCTATAGCTCAGCCCTGTGCTGTTTCTGGCAGGTCTACTCACCTTCCTCTACTCTTACATCAATGGGAGTATGTCTGTTTTTTGAGCTATGCTCCATATCCATAGTTCATACGAAATTATTTGTCATTTTTATCACTTAATAACTGGCTTCTTTCTACTATAGCATTTGTTAGTGGAAGAACTATTCAAATGATCATGATAATCTGTCAAGAGGATTACACAAAGTATCTCAACCCCAAAGTAACTCAAAGCAGAGTTGAACATCATAAAGGACATTTTCATAGCAAAGGATTTCTACTAATGATTTACTGTTTAAATTCATGCTGGATGGCATGACTGGAGGCACTGAGTTTTTAAATTTGGAAATAGTTACAAGCCATTTGTGGCAAACATTATGTACCATTCATTTCTTTTCCATTAGTGTTTTCTAATTTTGAAATCTCTCTATACATGTACGTACCCAATAAACTGTAAAACATACATAGTAAGTAAAAAAGACATAAAGGAAAGACATCAAAATGTTAATAAAGGTGGTTATGTGTGGTTAGTAGAATTGGAGATATTTTTAAATTCTTTATACTTTGCTCTCTACTTCACATGAATGAAACATAGCATTTTTCTGATCAGTAAAGATATTTTTCTATACTAAGCATATGTTACTTTTATAATAGGAAAATTCTTTTAAAATTGGCCAGTAATTAAAATCACAGTAAAATTTGTATATTGAGCAACATTTGAATTGGAGCTAATTAAATACCATCTACATTTCTCTAAAAAAAGGAAAATACTTTTACCCATGTCAGTAAGAGCCCATTCATGAGTATTTAAGAAGTGTTGCCCACTGTACGTGTGGTATATGTAAAAATATAAAATACACTAAAAAATGTAGAATATAGAATTATATACAAAAAATAATATACCAAAGCCTAGTAAAGTAACAGTCTAATTGGTTTTTGAACACATAGCTAGATGTTCCTTTATCTGAATAAGTCTGTTTGCTTTTAGGTAATAATTCTGTATCATAGTAAATTCTTTAAAACTTGATATCTGGTACTAAAATATAATGGAAATTATAATCCATCTTTTGCAACTATTACATTTCCTTAAGAACAAAGTTTGTTTAAACCCTTATAATCAATTTCATTTGTGATTTCTTCCCACGTTTTTTATTACAAATTGAGATGAAATTAAAGGTAAACTTAATTTTATGGAAAAATGTTTGAAATTGGATGGCATTTAAACTTGTTCTTTAGATAAAAATTTAGTCTTTTTCCTTTATCATTAGACTTGATTTATTAGCTTATGCACTAGAACAATGGAGAAATCTGAAAATGAATCACAAGTTTATTAGAGACCTTGCTTTCATGTAATTTTTAGGCTTTTTGGCTTTCTGATTGTCATACAATAAGATGACGTAGTCATTGTCATTATCATGTTTCTTTAATGAGGGTTTTAAGCAGTTCTCCACTTCAAACATTTATAATGTCATGTAATATATCCAAGAAATGAATATTATCTCTATCTTTAAATGGAAAAAACAAAGCATAGAGAAATCATTTAAGTTGTGAAATAGTTCACATATGTGTTTGACATTTGTTTATTCGTATGACTATCATGTTGTCCGAGAAGTATATTTTAACTACGAATGAAATTTGATTCTCTCATGTCCAATCTTACATTTTCTGAAAGGATATAAACAAAAGTGGTTAATATGATTTTGAGGGTTAACTGTATTGGCACAATTTGGGCTTTTTAGTTACTGAAGTTATGGTATGAAATACTTCTATTGATAATAGGTTGCTAGGTTTAAAGATTGAATTTTTTTTTTCTAATCATGTCATATACAGGCTGATTTTAAATTTTGCATCAAATGATTTCAAGACCTGCAGTAAATAGCATTAGGTGATGTACACTTCCATAGTATTTTTGAACATTTATAAAGACCTTGTTTACTTAATAGTGACTTTTTCCAAAGACAGTTGTTTTGTGTGTGTATGAATGCTTTGCTTTTCTTTATCCACTGACCTTTTTGAAAACTTTTTCTCCATTTAATGCCTAATTACTTAAGGATTCTCTGAGCACTTTGCTTGAAGTCTATTTTTCCTTCTTAGCCCTTGCCGGAAAACACATCTGCCTGAGTGAGGCCACTTTGATCTTCAGAGAGCTTTATCTAAAGAGAGATTAAAAAGAAGTCTGTCAGGCATTTTCCCAAAGAAATTGAAAATGCTTCCTAAGATTTCAGATCAGGTAAAGCTTTTTCTCTGGATTAAGACACAGGAGAATAACTATGCTGATCAATGGTTCCATAAGTTATAGATTGCAGAGATTTGCTTTTAGGTATGGGTAATATTTTTATTTCACCTCAGGCACAAAATGCATGCAGTAATATCGATGGCCAGAGTAACTTCTTTCCATTAAATTTTTTTTTTTTTTTTTTACCATATTTAACACTAATAGTGTCTGTAAATAAGAGACTACGGACGTTACATTTGTAACCACTGCCTTGTTGGGGCCTAGTGTCATAAGAATTTTTAGTTAGTATAGTCTGAATCCAGAGTTTAAAAATGTCGAAGGGTCCATATGCCAACCTCCTCCATTCTCCCTTCTTCCCTCTCTTCCTCCCTCCCTTTAAACAAATGTATATATAGGGTGCTGTGTGATAGACTCTGGATTCATAATATTTACCAAGAGCAAACCTAATTAGGTAAGTATAGGATCTGATATACTGTAGGCTTCAGAGAGTGACTGTCCTCAAAACGTGTACAACCACTTAAAGATCTCATGAAGTGCCTCGGTTTAGTAAAGCCCTATAAAATCTGTGATCAAACAATTTAATGTCTGATATACTGTTTTAACCTTTTAAAAAGTTACAGCTAAGAACAGCTAAGGAACTGTTAATTTATCAAATGAGATAGATATGTCTATAGAACACCCTGCTCTGAGATTCTCAGTAAGAAAACCTTGGGGAGAAGTATTTAACTGGGTACATTGGAAACTTCGTGTTAAATTTGGTGGTATGAAAGGAGAGAAAACAATATGAAAAGTCTTAAGGGTTATAGTCTGATTTCTGAAATGAATGGTTGAAAGGATACAAAAAAGGAAAAACAGGAGAATGAAGTTTACCAAATATCTTTTCAGAAATTCCAGGCTTTTTATGAAGTTTTGAAAAGTAGCTTAGCCTTCTGTTCTTCCGTTTTGAGCTGCTTGGAAGAAAATATTATATAAATGCTAATGTCTGGTATTATTTGTTCACCTTGTATTATGTGCTTAGGCAGTTGGAGAAATGAGAAGCTGTTTAATATACAAGGCATTGCCTACAAAATACTCCTTTGTCACATAGTTTTCTATATTTGATAAGCAGCTACCTTTCTTTCCTCCCCTCATTTACACCCCAAGTTAGTTTCTGAGTTGACTGAAAAGACCCTGTCAACATCTGGCAATTATTATGTCTGTTTGACAAGTATGGGTATATGGGGCTTGAGTTGCTATTAGTTGATAACATTTTGATGTCCTTCATTTTGTTAATTAGTTTAGAAAAACTATTTGGATTTCATATGCAAGTGCTTGCTAATTACTTGAGTCTTGAGAAGACTGAGTGAGGTCCAAGTGTCCTATTAATTCCTTTGAGTCTGAAAATTTTCTTATAATTGCTTTGGCAAGAAGAATAAGTGAGATTAGTTGCTAATGAGGAGATAAGTATGTAATTTTAGCATGATATAAAGCTGTGATTGTCAGTAAGTGGTATTAAGAATCTAGATTATTTTATTGGACCTTATTTCTTCCTGCAAAATCATTATCATCTCCTGATATTGTAAATTGGGTTATTTCACACCATTATTTTTAATATGTGTTAATCCTCAAACTACAGGTACTTAAAACCTTGATAATTAAAGAGTCATTAATAAAGCTAGCAATATGAGCAGTCAGTTTAGATTCTTCAAATAATTTAGATGAAATTTAATTTTGGATATTTACATTGTGTTTTTAGTTTGGCTGAAATGTTTGAAGTAAAGAATAAGAAATGTTGTCAACTTCCAATTCATAGGCCAGCTGAGCTTGTTTAAGTGAAGGACTGATGATGTTGTAAAGAAACAGATAAAATACTATTTTTAGTAGCCAGAAACAAATAAGCTTTGTATAGTTTTACTTTTTAGAGTCTATTTGGCTCTCTGTGTTTAACTAAGACTTGCCTGGTTAGAGTAATTGGAAATGCTCTCTGGACGTTTATTCGTTGAACTTCAATTGTAATGTGAAGTTAGAAACAAATATTAGAGTGTTTTGCACTTGATTTTGATAAAAGGTTTATTTTTCTCTTTAAAATCATACTTCAAATTATTCATAACCATAGTCACCTTTATCTGAAGTGTGCTTTTTACCTGAAGCATCTTTAGTATTTTTTAAGGTTTTCACCTTTGTAATCTTTATATTCCTCTTCTGTACTTTCATTTATGTAGAAGTACTGTTGTTACGTTGTATGTGAGCGATTTCTTATCCTTTATTCATGTCTTCTTCCTCACTGTATCTTGGGTTAGTAAATGCATAATTCTCTACTTTTTGTTGGTAAAAAGGATTGTAAATATTTTGCATCTCTTGTTTTTTAGATATCCACAGAATTCCATTTTTAACCGTAGTGCTTTTATAATTTTGGAATACCTTTTGCTAGATGGGGGAGAGGTTACAAAGAACAGTTTAGTTTCTACATGTTATACGTTTTGTGTAAGTTTTATTGGGCATCTGGTATATGACCAGTACATTTTTAGTACTGTGAGGGACAAGAAAAAAAAGTGATTTTTTTTTTTCCTGCCCAAGGAGGCTTATGATCTGATTAAGAGGGACAAGGCTAACTAAAAAGGTAGAAAGCAATACATGATGAAGGTACTATGAAAGTATGTTTTAAAAGAACAAATTGGTAAGTTTATTATTGGTATATCTTAGTAGAATAATTATGACTGATAGACTTGTTCTTCATTTAGTTAAAAATGATTACTTCCCCATGGCAAGGCCCTGAAATAAACAGGATACTACATTTTGATTTTTAAAGGAAACTATCTTTTTTTTTTTTTTTTTTTGAGGTAGACTTCACTCTCTCACCCTAGTGGCATCATCATAGCTCATTACAACCTCAAACTCCTCTTCTCAAGGGATCCTCTTGCTTCAGCCTTCCAAGTATCTGGGAATACAGGCACATGCCACAATGCCCAGCTAATTTTTGTATTTTTAGTAGAAACAGGGTCTTGCTCTCGACTCCTCAGCTCAAGCAATACTCCTGCCTCGGCCTCCCAGAGTGCTAGGATTACAGGAATGAGCCACAGTCAATCCAGCCACAATCAATATCTTATTGAAGGTCACTGAGCACCATAGAGCTTTCAAAATTTAGAACTTAAACCAAATGACTCAATTTGAAGAGACTGAGGCCACTGACTTGCCAAAGTTACTCAGCTAACTAATGGTGCCAGCATTAGAACACAGGAGTAACAGCCAGCACATTCAAGTTGTCTGCAATGCTTCGGGAAGGAGAGCTGGTAATCATTGCTAATGTAATAAAATGAAAGGCTGTTAAACACAGACAGTGGTCTGTATTATTTGACCCTCTCCCTCCCTCCCTCCCTCTTCTTTTTCCTCATTTTCCTCTTGCTACTCTTCCATCATTATCAACATCATTGGCATCCTTATCCCTTATATTTGTATGGCTCCTTATGGTTTTAAAAATGTTCTCATAACTACTCATTTATTTGAACATCATAACAACTTAGGAAGGTCAGGAGTGACTATGACTGAAGATGAGAAAACACACCTGCAAATCAGTGAAATAATTTGCTAAAGTAAGTGAAGCCAGACCTCAAACCCAAATTGCCTACTCCTTCAAGCCTTTCACTGGACACACTGCCCTTTAGAAAGCTGGTTCCACTCCAAATCTTTTCCCAAACCAGGGACTCAATTAGAACATGTAGAAAATGAAGAGTGAAGATGCATTTAAATGCTTATAATAATTACTTGTACCTTTTAAAATACTTTATAAATTTTTAATCTTTGTAGATTTGTGTTGAATGCATTTAGTAATTATATAGCATAAACAAAAGTCTAGGCTAGTTTAAACAGCTTTGTGGAGTTTTTTAAGGACTCTTGTATTAAGTGGTATGTTAGCTATCTTGAATGACCTCTAAAAAGGCCTTTTGAATTTTACTCTGTGCATCTATGTGCTTATTCATTACTACGTTTTATTTTCCAGGTTCAGCTACCAATAAATCTTGAATCATTGCTTTTTTTTTTTTTTGTTTTGTCTTTCTGGTTCCATTCATTCTACTTCTTGCTGCTGCTTCCTAAACACAAAGCCCTAGCTCCCACAATAGGTTGTTAATTTACTTGATAATGTTCAGGGAGTGTGATAGAAACTAGGCAATCGTTTTAGACCACTATATTGTTTGTCTTTATTTTTTTTATGGTTTTTCCCCTCTAAATTCATATATATTCCTAGCTACCACAGCACTGAAGGGATAGGGGTAGAGGAAGGAATCTGGATTCTGGGCTCTGGAGCCAGAATAGTTTGGGTTGAACGATAGCCTCCACCCTTCACTAGCTGTGTGGTTTTAGATAAATGTCTTGATATCTCTGGGTATTCGCCTTTTGTAAAATGAGGGTAGCTGCCTTGCCATGTGGGGAGGGTGCGAGAGTCCCTCTGCTTGTCGACTTGACATTTCTACTAGATGTTTTTAAAGACAACACATACTTATGCTGTCCAATAACAACCCTAATATCTCACCCTGTCTCTCCCGCCAATCCCTTCTCCTATGCACCTGATCAGTGTTCTTTAGTTTCCTTAACACCGTCTGCTATCAACAGGCACATTTTTCTCCCCCTCAAGCTTTTTGTGTCTAATCCATTATTGTCTTGCCACTACATTTCTCTCTGACTCATCTACTGCTCTCCACCTCTGTCATCACATTAATTCAAATTGCTGCCATCTCTCACCTGGGTCATTGTAGTAACATCCTCGCTGATACCCTCTAGTCCATTCTGCACACAGTAACTAGGGTGATAATTTTAAAACAAATGTATTCATGACATTCTTTTGAATAAAACTCTTTAATTCCTTCCCATTGTCCCTTCTGTAAAATTTGGCATATAATTAGGTCCCACATGATCTGGAACCTGAACTCTCCCTCTTACTCTTTAATTATTAGCTGCTTTCTGTTGTCTTCAAGGCATGGCTCTTCCCTGGGTACTTGATCTTCCTCCTGTCTGGAATTCCTGCTCCCTGGCTCCCTCCCCAATCCTGTCTGCTTTACTGCTCCACCTACTTGTCCTGGTTAATAACTGCTCATTCTTCAGTACTATGGGGAGACTCCTGTGGACTGTCTGTCCTCCTTTCACACTGTGGAGGTTCTTCCGGAGTGGTGATTTTTCTGTTCAGAGCACTTCGATCTCACTCAGTGGGTGATCACTTGATTTGGCAGAAACCAAGCACGACATAATAGATGCTTAACATACTAGTTTTCTTCTCCCTCTAGCTTTTTTTCCACTTGTAAAATTTATTTTGATTAATATTTTATTGGAAGCAAATTATTTCTCTTTAATTGATTGCTTAAACAGTATGACTTGGCTTTGCTATGGCCAGGTACCCCCCACCCCATGGGGGAATTGTTTTGAAAGTAAAGAAATTCACTTAACTGTCAAATCAAAATTGTATGATATATTCATTCAAAAGAATGAAGTACATTATATTTGTACAAGATGGTCTTCAGGTACAAATATGTCATTTCATAATGGATCCGCATTTTTTTAAAAAAAATTACTGTCGCTCTTCTATAAATTTCTGTGGCATTATGAGGTATTTCTTATTCATTGCCCTATGTGATTTCTGCCCCAAAAGATTAAAAAAATTTGACTTTCCCTTTAAAATTGGAACATAATTTAGTAGCTTTAGTTTTAAATGTTATTTATATATCCTACTTATCTTTTGGTAATTAAAACTTTTTCTATTTGTCATGAAAAGGATTTATATTTTTAAAATGAATTTAAAACCTTTTCAAAAACAATTTCTCACTTTTGGATTAGGTGATGATTTTATTTATAGTCTGTTTCATTCATCAAAGGTTTTGGAGTACTTCTTAAAATGTGTTATATGTATATGGAAGTTGCTCCTGTGATCCTATTGTTCTGATCTGTTCTCACCTTTTATGGCTTTCTGTAATATCAGTGACTGGAACATAGGATTTCATAATCCAAAGCAGTCTGCCATTTTTATGTAGACAATATTCTTTAGTCACTGTTACCTCTCTAAGTGGTATCCAACACTGAGAGGGCTGAGTCTTCAAAAAATGGTGAGTGATGATTCCAGTATTTCTTTTAAGGTATTTTTTTCGTAGATTATTATACTGTTATTCATATTGAAATCAATATCCACATTTCTGCCAAAATGATACAATTTAGTGAAATCCTCTTAACAATTTATTGCCAAAAGCTTGGGTTCATGAACGACCCTACCATTATTTCATTTCAGCATGCTTATGAGTTTTCTACCTGTGCCATTGCCTTTTGATTTTGTTAATTATGAATTTATTTTGTGTTGAAATTTAGTATTATATAAATAATTTTGTCAATCTCTTTATAATGAACTTTTCCAATCTCTAATCTTTTTCCTCTCTATCTTCTGCAACTGTGGTTTGGTTTGGATGACCTCACTCCCAGGCCCAAGGATTGATCCTGTTTGAATTTAAAGGCATATAGTGCCAGCTGTCTTGTTGGGAATGGAACTCTTGCCTAATCCAACTAGGGGATGACGGTGACTATTAAGAGATGGGTATGACTAGGACTTTTGGTAGTAGATGAGGAAAGAGAAACTCTTTTCTATGTCGTGAGCCATGTAGACCTAAGAACTAAAACTCTATAGGCATGATGGAAGCCATATTGCTGATGAAAGTGGCATGTGCAAGAAGAGGACAGATTTGAGAGAATGGCAGAGAAATGGAATCAGCACTTTGATCAAAATTAGCTTGAGCATGACCTATCTCTTTACTTTGCAATAACATGGGCCATTAAATTACTTCCTTGTTTAAGCCAGTTGAAATAGATTTTATATTTGAAACTTGAAATGTCCTAACAATTCATTTTTGCTTTATTATTTTTATATAAACTGTCCCATGACACATTATATATGTACCATGGATGGAAATTTTATCTACATTTTCTTGTACTCGTTTGTTCATAATTGTTTTAATCTTTATGTATAGCATGTGGTTGTATAGTATGAGTTGGAGGTCTTCCTTTACTTTTTTTCTCCCCAAATAATTTCCCATTACTTATTGAATTATGTCTTTTCCTACTGATTTGAAACACTCCTTTGGAAACTTCAGGCTATTTGGGCATGTTCTGTTTTTTCTCCTGACCTGTCTTTAAATCACTGTATCAATAAAAAATTTTAAATTATTACCTCTTGTAATAAATTTTAATGTTTCTAGGGAAAATCTCCTGAGTTATTTTCTCAAAGTTTCTTGGCCATTACCTCCTATTTATTCTTCAGGATTAACTTGAAAGTTATTTTATATTTTATAAAATAAGTTTTTGGTGTTTTAATTAGAATTCTATTCATTTTATAAATTGCTTTATAATTAATATGGCAGTATTGACATCTTTGTTATCAGATTTTCCTTTTTCTTCCAGAAACATGGTAAATCTCCTTATGTGAAGTATTTTTCTGTCTCTAATTTTTTTGAGATATATTCACAATTTTTGTTAATGTACTTTTAGGCATTTTATATCGTTATTGTGAGTGAGATCTCCATTCCCTTTTTTTGATTTGGAGAAAATTAAAAAAATGCAGAATTGATAGTTATTAGGAATGTCATATTTACACCTTCTCTTTAAATACAATACAAATTGAATATCCAGTTATGAATTTTATGTGTATCCTTGAGTCTGTTTTTATTTGTTTGGGCCTTTTTCTTCTTGAGTGATGTTGTCTAGAGATTTATCAGTTTTATTAGGCTATCCAAAGAATCAAAGATTTTGTTGAACTATTGAATCTTGGTTAATTAATTCATTTGTTTTGGCTTTTATTATTTACTTATTGCTTTTATTAATTTTTATTTTATTTCCTTGATTCTATCTGATTTAGGTTTATATTGTTTCTTTCCTAATTCTTAAATTTGATGCTTAGCTCATTGACATTCAGTTTATATTCTTTTATAATTTAAACATTTAAATTTATATATTTTTTATAATCACTTGCTTCATAGATATGTGGTTTTTAACTTTTTGTATGTAATTATTTTATCATTAATGAATTATTTAGAAATGTGTTTTTAAGTAAAAAAAGTGTTAATTTTTTTTTTGAAATACTGATTTCTAACTTAACTGCATTGTGCTCAGGGGACTTGTAGATTAAGCTGATTGTTTAAAACTTGTTGAGACTTACTTTATGGCCTAGTATGTGCTCACTTCACATAAATGTTTGATATTTGCATAAGAGTATCTATTGTTCAATTGCTAGATACAGGGTTCTAAAAATATGTTAATCAGCTTGTTAATTATATTGTCGACATCTTCAGCGTCTTTAATGATTGTTTTTGGTTTGATTATCTAGCAATTACCGAGATACGTTAAAATATTTCACTAAATCATGAGCCTGTAATTTTCTCCTAGTTCTTTCAATTCTTTCTTTATACATTCTTAAGCTCTGTTATTAGGTACTGCAGTAGGCAGAATAATGAGCCCCCTTATTCCCACCCAAATAAGGACTGCACATCCTAATCCCCAGAATTTGTGAGTATGTCATTTTACACGGTAAAGGGGAATTAAGATAGCCAAAGGGATTAATGCTGTTAATCATTTCATCTTAAACTAGGGAGCTAGTTCCAAATTATCCAGGTAGGCTCAATATAATCACAAAGGTCGTTAAATGTGAAAGGAAGAGACAAAAGAAGAGGTCAGAGTGATGTGATATGGGAAAGATTCAGTCATCCATTGCTGGCTTTAAAGATGGAAGAAGATGTGAAAGTTATCAGTACCAAAATGGAGTAACTTATGTCAATCCCTAATGTAGGCCATGAAGAAGGAGCCCTCATGCATATATTCCTCTGATAAGAACTATTGTAAGGAATTCCTCAGACTGCAGTATTCCAAATAAACTGCTGTCACACGGAGACTTGCCTGAGAAGGCTGTCACCATTGGTGAACTAATGCCAACTCTTGTAACAAACCCTTGTGACCAATGATCTTTGTTTCACAACAGCTTACAAGGACTTCTCCTTTTTTCCTACTGAAAAAATTCCCCTTGTCCCAGCCTCTTTAGATGGGCTTGAGGGTCCCCCATAGCATGCATATCTTCAGATTGCAATCCCCTGCTTTTCTGGAGTAAACTCCTTGTTTTAGAAAGCCACTCCCTGTCTTTTGTTGTAAGTTGACAAGGGGCTATGAGTCAAAGAATATAGGCAGCCTCTAGAAACTTGAAAAGGCATGGAAGTGGATTCTTTTGTAGAGCTTCTGGAAAGGAATGTGGGTCTGCTGATTTTAGCCCAGTGACACTCATGTCAGACTTCTGGTTAGTGTTTCTCCACATATTTTCCTTTCTTTAACTTTCTGTTAATATCTCTAAGTAAATAACCTCCTGAATGTGCCTCTTATAAGCATTATGTATGTGCGTTATGTATGTGGATTTCAATTTTTCTTTTTTACCTATTCTGACAATATTTTAAATTAGAGAATTCTGAACAATTATGGTTACTGATGGATTTGGAATTATCTAAATTATTTTCACCATTTTTTTGTCTTCTACTTATCAAAAAAATTTTTTTGACTGGTTGTGGTGGCTCATGTCTCTAATCCCAACACTTCAGGAGGCTGAGGTGGGAGGATTGCTTGAGCCCAGGAGTGGTAGGTGTCAATGAGCTGTGATGATGTCACTGCACTTTAGCCTGGGCAACACAGTGAGATCATGTCTACAAAAAAAAATTTTTTTCTTCGTGTATTACCTTTCTCCATCATGTTGCTTGTAATAAATTATTTCTATTCTCTTTGTAGTTACTCTCAAAATGGCATACTAAAAGTCCAAAGACTTTTTCAAGAACTTTTAAATGATTAAAACTCTGGCTATTTCTTGTCTGTATTTTTACCTTCCACATTTAGTTCTATCTTGTTATTTGTAACATTCAAATTCAATAACAATATTATTGTTGTCTTATGCGGTCAATATTTGTGTGGAATTAGTCACACATTTACTATTTTCGTAGCCCAGTTTTCTTTCTTGCATCTTCTATCCTTCTGGTTTTATTTGGTTTCTGAAATTCCTTTTCACATTTTTAGCTTTTCCTTGCCTGAAAAATTTTGCTATTGCATTTTAAAGATAGTATAATTTCCTATAGAATTCTAGGCTGACAATTATTTTATCATAATATCATGAAGGTATTAATCTCAGATAATGGTTATTTTCTTTCTGCCATCATAAAATATTCCATTGTCTTCTGATTTTCCAAGTGGCTTTTGAGAAGTTCTCTGCCAATTGAATTGTTGTTCCTAATACTGTTTCTCTTTGGTGTTTTCTAGTTGTTATACATAGTAATGTGTCTAGATGTGAATTCTTTATAATTACCTTAGTTGGGATTCATCATACTGAATCTGATGGTTTGTATCTATCATTCTAGAAGATTTTTTAGTCCTTATTTCCTTCCTCTATCATTTTGTTTGGGGATTGCTATGTATGTTGGTACTTCACATTGTATTCTGTGTCTCTTAATCTTTATTTTACTTTTAAAAATATTTACTGTTTGCCTTATGCTACATTCTAGGTTTACAAGTTCTCTTTTCAGATGTATTTAATTTACTGTTTAGTTAATTCCACTTTATTTTCAGGACATGTAGTCTTTATAAAACATACTTAGTCATATTTTCATTTTCTTAGTTCTTGTTGCCTATTTTGTCTAATTGCCTATTTTTCAAAAACATTGAACATGCTTGCTTTGTTTTCTGTCAGAACATTCTGTATATCAAGTTTTTTTGTGTGTATCTGATTATTATGTTTGTTTTTTCTTTTGATCTTCACTTATGCTTTTTCTTTTATGTTATTTTTGTGACCTCACGTTTGTGGAGATAGTTACGCAGATTCTCCGAGGGCTGTATTAAGGGAGCCTTTCTCTAGAGATAATTATGTTCCCACTGTCATGTTTGGAGTAGCTACCAAGGAGGGACTACTTCAAATTAATTTCTCTATTTGGAGTGTTCTGGATCACACAGATAGAATAAAGTTAAATTTGAAACATTAAGGTTAGTTTGTGATTAGAATTAACAAGACTTCCCCCCCCCCCCCCCAATTTCTTCTAGAATCAAGACCAAGAGAGACAAGTTTCCTTTCTGCTTTATGGAATAGATTTTTTTTTTTTTCTGTAGTTCACTTTTTCACAGACAGTAGGGACCTTTAGTTGCTCTGTTGTTGTTATAACTTACCATCTTATATAGGCTCAGAGTCTTGTTTCCTGTTGTTTGTGCAGTCATTAAAAACAGAAGCTCTAAGTTACTGGCCCACAATCTTAAGCCATTCTGAGTTCGTGTCCCATTTTTGTGCTTTATATTTGTTTGCTCTACCTTTTGAAAAGGAGTTCCCTTTCCCTCTTATAAGCTGAGCTATGCACTTAGAAGTTGTTTTTCAGTATTTCCCTTTACTTTTTGGTGTATTACTACAAAAAAAGCTTTTGCTGTATTTAGATTAGTTCATTGTTGTATTTTTTATTTTTTAAAATGTACACATTTTTAGAATTTATAGTTATGAACAATGTTCATTGCTTTATAAATGTATAGCTGTAAAATATGAAAAATTTTAAGTGCCCTTTTACTCATTTTTAAGATTTATGTAAATATAGTATGGAATATACATGGAATTCCATCTTATGAATAAGTAATGTGTTATCCATTTCGTAACAAAAAGCATTCAGGTTTTTTTTTTTTTTGACTTTTTTGCTTTTACAAACAATATTTTCATGTGTTTTTTTGGGCATTTATGGGAGAAGTTTTCTAAGGCATATTAGAGAATATAATTACAACTAAAATTGGAATTGAAATCTCTTAAGTCTGTAAAATGAGCCATTTTATAATTCAACTGGTTTGATCTCTTTAACAAGTAAGTGCTAAGAAAAATTGTTGGGGCATTACTCATAATTACAAGACAGTCAAGAGTGAGCTAATAATTGTATGCCCTATGTTGCCGTTGGTTGGCTCCTGATTTGAATAAATCAGCTATAAAAGTCATTTTTTAGACATTTGTAGAAATTTGAATCTTGAATACATGAAATTAAAGAATTGTTAGGTGTGATATAGTCTAGATTATGTAGCAAAATATCTTTATTTCTAAAAGATGCATGCTGAAATATGTATGAGGCTATATCATGGTATTTGATATTTATGTGAAAACAATTCAAAAATGTTGCCAAGGCAAATACAGCAAAATGTTAATATTAAACTGGGATCTTGGGTGTAGATATTTATTATGCTAGGTTTTTTTGCTTATATTCAAAACATTCATAATACAGTATTCCTTGGTATCCACAGAGGAGTGCCTCCAGGACTCCTCAAAATTCGTGGATGTTCAAGTCCCTTACATAAAATGGTGTAATATTTGTATATAACTCAGATATGTCTGCCAGTATACTTTAAATCATCTCTAAATTACACCTAATACGATATAAATCCTATGTAAATAATTGCTGTACTGTATAGTTCTTATTTATATTTTGTTTTTTTTTACTTTATTTTACCTTTTAAGAATATTTTTGACCCTCAGTTGAGTCTGCAGGTTCTGCATCCGTGGATACATAGGGCCAACTGTGGATACAGAGGGCCAACCGTAGTTTTAAACAAAGAAAGGATTTCTGCTTTATTCCATAATAGGGATTGACAGACAGACAAGTTCCCCAGTGGGCCTAAGTGGCCATACCCATGTTCTTGTAAATAGTTTTATTGGAACACGGTAATGATTATTTGTTTATATATTGTCTGTGGCTCACCTTGCACTTCATTGTCAGAGTTGTGTAGTTTGAACTGAGGCCACATGGCCTGTACAACCTAAAATATTTTTTGGCATTTCACAGAAAAGGTTTGCAAACCCCTTCTCCATATACTTACTCTGATTTAATTTCCTTTATAGCCTCATCCCTCTGCTCTCAATCCCTACTTCTCACACCCTTAACATACATTTATTTATTTTTTGAATTTTGTTTCAAGAATATAACCTTCAAAACAGAAGATTATGGATCCATAAATTTTTGCCAGTAAAATGGGTACAAGTACATTGCGTTATTTTAATACTGGTGAGATTAGGCATCTTTTTCTCTGTTCTCAGTTTACTGATTAGGTATATTTCATCTTGTGTGGATTGCCTGCTGATCTTTTACCTGTTTTTTTATTTGGTTGTCTTCAGTAATGCTTCCATTATTGGGTGGAAGCTACTTTGCTCCAGAGAGGATTTGTCTTTGTTTTTGCCAGTTGCTTGGGGACACTAACTACTGGAAGACAGCATTAAATTGTTTGCTTGAGGTTATTTTAGACCTCCCTGGTAGTGTAGGAATATAAAGGGTAGACCTTTGGGAGGCCCTGGTGGTTATAAATTCTCAGAGGAGAGCTTTCCCTTCTACACCTGTGAGTTAAGACTTGTTTCTTTGCTGTTCTCTTCTACACAGGAATTTATTTCTCATTCACCTTTATACTATGGTTTAGGGGTTCCAGCTTTATTCAGCAGTCTCTTTTGAACTTCGCACTTTGCAGAAACCACAGGCTTTATCTGGAGCCCTGTGTAGCCATCAAGGCCACCAGAGTTCAGAAAGGTGGTGAAAACTGTGTGAAGAGCTCACTGCCTTCCCTAGAGTCCAGCTTTGACTTTTGTTCTTATGTCAGTTCCTTACTTCCTTGCCTGATCAGAAATACATTTTAAATAGCTTTTTTGGGAAATATTTCGAGTAACATTTTAAATTGTTTTTTGTAGATAGGTAGCCTAGGGTATCTGATCTATTATAATATCATAAAATGAAACATATCTTTTATACATGCTAGTATTATACTGTGTCCTTTGACTTTATTATATGGCTTATCTTTTTGTTAATAGATATTTTGACATTTTTACATATTTTGATTATTAATCCTTTTATATTTTTCTGAGTTTTGCTTTTTAATGTGAAGTAAGGCTTTAACAATTTATTTCCACAAAAGGATAGGTGATTTAAGTATTCTTTTCTCACTTTATCAGTCAGTATTCTGGCAGAAAACAGATTATGCAAACAGGGCTACATAATTTGGGAAGAGTTCAATAAAGGGCCTTTCACAAAGGTGTGGCAGTTTAGGGAAACCCAAAGGAATAATACTATACCCTGGAGCAAATAACTGCCTTTTCCACCTCTAGGCCTTAAAGAGTAAGGGCAGGAAAGTAGATGCTAGATGTTGAGAAGGCTTTAGTGGGAGGGCTACCTAGCAATTGTTTGACCTGTCCTAACCCTACAGAAAGGGAGTGGTGGTGTGGAGGGGGAAGGGAGATGGTTGGGGCCAGAAAAAATTCCTTGATCTAATTCACTACCCTCATTTCCCATTGGCTGGATCCAGTTAGTAGCCATAAGGCGGGGAGGGCGGGGGCCTGCATTAATAGTCCAAGGAGGTCAGCCCTTGGGGACACAGAGCAGGGTGCAGAGAGCTTATGCAGACCAGTACAAGGAAGAGGTCCAGCATATTCTTGATTGGAAATCTTAGCTTTAACATATCAAACTCCATAAATACATGAAACTATACCAGAACAATTCGTGGTTGCTACAGACAGATGTATGGGATTCAAATCCAGTTTCTACAGTGCACTAATTGTAAGACTTTGGACAAAGTATTTAACCCTCTGTGTCTTAGTTTGCTCGACTACAAAGTAGAAATAATAAAAATACCTGCTTTTAAAGGAATACTGTGAGAATTAATGAGCTCCTCCATCTATATAATAAAGTTAGAACTGTGCCTGGCAACCAAGTGCTAAATAAATGTTAGCTATGATGATGTCAATGATAATGGTGATGTTGATAATTTTAGGGCTGTTTAATTCTTTTATTAATTGACTTCTGTTTCTCTGTTAATATCACACCATTTTAATATGCTATAATGTTTTCAAATTGTAAACATTTTTAAAATGTTCATATTCTTTCATTGTTCTTTTAAAAAGTTTCTTCTTACATATTTATTGTAAAGTTTTAGGATTACCTTGTTCCTGAAAAATGTTTGAGTTTTGATAGGGATAAGGATTACATTTATAGATTAATTTGTTAAAACGGACATCTTCACAATATTGAGTCCCACCATTTCTGAACAAAGTATATCTTTAAACTTATTCAGGCTTCTTTTATGTCCTTTAGTAAAGTTTTATAGTTGTCTTCCTAAAGATCTTGAATTTTTTTTTTTTGGTTTTATACCAACTTTTAGGTTTGTTTCTTTTTTCTATTAGATTCTTAAATTGGGTCTTCTGAATGTGTAAGAAACCTACTGATTTTTGAGCTCACCTTGTATGTGGTCCTCTTGCCAAAATATTTTATTATTTTTCTGTTGATTGCTTCTGATTGTTTTGGTGAGTACTCATATTTATGAATTATGATAATCTTGTCTTTTCCTTTTCAATATTTATGTCTCTAAAGTTTTTTTTTTTTTTTTTTGAGACAGAGTCTCGCTTTGTTGCCCCGGCTAGAGTGAATCCCGTGGCATCAGCCTAACTCACAGCAACCTCAAACTCCTGGGCTTAAGCAATCCTACTGCCTCAGCCTCCCGGGTAGCTGGGACTACAGGCATGCACCACTATGCCCGGCTAATGTTTTCTATATATATTTTAGTTGGCCAGATAATTTCTTTCTATTTTTTTAGTAGAGACGGGGTCTCGCTCTTGCTCAGGCTGGTCTCGAACTCCTGACTTTGAGCGATCCACCCTCCTCAGCCTCCCAGAGTGCTAGGATTACAGGCATGAGTCACTGTGCCCGGCCTGGCCGTTTTGTTTATCTTACTGCAGTGCCTGAACCAGTATAATGTGGGATTTCAGGTAAAACAGATATCCTTGTTTTACTCTAATCAGAGTTCTAATAGCTACCTTAAGGCTAAGGTGGGGCAGGAGGGTGCAGGAGGTTGCAGGAGGTGGTTGGGCAGGCAACCAACCAGTTGTATCATCCGCACCATTGAGGTACAAGATCAGCTATAACATTGTGGAGACATTTGGAATATTCCTTCAGGTGTGAACTTAAGCATCTTTTTAAACTGCAGATAATTGAGTTTATCACCGACAGTTTGGATGATTTGTATTTAATACGTAATTGCTGTAGCACTGAGAAATAACTATAAAATTTTCTGTTAGAATATCATGTATATATATTTGCTATTTCTTTATAATTCAGAATCTTAGGATTTTGAGCAGACATTGTGTATTCCTTATTGTTCATCCAGCTCTGAGCACTGGATTTCCAGAAACTAATTATTAGTAGTAATAAAATGTGCATATCTGGAGATAGATTGAAGTGTAACTCAAGATGTGCTTAGCTACTCAGTTTGTTTGTATTAAAATGTTATTTTTTCTTGCATATTTGTCATCCAGGGGAAGCTTATAATATGAAAAATAAAGTAGATTTATTTTAAGGCAACATATAAAAATAATTGGTTCAACGGCATTGTGTGAATAGAGATGAAATTGTCCTATTAAAATTTGGTCACAAAGTGTACAAAGTAATACAGCAAGATTCATACCAACTAATTATTAGTTCAAGTTTGGAGCAAAATGTTGAATTATTGGGAAGTTGTAGTGTTACTAAATGAGTCCTGTCATGAGGAAATGATATTGGCAATTATACATAAAATTGTCAAAGGTTAATACAATTGTCAAGATGGACTTCTTTTTCCCTCTCTTGTGCTTATTGGTTATTTTCATTTTTGTTGAGAGAATACACAAAAATGATACCTTGTCACTTGCTTTCAAGCTGGAATTATTTCTCTTCATGTTTTTTAGTCACAGGTACCAATCAAGTGAAAAGTCTTAAATGAAATCATACTACTAGTACAATGTATCTTGTAATTGTTTTATAACTGCTAGGTTCTTTACTTTGCATCCAGGTATGTATAGTAGTATGAATGATGGGTGATTAAATTCTTTCCATAGGAGATAGATACATTTTAAGTTAACAGTCCTTACCACTGATAGCAATTAGCAGAAGAGCAATGAATTCCCTGGATTGTAAAATTTATCTTCTCATTCAACAAGTATTTGAGTGCTTGTTCTATGCCAGTCTTTCCTGCGTTCTACACATCATTGTAGAGATTGCCATTCCTATTCTTTAAATACCTTATCTTTTGTGTTAAGAATTTGCCATGTGTAATGCTATGACTTCCTGTCACTTCTATTTAACTTTGTATCAAAAGTAGAATTCAGTGTGAACATAGGAGGGACCTACTTACTTAAACAATAACTAAGTGAAATGGCTGAATGAGTAGGAAAATATAGCCTTGAGCCCACATCCCTAACTGAGGCAGGACAAATTTGGGTGGTCTGTGAGCCCCTATACTACTGTCTTACATACTGAAGCTATTGCAGGAAGCTCCAGTTCTCAGTTTGGGGCAGTTTCCCAGATTCTCCCTTCAGGCCTTGATCCTAGTGTATATGCTCTCATTTCTTGGAACTCTGGGAGAAGAGCGGTTGATTCTCCCTGTCCCCCGCACCCATAGGCAAACTAATTTCTCTTAGGCATTTGCTTCTGTGTAGCATTTACGGTGAGGCCTCAGATTTCAGTGGCGATATAGCCATCATCAACAGACTTGATCACCTTGCTTGTGCTGTGGGCTCTGAGCACTTTTATATTAAGCCTCACAGCAATTTCTGGATAGGTGTTTATTGTCCCATTATATAGTTTACAGAAGAAAAAGTATAAAGATCTTATCTGAATTGCCTGGTAGAAGTTCAATAACGTGTTCATGGAACCTCATTTAATAGTGTGTATCCTTAAGTGAGCAGGCATGGAGGTCTCCTTGGTTGCTAAGGGGCTCACTTTGACCCATTCAGTTATTTCTCTTTCCCTTATTGACAGTATAGAGTGATATTGCAGCTGGGTAGATCAATATATCTTCATGTCCTAATGCCGCAATGTGCAGTACTGCAAAAGTGAGATCCCTATATGATTTCTAGAATTGCAAAGGAGCCCATCTTTGGTTTAGAGCACCTATTCTGTATGGGTATTGGAATCACCTGGGGACCTTTTAAGACTGCTGACGCTCGGACTTCCTCCCCCAACTGATTAAATCTGAGCCTCTGGGACCAGAACCCAGGCATCCATATTTTGCAAAGTTCCCACATGATTACAGTGTGCAGCCGACTGTGAGATCCACTGGTTAGAGCCATAAATAGTGCAGTTGCTACTGTTTTATGGTAGATGTTACAGAAATATGTTGTTGAATTGCCTATAAAATGAATTAAAGATTAAAGCATTTCTTTTTCCCCCATTCATAAACCATTGTGATAGCAGTCTTAACTTCTATAGAATTACCTATTTTGCCTGATGAGATTTACTTAGGAAATAAACATACAGCTATCTCTCCCCTGAAGTCTTTTTGCAGTTACTAATTAAAGCAGACAAACATTCTCAGTTGAGCTAGAAGTTTAGATATTGTCTCTTACCTCTTCTGAAAGGAACTCAAGTGTTACGGCTTTTTAAATGAACCAGAGCAATAGATTCAAATGTTGTTTGTAAGCCAAATACTTTTCCTCATATGTCAACAATTATGTAACCACAGTATAAAGTAGCCATGTAAAGATTTCTTGCTCTTGAACAGAATTTAAATTTAAAAATTAAAAGTGGTGAAATCCTCTATCCATATGAAACACATTACCTTTTGTTCCAGTTTACATTGACTTCTTGTGGGAAGAATACAAACTGAAGATTTTGATTTCATTTTCAAAGGCAGCTGTTGTTTGGCAGGATAAAACTTAAGTTTTCTCTAATGAATGTTTTTTAGGGACTTAAGATACTAGGAAATACAATAACTGCTTATTTAAATCTAGAGCATTTCCAAAGGTCCTTTGCTTTCAACTCAACCTTTTCTCTCTGCTAAAATTGTTATTTGTGAGAGCAGATTTGTGAGTTTTAGAGTAATGCTTTAATAAGCTGGCACCTGACATGTGTCTGCAATTGAGTGAGGTGACTCAAATGTATGGGGAGAGCAATGCCATGCAAAGAGCAGTTCTTCATAGTGTTCTTCCTTAAAACAGCAGACTTGATCCTGTATCTCCACAGTCACACATAACAAGTGCTCTGTGTCTTTCTGGCTGACTGATGTTCTGTTTGTTACATAACATCTTGACATCCTATTAAGACAGCAATTATAAAACAAAGTCCCAACTCATTGACAATGATGGCAAACAAAAAGATGAAGCTGTTTAGCCTGCTCTTCTTGATTGAACATACAATGTAATTTGGCCTTTACTTGACTAATGACTAAAATTTTTATGTATAATGATAAGCCAAGAAAACACTGAGATTCAAATAATAAGTAGCTTTTGTGTAGATTGTGTTCAAAGAGAAGATTTAAATATGTCTTTCTACCTGCCTATCATCTGTCCATCCTTGACCTTACTCAAGAGCTAAAAGTCTACCTCAGAGTTTTTAATCTTTAAATCTGGAGCTCAGTCCATTGAGTTATTGTGTTCACCAGATTTCAATGCAAGGTTATTGTTTTCTTCTCAAGAAAATTAAAAATATTATTTCTGATGTGGTTGCACTGTTCTTACTGCAGAGTATTAATATTTCCTTTATTTCTAATTTACATATATTGACAAGGAAGTGCCCACCCTGTTAAAAAAATGTTAATCAAGAAATTTGATTTTCTTGGGCTATTGTTTAACTAAAGAAAAGAATTATAAAAAAATTTTATGAATTCTATCTTCATGAGTCAGGGCTTTTGCAGTGATAGGGCTTTTCAGTTTCAATTTCTTTCTTGGAAGGTGAAAGGAATTATTCTTCGTTAACTCAAAAGTACTGCCTTTAATCATCCTTTCCCATTTATGACATAGCCTCTGTGACTTATGGAACATTGGATTTGCTATAGTAGATCAGTCTGAATCTGTGTCTACATGGAATGACCAGATTCCCTGTCTTAATTAATGATAGATTCCACTATCAGTTGGTTTCTTAAGCTTCAAGCTTCAGAGTATCCTCAATGCTTTTTTAAATTTCTACATCCTACTGATCACACATTGTCATGAATCCCTCAGAACTGTCCTCTTAATGACCCCTCTTCTACTTCTGTTGCTTTGGTTGAAGCCCTCAGGTGGAATACATAATAGTTCTGATGGGTTTCCCTATGTTCAGGCTTTCCACAGTGATTCTTTTTAAAAACAGAGGTAATGGTACCATGCTTCCCACAAAAACCTTTACTGATTACTCTGATTCCTGCCTCATCCTCAGTGTTAGCTCTCTCTACTGCTTTCTCAACACATGCCCCGCAGGTGTGTGACAACAGTGAACTTTCCTTTGTCCACCACAGGCTGGGTTCCTCCACTCCTTTGCATATGCTGTTCTCATTGTCTAGAGGCTCTCATAAAATGCTATGCTCTTATAAAATGCTATGTTCTTATAAAATGCTAAAGCCAAGGAGAGAATGTGCCAGCCTTCTCCTAAATTAACATCTTGTTCTAGAGTAGGTCTGTTATATACATTTCAAAATTTCGATTCACATGCCTACCCAACCCTGTGGCTAAGGGGGAAAAAAAAGTAAAAAGAAATTTCGATTCACAGATTCCACAAGAATTTTGTGTGTGTCTAGAACATATTTATATTTTCTCAGTGCGTTGTCGCCAAAAAATGAGATCTTAATTGTAAAATAAACTTACGTGATAAAACTTTTCCCAGGAAGAGAGTTGGAATAACAGTACTTAAGAGCTCAGATGCTGGAGACACATGGCTTGGTCTTGAATTCCTTCTCTGCCACTGAGCAGCTGTGAACTTCTCTGTCATTGCTGCCTCCTCATCACTGAAGTGGCGGGTAACAGTGTCCCAATTCCTGCAGGATCGACCAAGTTAGCATACCTGGAGCTCTGAGGCTACTGTCTGGTATGGAAATGTTTTAGCTGCGGTTATTTATTATCGTCATTGTCAGTTTTGATTCTATGGCTGTAGCTGTGTTCATAATTCCCCTAGTGTATTCTTTAAGGGATTCTGAATAAAACCATTTTATCTTTTTTATATATGTGATATTTTGTAGATGATAAATATAGAGACGTTCCTACAAGTTAGGATATCAAGCTGTATTTTTAATATTTTTAGCATTATAGAGAAGTTGTATGTACTTCATCTTGTTTTGCTTCCTAATTATAAAATACAGGTAAAATCATGTCATTTTACATGAACAAATGAATTAATTGGAACAGGTTGCTTGGTGAAAGTGAAAAAACAGGATTCAGCTCCAGTGTAATATATTGATTTATACTTAAAATTCATAATAAATTTTCATATGTTGAATTTCTGTTTTATGACCTATAGTTGTATTCTGAATATTTTAGTTGTCAGTTCAGTTTCATTTGTTACATGCAGAAAGCATAAAGAATGGGCCATTGATTAATCTCTTTAGTGATGGAAGTGTACAAATTATAGCTAATATGTCTAATTTCTCCTACAGGCTAGAAGGTAAAATCCTCTTACCCCCCTACAATTAGGTCAGTAGTGCTTGGCATGACCAGACTCCTCTTCAGAGGCTACCTGATTTAATTGTGGCTGTAAAGCAGCTAAACAGTATGAATTCCTATATTCGTATTGCTGTCCCTTTACATTCTCAGCACAGAAAATAATTAAATAATTATTGTTGGCCATATAATTTTTCCAATGGAAAATGTTCACAATACATACGTGACAGTTAAAATTGTTCTAGATAGGAATGTTTATTAATGGACAAGATAGTGCTTATTCCTAAGCCTCCATTTTAATCTAAGGCTTTACTAAAAAGAGAAACTCAGAGAAGTGTTCCAACAAGGACTTTACCTCTACATGAATACAGTGGTTACTCTTTTATTTTTTAAATTGGTTTGCCCTGAAGGTAGGCATTCCCAGGGCTGAAATTGTGAAATAGAATGTACACAAGGGGACTGGTGCTCGTAGATTTGTGTGTATAAATATAGTATTTGTGGGAAATGTCAAGCTACCTACTCTTTTTTACATTTTATTTATTTTTTGATAGATGATGTTTATCACTCTTTTTGTAGCTCTCTGCTGCAGACATCATTGCACCTTTATTATGAAAGTGCTGTAGCTTTCCAGTCATTGCTATTCTAGACTGAGCTTCTGAAGCAGCAGGAGTGAGATGATTTTGCAAATTGCAATATGATACCATATATGATCTTGTCTCAACCTGTAACACACATATCTTCACAGAAATAACATTTAATTATGGTAATATCCTCCCTGATATCAGACACAGTATGGCGCCTGTTAAGATTATATTGTTTGTAGTAAGATGGAGTAAAAGTGGTTTAAAGATGAAGGAATAAAATCACATACCTTGATAAACCCTTTAAATGCTATTGAGGCTGTGGAGAGCTAGCTTTTGATTTTGTTTCCTTTCTTTTCTCCCAAAATAAAATTGCAAACAATAATTTGATAGACAAACACTGTCACACTCTGTAACCCCATCTAATCCCCTCACTGCACATCTTAATCCCTGATGGACTTTTCTCAGATACATGGGCTATGAGGTTAGGGAGTTTCTGGGTGTGATACTTTTTCCAAAGTCTCCCAGTGACAGATGCAGTGACCTTATCATGCAAGCAGCTCTATTCAGTTTGACAGTCCAGCCATCTGGCTTGTATCGATCATAATTGATTTAAAGAAACTCGCACTCCAGAAATTGGTCATTTAAAACTGTAAGGTTAAATTGGCCTACATTTAATTTGAAGTTTTAAACCTTTATTTTTAAAACTAGTTGTGGACTTACTTGTAAAATTCAGCCTCGTTTCTTGTCTGTGTGGGCATTTTAGGGTGAAAAAAAAATCATGGCCTGATTGGATAAAAGTCAGTTTTTATAGGGACTATTTTATACTCTAGAGACTGTATATAAATATGTCCTCATAGGTATACATTTATATTTCTTCTTAGATTTAGCAAGAGTTTAAAACTGGTGCAGCACAGTGTCTCATGCCTGTAATCCTAGCACTCTTGGAGGCCGAGGCAGAAAGGTCACTTGAGGTCAGGAGTTCGAGACCTGCCTGAGCCAACAAGAGCAAGACCCCCGTCTCTACTAAAAAGAAAAAAGAAAATCAGCTGGGCGTGGTCATGCAGGCCTGTAGTCATAGCAACTCAGGAGGCTGAGGATCACTTGAGGCCAGGAGTTTGAGGTTGTAGTGAGCTATGATGATGCCACTACACTCTAGTTGGGGCAACAGAGTGTGAGACTCTGTCTCAAAAAGAGTTTTAAACTTAAGTGGACTTGGATTGTAGGACTTCTGAAAGTTTAGAAACATTTAGGGTGGTTTATTTACTAGGCTTCTGAACTTGGGCTTAACCTCTTTGAGTCTAGGTTTGCTGATTTCTAAAATGGGTAGTAATAGTACCTTTCTCATTGCATTGTTGGGAGAATTAGAAGAAATAATACAAATCAAGTGCTTAACACACTGCCTAGCACATTGTGTGTGATAAAGATTTACTTTGCAACTGATTGCCATTACTAATTAGTAGCTATTGATAGTTATTACTACTTTTTTGAACATTTTTCATCTGTTGGCTTCGAAAACTTCCTCTTACCTTGTTTTCCTTCAATATCACTGACAAAGTAGCTAAATCTTTTATATATTTTTTCATCTGTCTGCCTATTCATGATTGGAATTTCTCACAATTTTACCTGTAAGCCTTACTTTTTTGTTTTTTTTTTTTACTTTACATCTTCGATGACTATTCTCATTCACAGCTTCATCAGTTCTTAATGACACGCTGAAGATTTCCATACTGTTATCTCTAACCCAAATCTCTTTTGGGTTCCTTTGAAAGATACTTCTTGTCCTGCTGCATGCATGGTGGTTTAGGGGACCCAGTAGGCATAAATAAGGGCAGGTAGACATAAATTTGGGAATGAATACCACTGATCTGGAGCCAACTCTTAGTGGTTAATTGATAACAATATGTGGGAATCCAAAGTTTAACTAAAATGTTGGTATTTACATGTTGTGTTCTAAAATCTGATGAATATTTCGCTGTAATACAAATACATTTTGGTAAAGCATTCCCTTCCTCCAACTCCTAGTTATGATGTAGCCTCTGTAATTATTTATTTTGGAGAACTTGGTTTTCTGAATAGCTGAGATTTTACTCATTTCAGCAGTAAATGGTTTAAGATGGGCATGTTTTTAGATTTATGCACTAATTTAATTCAACAATTAACAGTCACTTATGTGACACTAACTTGCATAAATGCCTTCTCACACACATACTAACTTGTTTTATTAAAATAGTTTATTAACCAATCATTTGTTAATGATTTAGCCATGGGTGGTTTTTTGCTGTTTTGAATTTTCTTAAATTGTGAGGTGTCTACTATATAAAGAAGAGTATCTAAAATGTACATTAGGGTATAAAGGATGGTAATAAAATCAACACCAAACTACCCAATTTCCAGGTTAAAAAAATGACACTTCTGGTGTCTTAGAAACCCCTCTGTGCCTCTCCTTTGTTTCCCTTTCCCTTACCCTCAGAGGTAAACACATAATGTTTACTTGTTCTTTACAGGTTAACTGCCACATTGTCGTTTTGCATAAAGCAATTCATTGTTTTGAAAAATTGAGTAACATGTATACACCTAGCTGTGTAAGGGAAAGGCAGTGTTACCACTGCAGGCTCCTATGAGAAGAGAAACTGAGCTGATTCGGTAGCTAGGCTTGGTTTTCCCTAGACTTTACAAAAGCTTCTTCTGAGGAAGTGAATGGCCAGGGTTATGAACAGGTTCTGGGAAACATAGGGCTTACCATAAGTCAGAACAGCTGGCAGGACTGTTGTGTGCTAGTCACATATTAGATGTCTGGCAGAAATATTCTAAGAGGGGCTGAGTGCTTCTCTGTTTTCTAAGTTCACTATGCCCACTCCAGCTCTCAGGAGTAGATCAAAGTGGACCATTGTAAGGTGAAAGAAATGTTCTCAGCTGATAAAGGCATCAAGGTGGGATTGGGGGAGTTGATGGAGTATAGAGTAGGAACTCCATTAACATGTGGTTAGGACAAACCAAATAACAGATGGGACCCTTGCTCAGGCTCACTGGGGCATTTTGTCTTCTGGTTAAAGAGGGGAGGAGTTTTTGTGGTGATAGCCCTCAACTTATCTAAGATATCTCTTGAGTCACATTGCTGAAATGTGGATCTAGTCCCTCTACCTTTGTTGTATATATAGTTCTGATCCTAGGGCCACCCTTCATTGTATTCTGAGGATTCCATCTGCTTATTTGTACTTAATCTCATTTCCCATATCTCTGTTTTCCACTTTCTTGCATTACATACTCTTGTGTTAGTGGCACATGTCATCTAGTATCTTTTGAGATAAAGCTGTATAGGAAATGCTTTGTAATAGTTAATTGAAAGTATTGCTCCATTGCCTTCTTGCTTCTAGTGTTGCTATTGAGAAGTTAAAAACCATTCTGCCTTCTAATTATTGTTATGTAATCTTGTGGTTTTTGTGTGGTTATTTTAAGAACTTCTTTTTTCTTCAGTGTCTTGCAATTTCACAGTGATATGTCTAGGTGTAGATCTTTTTTTTTTTTTCCCCATTGTGCTGGGTGCTCAATAGATTCTTTTAACTTGAAAACAAATTTCCTTCATTTCTGAAAAGTTTTCTAGAATCCTTTCATTAATGATTTTATTCCCTTAAATTTTTTTCTGTCTTTTCTTTCTGGGATTCCTATTGTATGGAAGTTTTACCTGCTGAACCGGCCCCCTGTTTCTCATCCTTCCTTTCATTCTTTTTTTACTTTCTGGGAGATTTTTTGAACTTCATTTTCCAACTTTTTTTTCCTTTCTTCTATCATGTTAATTTCTATGAGTTCTTTTTTGGCTTTCTTTTTGTAGCATACTGTTCCTGTTTAATGGATGCAAAATATTTTTAATATCTGAGACTTTTAATGAGAGGTTTTGTTGAAATTTTCTTCTCTCTGCATAGTCTTTACTTTCTCCAACTTATTCTTTATTCTTTTGATTTCTAACTTTTCTGTTGAAGTCGGTTCTTAGGTGACTGTTCATCATATATATATGTGCTTTATAATGCAAAGTGGCAGACTAACGAGTTGATTGAAAATCTGAGCATGAAGGTGGGACATGTTACTTCAAGTTTCATTGTGGGGTGATATGCTTGAGCTCTTGTTTTGGTAATTTTTGGTGTTAGTATCTTTAGGGACTGATTAGATTTCCTGGAGAAAATTCCTTTGGTTTCCTGTTTGGGTATTCACTGTTGTCACTCTACTTTTGTCTTAATGTACCATTTTCTAGTTTGTTATGGATTAGAGAATCAAGGGGAAAAAACTGATTAGCATACTTTGAAAGTAGAATAGTTAGGTTCTAAGTGATAGCCTACTGGCTGGTGAATAAAATGCTTTTATGTGTGGAATTTTCTGCATTTGTTTTGGTGACCCAGAAGTACGTTTTTGTTTATTTTGTGTTGCTGACTGTATTGTGGAAATTAATATATTCAGGTAACAATTCTAAATAGATGAAATATTAATGCAAATTGTTCTAGAGTAATTTGTTTTTTCTCATTCATTTCAATTAGTATGGTACATATAACTTTTCCAGTTCATTATAAATTGATTTATTAATTTGTTCTACAATCTTCCTAGTTACTGAAGTAACTACTTAAAGGGCCATAATTACCATAATCTTTTTATTTTGCCGAAGTAGGAACAGTCATTTGAACTTGTTTCAGTTATGGATTATCAGTATGTTTTCTGAAGTAATGGGAGACTTTATTTTAGAAATATTTTTCACTTCTGATATTCTGCAAAATTCACACTATGAGTTCCTGTTGATTTTCAGACTTGTGGAAATTTAAAGTATTCTGCAACCATTGATTCTTATCCTTGTTCCTGCTTGATGTTTTACCCTCCTAGACCCAGAGGTGTTGGCTCTTTACCACTTTATATGTTTATTATAACAGATGGATTTTTACTGATAGGCAAACGTTTAATAATCCCACATTGATTGGGGCTTCTTCAGAGAGTTTTGACATTTATTGTTTAATAAAAATCTTTTTTAAAATGTTTCAAAAGATTTATTTTTAATAACACTAATACATTTAAAGCATCATTACATATACAAAATTTGGATTTACACCCATTTTCAGAACTGTATTTTACATAAGTATACATCTATTTTTTCATTTTATTTTTGACTAATAATTGTATTTATGGGACACAATGTGATGTTTTAATATGTTTATAATGTGGAATGATTAAATCATGCCGATTATTAACAATGCCTATTTCTTGACAATGAGAGGGTTTTTTGTTTTTTTTTAAGGAATCGGCTCCATCTTTTGATGTTTCTGAATGCTCTTGAACAAATTGTATACTTGTTCTATAATATACTTCTTCTGATTATAAAACTGAGATGAAGATGTTAATCCTGATCCAACCAAATCATTTTGACATTGTAGGGATTAATGAACTGTTTGTAAAATATTTCGTAGGAATTACCTGAATAGATGATATTATCATTAATATTTGTATGTATTATGTTCAGCACAGTGGACTAGATAATGATGCCATTGTATTATCTAATGTTTTGAATTTCCTTTAATTAAAATTACGTGGAGATATTGGTATGCTTGCTGCAATCTTGTCCTCCTCTGCAAATGACAAGTGTGAGTATTAGCCACAAAATATTTAAATTACACATAATTTCAAGGTTCTTAAGAATAAAAGAGTGAGTAGGAAGATCCTCCTTAAGACTCAGGACTTCCAGGAACTCTATTTGGAAGAATTGGATTATTTTGTTTATGGCATTCATAATATTTCAAAGCGATTCATTTTTAATGATTAAATCTTGTCAAACACAGTATACAGCAACGAACAATTTACAAAGTAAATTAAGAAAACAACTACATTTACAATAGTGTTAAAAAGAATAATATACTTAATCTAAAAAAGTGGAAGACTAGTACACAAAGTTATAAAACATTGTTAAAAGAAATAAAAGATCTAAATGAATGGAAAAACATGACATGTTTATGGATTCGAAGACTTAATGTTAAAACTGTTAATCTTAAAATTAATCTACAGATTACTCATAATTCACATAAAAATCCCAGTTGGATTTTCTTGTTACAGACTTTGACAAGATGATCCTAAAATCACATTGTAGTAATACAAGGTGCCCGGAATGGTCAAACTATATTGATAAAGAAGATTAAAGTTGGAGGATTCATGCTGCCCACTTTCAAACTTTAAACCCGCAGTAATGAAGACACTGTGGTACTGGCATAAAGAAAGACATATATACATAAATAGAATAGAATTGAGAGTCCAGAAATGAACCTTTACATTTATAGTCAATTAATTTTCACAAGAGGGCTAAGACAGTTAAATCGGGTAAGAATAGTCTTTTTAGCAAATTGTGCTGAGGCAACTGAATATCTAGAAGAAAAGGATATTTGGATTCCTACCTCAAACCATGAACAAAAATTAATTCCAAGTGCATTACAGCGAAAACTATAAAACCCTTAGAGAAAGAACATTGGATAAATTTTCATGACCTTGGTTTAGGTAATAGTTTCTTAGGTATTAAAACAAAAGCACAAAACAACAAAAGGAAAAAAAAGTCTCATATTTTGCTGGTAGGAATGTAAAATGGTGATGCAGCCACTTTGGAAAACTGTTTGGCAGTTCCTTAAAATGTTGAAGATTATAATTACTATTTGAATTACCATATAAACTAGCAATTCCACTCCTAGTTCTGTACCCAAGAAAAATGAAATCATACATCCATACACAAATGTATACACAAATGTTCCTAACATTATTAATCAGAAAGTAGAATTAACCCAAATGTCTGTTGATAAATAAAATGTAGCACATCCATGTATAGGCAGTCCCTGGGTTATGGACAACCCAACTTTACAGCCTTCTGTACTTAGAAACAAGGTTCCCAAGGCGCCCCATAAGGACAATTTGTAATTGAATAATGAAATTAATAATTTGGGAACTAGTTTCTTCCATACCTGTAAACAAACCTGCAGGGCATGAGTGGTTTGTTGGTGCAGCATCTTTACAGTAGTGGCTGGTCTCGTTGTTTATATGGTTGCTTACACACAAGGATCACTTTCATCTTAACTTTTTTATTCTGTTTTGTGAGTGTATGTGTATCCTTATTACCATGCCTCCAAAGCAAAAGTCCACTGCAAGTCCAGGTGAGCCTGCAGCAAAGAGAAAAGTGAATACAATGGAAATGAAAGTACAAATCAGCTTTTGTAGAAAGGCCAAATGCCACCATTCATTGGGAAAGCATTAGGCTTCAGTCACTTGACTGTTGGAACACTTACAAAGAATAAGGTGAGAATAATGGACCATGTGAAAGACAGTGCTCCAATGAAAGCATCGATTATTACTAAGCAGTGTAGTGGATTAATTATCGAAATGGAAAGACTATTATTGATTTGATTAGAGGATCAAAATAAGTGTAACATTCCTATTAGCCTAGGAATTAAAAGAGCACAATAGTTTCTGTATCTTACTCTTATAGTATAGGAGGAGTATTATTGCACTATATTGTTACTACTACATAGGCATTATAGTATTATTATCATTAGTGTACATGCATTGTTTATCAGGGATCCAAGTTACATATAAACCCAACCTACAGATGTTCTCAGGAACGTATCTCATCCATAACTTGGGGACTGCATGTACTTGGATATTATTCAGCAGTATAAATGAATGAAATACTGATGCATGCTATAATGTGGAAGAACCTTGAAAACATTATGCAAAGTAAAAGAAGCCAGATACAAAGGCTACATATTTTATGATTCCATTTACATGAAAGATTCAGAGAAGACAAACTGATGTAGAGAAAAAGTGTATTAGTAGTTGCTTAAGGCTGGGAGTGAGGTGGGCAATGGGGATTAACTGCTAATGGATGTGAAATTTCTTTTGATGGTGATGGAATATTCTAAAATTACGTCATGATAGCACAGCACTATGAATATACCAGCTTCCATTGAACTGTAAACTTTAAATGGGTAAATGTTACGATGTGTGACATATGGTTGTTTTTAAAGTCCAGCTATTTCATAGTGGTCAGTAAAATGATGTAAAACTAATTTTTGGATTGTATTTCATGAATGCTTTTTGCTTTACAGAGATGTATTTGGGACTCCTTTCAGTGATAGGGAAGCTAAAGTGGCAGGGTTCCAGGTTCCCTGAGGCCTCCCTTAAACTTCTAAATAGGTTGTTACAGACAGAATTTTGTTTGGAAAATGAGTTGTACTGCTTTTCAAAATATTGGGAAGGTGATATTTAAAGCGTGAATCACCATTTAGAAGGATTTGGCCTGCCATAAACTATAACTAAAAGACCAGTTTACTCATTCAATTAATGTTTATTCAGCACCTCTTATGTGCCTTGTATTTTTCTAGTCACTAGGAGTACAGAATTAAGCAAAACAAAGCTTTACCCCCCCCCCCCAAAAAAAAAGTTTTCATACTTACGGAGCTTTCATTGTAACGGAGTGGGCTGTGAATAAATGCATAAAATGTGAAGTGGTGACATAACTCCTAATGTTTCATTTGTTTTTTTCTATATGGTAAGCATCTCTGATTATTAAAATAATTGTCTTTAAAGGGTCTGTGTATTTCATCAGAATAAAGTAGAAATTTTCCTTTCTTCTTAAAGTATAATCTGTTATATTTTTGGCTTTATTAGCTAAACCTCTTCGTGTTTTTTTTCTGGTTGCTCCTGTGTTTACAGTACATGTCCACAATTTATTGTTGCCTATTGTTAAATAATATTGTATCTCTTAATGTAAAAGATAATATACTTAAAACAGTATATAGTTGATGCTTAAACAACATGAGCTTGAACCATGCTGGATCCACTTATATGCTGATTTTTTCTAATAAATACAGTCAGCCCTCCATGTCCACAGTTCCACATACGCAACAAAACTCAGATAAAAAAAAATAATGGTATTTGCTGGATGTGAAACCCACAGGTGCTGAGCTTTTCATATATGCAGGTTCCACAAGGGCAACTGTGGAATTTGAGTATGTACAGATTTTGATATCCCTGGCGGTCCTGGAATCAGCCCCCTGTGAATACCAAAGGATGACTGTACTTGTATTTCTGCCTTCTTGATCCTTGTACTATTATTATTATACATTTTATATTGATATATTTTATATATGTTATAAGCTCTATGGTACTTTGTTTTTTTTTTTTTTTTGAGACAGTCTTGCTCTGTTGCCCATGCTTGAGTGCTGCAGTGTCAGCCTAGCTCACAGCAACCTCAAACTCGTGGACTCAAGTGATCCTCTTGCCTCAGCCTCCTGAGTAGCTGGGACTACAGGCATGTACCACCATGGTTAGGTAATTTTTTTCTATGTTTAGCAGAGATAAGGTCTCCCTCTTGCTCATACTGGTCTCTCAAACTCCTGAGGGCAATCAATCCTCCCGTGTCAGCCTCTCAGAGTGCTAGGATTACAGGTGTGAGCCACCACACTGGGCCTAAAATACATTTTTATTTTTGCTTTTAACTCTCAGATTTTTAAAAAAAAAAAAAATTTAAAAATAAGTGCAAATTTAATTTATATTTACCATTTATGGTGCTCTTAATTTCTTTTTGTAGATGCAAGTTTTCATCTGATAACATTTTCCTTTTGCCTGAAGAACTTCTAGCTTTTCTTACAGTTCAGCTTTTGTTTGTTTAAAAAATTCTGTCAGCTTTTGTTGGTTTTAAAAAAATTTTGATTCCGTTTTTGAATGACGTTTTCATTGTATATTGTATTCCAAGGTGACAATTTTATTTTTCCCTGACCTTTAAAGTTGTTCTTCCATTGTCTTGTGGTATGTATTGTTTCTGATGAAAAGTCTATTCCTTGTGTATGATTTATGTATTTTTCTTCTGGTTGCTTTGTAAGAATTTCTGTTTATCACTGGTTTCCAGGAATTTTATTATCATGTGCCTCAGTATGTTTTCTTTATTTTTTTATTCTGGGGTTTGTTGACCTTTTAAATATATGGTTTTATATTTTTAAGTAATACCCGAATTTTAAACATTGTATCTTTAAATACTTCATCCTCTTCCAGCACTCCAGTGACATACATGTTATATTGCTTGATGTTTCCCAGTTTACTGAGACTCTGTTCACAGGCAGTATTTTCTCTCTCCTTACCCCATCCCCCATGCTTCACTGTATGTAGTTTCTACTGCATTGTTTTTTGTTTTTTTTTTTTTGAGACAGAGTCTCACTTTGTTGCCCCGGCTAGAGTGAGTGCCGTGGCGTCAGCCTAGGTCACAGCAACCTCAAACTCCTGGCCTTAAGTGATCCTACTGCCTCAGCCTCCCGAGTAGCTGGGACTACAGGCATGAGCCACCATGCCTGGCTAATTTTTTCTATATATATTTTTAGTTGGCCAGAAAATTTATTTCTATTTTTAGTAGAGACGGGGTCTCGCTAAGTCTGGTCTCGAACTCCTGACCTGGAGTGATCCACCCGCCTCGGCCTCCCAAAGGGCTAGGATTACAGGCGTGAGCCACCACGCCCGGCCTCTACTGCATTGTTTTCACATTCAGTGATCTTTTATTCTATGTTTATATACTTTTAAATACATCCAAGGACTGCTTCAGTTCAGGTGTTTTTTGTTTTTTTTTCTTTTACTCCAGATGTTTGTTTGCTTTTTCCATATTTTTGTATAAATTCATTAGACTCCTTGTTTTTCTTTAAATCTCTCACAAATACATATTTATTTGAATTCCATGTTTATTAATTCCATCATCTCTATCATTGCTGCACCTATTTATATTGTCTGATTTTTCTCCTGGTTAAGGGCTGCATTTTGCTTTAAAAATTATCTTTAATTCTTATGGCAAGCTACATGTTTATCTACTTGATATATTCAAGTCTGAGTTTTGTATTATTGTTGGGTTTGTTTAACTCTAATCCTAGTGCATGGTGTCACAGGATTTCTACTGAAGTTCCAGTGGGACTCTGATGTCTTCCAACTCTGTGTGCTCCAGTAGTTGTTCATTGCACTTTTCTCCAGCGGTTGCTCTTGTTATTTGTGTTGTCTGTTAAAATCTTACTCTACATATATGCAGCTTAGTATTTAGACAAAGAGCCAAGAGGGCCCATATGTAGACTTACGGACTTCTCTGTAAATCTCCTTTCTTTTTAGGATTTTCTCCACAAATTCCTCTGATCTCTGTCTCCTTAGCTAACAGGTGGGTGCTTTTGGGTACCCACTCTACATCATTCATTGGATGATGGTCCAATAAATGCCTCAGACATCACAGTGTAGTGACAGAAAACAGTTTCCCATATCTTATTATGTTTTCCAGCTGTTCACTACAGGAAGGCTGATCCAGTCTCTGCAATGGCTGGCAGTCCTCTATCTCTATTATTACTACTTTTTTTTTTTTTGTTTGTTTCCTTTGTTAATGCAGAGACTTTCCCATCTTTGCTGTGTTCTCATATCTAGGAAAAGCCTGACACATAGTGCTTACTAAACATTTGCTGAATGTTTTATTCAGTAGAAAATATCTTCCTTTCTCCTTGTATGTTTGATTTCTCCTTCCGTGCTGACTTCTTTCAATGAGCATTTAAATATACTTTAATCTCTTTGTTTTATTTTCCATATTTGGACATGCTGTTACTTAATTCTCAACCTACTCCATCCTTGCTTTCATCCAGCATTCACTTTGTAGTAACGTTCATTAGGGTTATTCTTGGCTCCCCCATTGCTTATGTCAGTGAGCTTGACTTAGTCCCAATCTCCCTTGATTCCTGGTGGCATTTGGCACTGTTGACTATCCTGAAATTCTCTTTCCCCCTGACTTTCTTGACACCATAAATTCCTATTTTTCTTTTTTCCCTTCTGGCTGTTCCTTTTCTGTCTGGCTCCCTTGTCTCTTGCCAGGCGTTAAATGTTGGTGATACTTGGGGTGTTGTCTACAGTCCTTGTCTTTTCTAATTCCACATACTGTTAGCAATCTTATATACTTCCAACACTTGAATTACCATCCAGAAGGTTGGTACTTTCTAAGTATTTTTTTTTTCCTGCCCACCTTCTCTTCTGAGCTTGAGATTCATGTGGACAGCCAGCTGTTGACTTCCCTATCCCTCAAACTCTCAAACTCAGTATGCTCGAAATTGAACTAATCATTACTCCTACCCCCATATGACATCATGATTATTTGTGGGATTTTTTTTTTTTGAAGATGGGGTCTTCCTCTGTTGCCCGGGCTAGAGTGGCATGATGTTAGCTCACTGCAGCCTCAGATTCCTGAGCTCAAGTGATCCTCCCCCCACAGCCTCCTAAGTAGCTGGGACTACACAGGCAGGTACCACCATGCCTGGTTATGACATCATCATCCTTGAGATTATATCCTACATATCTCTAATTCCAAGGTCCTTTCCTGATTCTCCAAATTGTTTTTGTACTTTTTCTACGTTAATACTTACAGCCCTTGTATTGAGATTGCCTGAAGTGCATTGGCATTGCCATTGCCCCCAACTTGTTTGTTTCCATAAATTTGAAGTTCTTTGATGTCAGGACTGGTTGCTTTCAGTTAGGTACTCAATAAGAATTTGTGGATGAACACATGAAGGAATAAATGAGATTCATAGGAAGTGTTAGGGTGGGAACTCGTAGCATGGGATAAGAAAGAATTCTTGACACAAAGATTAGGATAGATTTGAAGCAAAAAGTTTATGTTACCTTCCAACAGAGGAAAAGGGCATGGCACAAAAGAAAGAAGTAGTACTGGTCCCGAGGTTAAGGGGTTGGTGGGGGTGGTTTATTGGGATAAAGGGAAAGGAAAAAATGCTGCTGGGAGCTGATAATGGGGCAGCTGTGAGGGGGGTGTGTGTGTGTGTCCCTTTCTCTCTGCCAGGCTGGGTTTGTCAGAGTCCTTGGAGTGTGGTATGGCAGGAACTCGGTGGGGGTCATTCTTCTTCTATTATCTGCTCAGTTTTTTTTAAGTGCTGTAAAAACAAACTGTTAAAAACAGCAAGTTAAGCCGCAGTGGTTAATGAAACAAAGGGGTGATTGTATGCTGTAATCTTTTTCTCTCTTTTTTGTTTCTGTTAGTTTAGTTTTTTCTCTGGTAGATAGTTTATTACCAAGGCCGTTCTTTCAGGAAATATTTCTTTTATTGATGTAAGAGATGTTTATTCATCTGCTCTTAAAGAATAAACACATCTGCACTGTTTTAGTAGATGGAATGTTCTAGTAATTGCTCTGGCAGTGATGGCAGTTCCTAGCAGGCAGGGAACAGTGATGAACTCAACATTTTCTGGCAGCCTAATCGGTGAGGGTTGTGTTTGTGTCTCTGTGTGTGTGCTCACATGCCTGCGAGATACAGACACATGTACGTCCATCCATCTTAAAGAATCAGTAGAAAGTGAGATTACGTAGTGTTAGACAGTGGAATTTTGCCCACTGATTTGACCCCCAGGGTACCAACCCTGATTCAGATGCTTGGGGAAGGTCCTTGGGCTTTCCTATTTGTATTGTTGTTAATGGAGAAGAAGCCAAATTCTGTAAAATAATTTTAAAGAGATTTATTTTGAGCCAGATTTGAGGACAGTGACCCGGAGCCATGCCCAAGAAGCTTTGAGCAAGTGGACTCGCTGTGGTTGGGTTGGGTTACAGTTTGGTTTTACACATTTCAGGGAGATGGGGGTTACAGGTAAAGTCATAAATCAATACATAGGAGGCATACATGGGTTTGGCTTGAAAAGGTGGGCCATCTGGGTGGAGGGCTTACAGGTTATAGGTGGATTTGAAGATTCTTTGACTTGTAATTGGTTAAAGACATGAAGCTTTGTCTAAAGGCTTGGAATATTTTAAGATAAGGAATCGTTAGTCAGAGAAAAGCCACCAGACATATATTTGTTGTGTAAATTGGGGACCTGCAGGTTTGTCTTGCATACCCGTAGGCCTGTTAATGGGTTACAAAAGATGTCTTCAAGAAGAGGGGGGGCACACATGATGAGGCATGTCTGACCTCCCTCCTTGTGTCAGGCAACTTAGTTTTAGGATATCCGCTTGGCTAAGAGGGGATCCATTCAGTCAGCCGGTGGGTGGGAGGGTGGGGCGGAAAGAACCTTTAAGATTTTATTTTAGGTCACACTGTATTTCTAATATTAGTGACATGAGCTTCTCAGGCTGATCCTGGAGGCTGGGCTTTGAATCCCACGTCTGCTGATGTGACAAATTTCAGCGTATGTCTTTACCTTTCTGTCTTTGTTTCCTTGCATGTAAAATGGAGAGAATGATAGTACATGCCTCCTAAAGGTAATGTTTGTAAAGCCCTTAAAGGGTGTAAATGCTGTTTACAGGTTTGTTAAATGCTTGCAACCACAACGTTGGGGGCCCTTCTCTCACCTCCATTTTACAGATTCAGAATTAGGTCAGAACACCTGAGTATTACTAGGGTTCCTCAAGTAACAGAGCTGGTCTGCCCATCTCCAGGCCCCTTTCCCCAGACTATGCCTACCTACCTGTCTTCATTCACCGCTTGACTGTCAGGTTAATATCACGGCAGGCTCACGTGGTAGCTTCCAGACCCATGGGTGTTTTCTACCATTGGCCCTGTGTGGGGTTTCTATAAGAAAAGCAACATGACCATCAGAGCCCTCTAAGACACAGAAGATGATTATTTAGAGCCTAAATTTTAGAGGATAGAATAATTAGATCAGAGATTTTCAATTCAGGCTGCACAGTAGAATCTCCTAGCAGGTTTTTAAAAACTATGGATACCTAGGCTTCACCCTAGATTAATCAAATCAGGATCTCTGGTGGGTGGGGGCCAAGTATAAGTATGTCTCCGAACTCCTCAGGTGGTTCAAATGTGCAGCCTTGCTTGACAACCACTGACACAGAGCTGGGATGGGGCTCAGTATTATCTTGTTCTTCCAGGTTTTCCTAAGAGCCAACCTTATCAAAAGAGTAGATCTTAACAGTGTTTTCCCAGTGCTCAGACGAGGGGATTTTTTTACTCCAGCTTTAATCCAAGCCACTTTGTGATGTTAGTCATCATGGTGAGGGAAGAGCAATGTAAGAAGTGATGAAGAAGCCAGGATGTCTCAAGGAGTTTAAAATTTCAAAAGAGAGCTGCCAGGTTGGTCCCTCCTCTGCTACAAACCCCTCTGCCCTAACTAAGCAGTGAGTCAGCTCCACTTTTCTGCTTGAACAAGCATTTGGTTTCACCAAACCCCAGCCATATCCTGTGACTGGCAGCACACCTAGGCCCCACCCTGTCTAACCCACCCTGGAGACATCCTGTTACAGCCCCAGAGATACCCTGCTTACCAAGAACTTGATAATCCACTTAAACAAGCACCTAAAAAGCAAGCCCCCTCCACTTATGCCCCTCACCGCATATAAAAACCCTTGCCTCAGTCCCGGACGATTGTGACTTCTGGAGTCCCTGGTTTCTTCTGGGACCCGGGAACCTCGCCCGGGCCCCTCCCTTGGGACCCATTACCCTCACCCAGGAGCACTCCAATAAAGCCTCATTGCTTAACCCTTTCAACTCTGCTCATCTTTCTTTCTCTGGCACCGATCATCCAAAAACCTTACAAAAGCAATATCTGAATAGTCGGATTATACTGCAACTCATTTGCTAAATAAAAAGTTCTGCCATAATAGGTGTTACTGAATAATGTGACTGTTTCAAGTGTTTACTTTAGTTATGTTTGCTGGCCGTGCAGTGCTTGGTTGTTTGTATCATGTGACATTCTTTCAACTGACTGTTGACATGGATTTTTGTTTTTAAATTTTTTTTCTTTTAGGGATAGGGTCTCTTTCTGCTGCCCTGACCTGGTACACAGTGGCCCGATTATAGCTCACTTGCTGCCTTGAAATCTTAAGCTCAAGCAGTCCTCCCACCTCAGCCTCAGCTAGGAGTATAGGTGTATACTATCAGGGCTGACTAATTTTTTTATTTTTTTTATAAAGATGGGGGTCTTGCCATGTTGTCTAGGTTGGTCTCGAATTTCTGCCTCAAAGTGGTCCTCCTGCCTCAGCTTCCCACAGTACTGGGATTACAGGTGTGAGCCACTGTGTCTAGTTTTTTTTTTTTTAAAGCATGGCATTTCATGATAGGTACACTAAAAACCCAGATATCACCGCTATGCAATTCATCCCATATAAACCAAAACCCACCTCTACCCCTAAATCTATCAAAAATATAAATTTAAGAAAAGAATAAACGTGACAGATAGAGGATTAAAAGAAGAAGGCTGATAGGCTAGTTTAGAAAAGATAGGTGTTTCTTTTCATACATTCTTTTCAGGTACTCCAGTGCGTGTTTTTCTTCACAATGAAGATAATTTCCTAATAAATGATGATCACTTTCAGCAGTACAGGCACACATTAAGTGTTATGGGTCTTAAAAGAGACAAATTTAACATTTTAAGATATTTTTAGGTAGATTTCCCATGATGTGCTTGTATATTTTGTGTTGTATAAATGTACCACTTGTTCCCATTCATTCAAGACATATTTATTCAGTGTGTACTACATGCCAGTTAAACTCCAGATGCTTGGGAAACATTAGTGAACAAAACAGACAAAATTTCCTGCTCTCATTGAGCTTTTGTTCAGTGGTAAGGGTATGGGGGAGACAGGATAAATAATAAGCGTAACAATTTATATAGTACATTATAAGACATTAAGTGCTATGAGGGCAAAAAAAGAGTAAGGTGATGGTGTTGAGTGGTCTGCAGCTTTCACCAGGATGGTGGAGGGAGGCTTCATGGATGGTACCCTTCCACTTGAGAGAATGTGGGGTGAAGCAGTGTGTTATGTGGGGAAAGAGCATTTGGCAGGTGCAAAGGCCATAAGATTTACTGAGTTATGTGGCCTTGACCTGGAGCCAGATTGGGGTCAGGAATGTAAAGGTACACTGGACAGATAGATGACAAGGGCTTGGCCATCGCTGCCTTTGTAAGGACCTCTGTTTTTGCTTTGGGTGAGATGGGAAGCCATTAGATGTGACATGATGCGACAGAAAAGGATCTCTCTGTTGAGTTGTTAGAGGTGTTACTGAACCAAACTGGGATCTGTGCTCGCCCAGTGCACCAGAGCCAGACACTCATGCCAAGAGTTGCAGTGGGAGAAAGAGGCATTTTTATTGCATGGCATCGTGACAGGAGAATGGGCAGCTAATGCTTAAGACCCGAACTCCCTTATGGCTTATAAGCAAGTGTTTTTAAGGCAGGGGTACATTTCAGGAAAGCAGAAGTTGCAGGCAAAATCATAGATGAGTACATGGAGGTTACACATTGGTCTGGTGAAATAAGGCAAGAGGGTATCTTGAAGCAGGGGTTGCTGGTCATGGGTGGATTCAGAGGTTCTTTGATTAACCAAAAGGCATGTAGAGGTGAGTGTGAGCCTCTCCAGTCCCCTCAAGGAGAAACATGGAACAGAACAGGATCAGTGTTCAATTCCTCAGTTCCTCCTTACCTGCATTTTCCATCTGGAGGAGATTTTGGAAAAGCAACTGAAGAACATATGTTACAGAGGTTACCTTTTAGTTTCTATTGGGAACTAAAACACCTTGAGACTGTGGCTTACTTAGAGAACTATTGTTGTTCCTATCTTCTTACTTATGAAGTTGCCTGCTTGCTTCTTGAGGCTAGCAAGGTGCCCAGAATTTCCCTTAGAAGGACTGAAGATTTTCCTTTATTTTCATGCTTAGGGGCCAGGCAGGCCCCTAAGAAGGATTCCCTCTCTGTCTGAGGAAAACAAGGAAGAAAATGGGGCTAGGAGAAGAGGGGTGGTGGCGTTGGCAGTAATCTGGACAAAAGGGAGATGACGGTGGCTTGGGGCCAGGGTGCAGGGAGGTTTTTGAGGGTAGAGCCAGCAGATTCCACAGTCTGAGAAAGAGTTGTCGAGGATGAGTGCAGGTTGTACTTGAGTCTATTG